>NW_026929278.1:0-381518 GCF_032062105.1 Saccostrea cuccullata | reverse complement strand
CATTATAAACATGTGATCTATATTATATATTGAATGGAAATTATGAGACAATCCTTATAAGTCTGTGAAATACATATAGTAATTTTAGATCTTGGTAGATTCTATATTTAGCATCATTGAATCAAATTTAAAGTGCTGTGTTTTGCAAGTTTTGGGCTCCAAAATAAATAGGTCACTGGTGAAATTCACTGGCTCGGCAGGTGACTCATAGGTCTCCAAGGAAACCGTCATCTTTAAATCAGTTTTTTAACCACACACTCTAACAATTCAAAGCGTATGTGTCTGTTTAAGTGAAAGCAAGAATTTTAATCCTTTCAATGTAAGTATAGCTTTTGTTTTTGTTATTGAAATAATTAATAATGTGAAATACACAACATTGTAATGGCCTGCATGTAGGCTTTCAAATTATTGGTACCAGGTAGCTGATTAAACAATTGTAATTGATGACGACCTTAACTTTTATAGGAATTGGCGGGCTTGAACAGAGCAGATATGTCCGGATCTGTAAGTGAACGCAAGAATGTTAACCAGTGAAATGTAAGTAACTATTTTGTATTTGTTATTAATAATTACTAATGTGAAATTCAATTTTAAGGATTGCTTTAAAAATATGTGTGATGCTGATGAACATTTGAAAATACTATTTTAATTGATGACAATCTTAACGTTTGCAGGAATTGCCGGGATGGAAAAACCCTCTTCACTCTGAGACTATTGATGTGGCATTTCTGTATATGGAAGGGACTGATTTATATGTGTGGGAAACATGGATTCTAAGAACAGATAAACAACAGAAAAAGTGATAAGTGATGCAAATATGACCTTTCAAAACTCTACAGTTAGAACTTGAAGACTCTTATATCAAAGTGATATTTAGTAGTGGACATAATGATGTGGAGTGTACTTTGAGAAACATTGAACTTTCTACCTCTTCCCTTTTTAGTTACATTCCATGGAATACTTTAATGAAAGTGAAAGTGGCAAAGAATATATTATGATACATTTTAGGAGGAAAAAAGTATTTGACCAAACATGGTGAAATTAATTGTGTCGTATAATCTGGGAAATAAAAATTACAGAATTTAATTTATTTTGTATAAGACATTTGTATTGAGGAATAATTGTGTCATTGATATTTCAATAATCAGCTTTGTATCAACGTTGAACCAACGTAATAACTATATTTTGAACTGAGGTCCAATGTAGGGCCAACGTTACAAAATATTTGGTTAGCATCGGTACATTGGAATAGCGTTGTACCAACGTTGGCATTTCAACAAAAGCGTTGTACCAACGTTGGACCAACGTCGGACCAACGTCATGATTATATTTTGAACTGAGGTCCAACGTTGGGCCAACGTTAAAAAAATATTGCGTTGGCGTTGGTATGTTGGAATAACGTTGTACCAACGTTGACAAATGAACAAACAGTATTGTACCAACATTGGCCCAACATGTTGGGCCAACGGCGCGCCAATGAGCAGTAAGACATTGGGCCAACGTAAAACTGCCAACATTGGCCCAACATAACTGACATTGTTTGGCCAACGTTGGGCCAATGTCCTCATGCTATCTGGGTGATCACTACTGTAAACAAAACATTCATCTCGCCGTCTTCTTTAAAAAATTTTCCAGATTCGATCCCTTAGATTGACTGAAAAAACAACTTTAGTTAACCGAAACCGAAAGCAAAATCATTTTATTCGTATACAGAATAAATAATGCCTATGAATATATCTGTTCACAAAAAATAATTCTTTCTGACAAGACAATTTTTTTTTCAATACACTTACTTTGCTATTGCTTACCTTTAATACCTGTTTATTAGACAGTATTCTCTGTTCAACTGCTAACACTGCTAATGAGCAAGCGGAAATGACGAATATCATAAGGAGCACTCAAAGGATCATGTGATATAAAACTTTTTTTGTTCGAAAGCAAAAGTAGAATTTTCGGAAAATGGATGGATGGCTAGAGAATAAGGGTCAATTAATTACTAAAATATTTATAAATGCTTATATATTAATAGATTATTCGTGAGAACATTAGCTGTGACCCTTTGTGAAAGCATAATTGTAAAGTGCGATTGCACTTATGATACATGTATGTAATGGTGCATGTGTGAATTGTTTATTGATGTTAACTTTCTTAAAGCAATATGAGCTACATTTTGAAAAATTTATATTGTTGTTAAAGTTTGTTATTATGATAAATTTGTATGTAATGAAAACATTTATGATCAATTAGACTACAAGAAAACAGAAGAAAGAATCCTATATACAACCCAAAACAACAACCCGAACAACTTAGAGAAGTTTATTAATGTTCTTTTTTCTGTCATTGAAATAGTTATTTACAATTTTGCAAAAGAATATCGACATCAAAGTGCAGCTCATATTTCTTTAAAAATTATCTACACATGTAAAATTCACAATATTTATATGATAATGACCACAGTTTTGTCTATCATATTTTCATTCGGTAAGCACATTACAATAACCATAGATTGTAACTTTAGATTAGGTACTTAATGTAGATCTATAGGAAATTGTTTGATCGGACGCATATATTGGGTTTCCCAGAGCAAAACCATGGTATAGTGGACATTCTATCTATAATATTGAAGGGTATCCAACTCCTATTCGTACTTCCTCCTATTCCACAGAATAAAATTTAATACTTTCACAGATTCTTTACTGTATAATGCCATTGTGTACCTCCTATTTTACTTTTCAACCCGAAACTTACATGTATTTTGGGTCTCCCATAGCAAAACATGAACTTTGCCATTATAACCATTTAGGAGGTGGATGATATTATTTAGTGAGCTCATTGCTCACAATACCTCTATTTATACTTCCGCTCGAAAATCGAGAGTGTATATAGTGATCTATGTCGATGTGTCTGTTTGTTTGTTCGTCTGTTACGCTTTGGGGTACCCATCTCTTGTCTGCAACTCCTCTTATACCACTGAATGAAATTAAGTGAGACTTTCACAGAATATTTGTTACATACAGCCATAGTGCATCTTATATTTTACTTTTTGATCGGACACATATTTCGGGTGTCATTGAGCAAAGCATTGACACTGACATTTTTTCTATAATATTGAGGGGTACCCATCTCTTATTCGCAACTCCCCTTATATCACTGAATGAAATTTAATGATACCTTCACGGATTCTCTATTACATAATGCAATTTTGCACTTTCTATTTCACTTTTTGATCTGGCAATTTGATCTGACATTATAATCATATGGGTGACGGTGCCGGGGGTATCATTTAATGAGCTGAATGTTCTCAGTACCTCTAGTTTTTCTGCATCAGCTCGAATATTAATTACAATACTAACAAACAAAACATTTTAAGTAAAAGTTACCTCAATCGATAAGCTTAACTGTATTATGAGTACAAGTGTTTGATTTGCTCTGTCCAAGAAATCATCGAAGGTCACAAATTGACGTTATTATTACATGTATCATACGATAAAGTTGTCCTGATGATAACACATTTACTTAAGACAACAAAGTCGAAAGCTTGATTTGATAATTTTATCTTCTTGAATGATAGGTGCACATGAGTCATGTGCAAGACTCAAATTCATATCAAGGTATATTTATTTATCATTTTATTCTGTATAAGCAAAGATCATAAAACCAAAATTGTGGTAATCAATTGTAAGATCTTGTTCTTACTATCTAATTTGTTTTTATTAACAGAAGAAATATTTCAAAACTAAAATCCCTTAAAAGGTTTGCCAGAAATGATAAATTTAATGAAATCTAATCATAACAATGAAGTTATTTGTATACCCCCTCCCCACATTTTAACAATGACATTACGTAACAAAAAGAAGGTATCATCACAATGGCACTATATAACAATTCTGTGAAAATCTCATTGAATTCCAATCAGTGGTATAAGAGGAGTTGCCCTAGTGATCAGGTAATCGGTAAAAAGGACATTCAGTACTCTGCGCAAATGCGTTCTATGGTACGAATGCTCGTGCGAGTCATACCGGATATATTCACTAGGAAATCTGATGACTGTAATATATAGAGGATATATATATTATGTGATTTGATATTGGCTTTATCCAACGAGTTGAAATGTTGTATATATTCGGAAGGCATGCCGAGCGAATATACACCATTTCAACGAGTTAGATAAAGCCATTATCAAATCACACAATTATAGATGTTCTATTTATCTCATACGACTTTCGTTTTAACAAAACCTTGAGACTTCCCCTGCGTAACTACATGAATAATTGCTTATTCAAATTGATGACGTTTAACTTGATGACGTAGCACCGTTGATGTTGACATGCTTCGAAAGAAAGTAGATCGTGTTCAAAATTTAGAATTTTTGCTATCTGCGTCTTTGACAACATCATGTGACAATTGCTGGAGCTTTACATCAAACGAACTTCTGACTGAAAGTTGTAAGGACCATGGGATCGTGAAAATGAACTCTCTGGACGATGGCTGTACAAAACGTGTTAGGCAAGGCTAGCTGGGTTCATTTTGTTGATCCACGATAAGTTACACATACATTACTTGGTAGGCATACGTAGTATAATAGAAGAAAGCATTATTGAAGTTGTTAAGGGATTCTTGTAACAACAACTTAACTGCTAGGCTTTACTTTCTCCGAAAACGATTTAAAAGGGGGGGGGGTAACATCTGTCTTCAAGTAGGCAATACAGGTTCCTTGATAAAAAAAAACTTTTTTTTGACATATACGAGTCTTTTTCTTGCTTTTAAATATATTATCGCTCTTCGTCATTCATTTAATTAGGGCAATGATTTTCACAAATAAAAGTTTCAAAACGCATAAGTTTATCCAACGGTCTGTATCACCAACACGTATGATATAAAGAATTATTACATGCTAGAATAAATTCATAATGCTTGAAAATAGCAATTGACGATTTTAATTTATCATTAACTCGCTATATCTATTATGTATTTCCTTAAATCCTTTTGATAATCACTTTTATTATTGAGTAATTTTAATATGTTTGTATTTAGCCTCTCTTTGGTTAATATTCAAGAGGAACGCGTATTTTTTCTGTATAACCTGGTTGATATAGGGACACACTTTTCTTGACATTCAGCTGAATTATCTTATCCAGAAATCCTTTCATTTTAAGTCATTGAAAATTCTACACTTAATTAATGTACCTTTAATTGCAAACAGTTACTCGATCTTACCATGCCTAAACAAATATAATGGCTTCTAAGTCTACATGTATTACACTTTACCTCCCCTGGCTTCCCATCCCTTCAGTTACTATGATTGCATAATTGAGCGGTAAATGCAAATTTGAACTTATAAAAAGCAATGAAACATTATAACATAGTTTTTTTTATGATTTTGAATTTTAATCATAGGAAATTACTCTGATTCTTGGCCAAATAATTCGAGTATAAACTGGTTTCGGTCACTTTACGCTTTTTATAACATTAGAGCCATTCCGTAAATAACTAAATATAATAACTTTTGGAAAAGAATGACATTTTTTTGTTTCTGTCACGACCATTCTTTTTTTTTCAAAGGTAAAGATATTTGAAGAAAGAAAAGCTTTTAGATCTAAATCAGTGCATATCATAGGCTTGATATAAAATTTTACTTACCCTCATGACGTTCGGTATCTGTAATTAAAAAAATAATGTATCTTACGCTTTTGATTACAAGACTTCTGGAATTATATTAAACAGAAATAAAAATGAGATTTATAAAATAATCTCATAAACTGATCATAATTTAAAAACAAATTTACAGCAAAACATTTGTAACTGAATTAAACAGTCTGCTTCTTATTTGGATTGATTAATTGTATATTTTTTTAACGTCCCTCTCGACAATTTTTCACTAAAATTTTGACCTTTACTCGGCACTCAGGGCCAATGAGCAGTGAGGGATCTTTATCGTGCAAAGGCCTGCCGCTGACACGGGGCCTCTGTTTTTAAGGTTTCATTCGAAGGACCTGCAACCTTCACTTCAAAGCGCTGAACGCATGGCGAAGAAGTATTGCTACCCATTTTCTATCAACTTAGGTCAGTCGCGGCCGAGATTCGAACTCACGACCTCCCGATCACGGAGCGACACGGGTATGTTAAGACAGCACATGGATCAGAATTCGGCGAAATAACACTTTTTTCATAATATGTGACACTAAAAGATCGGAAAAGTCAAGGATAAAACTTTGCTATAATTATGCATTCTGTAGACTTCAATGGAACTTATACTACAGTAAGCACTTCACCATGACGTCACCACGTGATGTCTATAATTAGAAAATATACCTTAATGAAAAAGTAAAAAGTTCAACACTGCCCCGGCGATAATGTTTTAATTTGTAATACTAGTTATGTAAAAACATCTCTGTACCATGAAAAGTGCTGCTAGAATCCTACTGTCCTATCACAGAAATAATTATTAAACACTTTCCGACGAAACCTTCCCCAAATTTTCACATTTTGATCATAACATCGAAAAAAAAATGCATCAATTCCGGTAAGCCATACGATTCTAGCAGCACTTTCCAAAAACAATAGAATAAGAACTGAAGATGGAAACAAAAATTTAGTTTCAAGGTATGACGCGTAGTGTTGAACTTTTGCATTTTTTTGTTACAAACGACAGAGGATAGGCTAATCGGCAAGTAAACACCCTCCCTGCTATAATTTTAAGAAGAAATTGAAGAATTATATTACAATACCTCACTCATAAGCTTTATTCCCACATTAATCACACATGATATTCCTTCTAAATTCTTTCGAAGTCCGATTTCTAGTGTTTGTTTACATGAATTCTCGTTACGTTTCACTTTCACTCTGCTACTGCATGATCAACACTTATGACGTCACGGGTTTGGTATTTAACCCCTGTGATAACTACAGAGGCCAAGTAACGACACATTTCCTTTCATATTATGCCTATGAATATTTTGATTCATTTTTACGACCTCAAATCAATTTTAAATATCGATTTTATGAAATTGTTATATCTAAACTTCACGTCATATAGCTTACTATGACGTCATATCACATAGGCAAGTAGAATATTTGGTTGTAACCTTAACCTACCTGCGAAGCGCTCTACCTACCGAGCTACCGTGAACGGTACTCTTATTTTGAATGTAATTTGAAAAAAAAAACAGTTTTATTAAGTATAGATGCAGAAAATGCACTATATGCTTGATTAAACATATTTACTATATACATGTGTAAGTTAATTTCGTAACATTTAGATTTAAAGCACTTAACAAGGGAATGGATTCTGGTAATTTGTTGTTTTCATGTTCAATTTATTAATATCACGGCTTTCAGAAACGTAAACATTAAGAACAATCAGATACTGTTTTCCCTTTTAAAATTTAAGACATTATAAGACATATCACACATAACAGTAGAAGCATTTGATTCTGGCTTTTAATAAACTAATTCTATTAAACCACTATCATTTTTATCTATTACTTGTACATAATTTAAGGAGTCCATCGCTGTTTAGAAACGTGATATTTCCAATATTACATGATATATTAAGAGGTTTGTAGGTTTTTGTATTTTAATTTACCTATTTAATCCTGGAAATTATATTATGTCATGAAAGGTGACTTGAAAAATTTATGTTTACAAAAAAAAAAACAAAAAAAAAAACAAAACAAAACAAACTTCATGATAAAAAAAACTTATTTTGCGTGAACACAAGCGTCCAAACAAAATATTCCGACACATTTGTACATTTCAAAATGCTACGTCCGCTATAAATTGGGGAACCTTGTTATAATTGTTAAAAAAAGTTAGATGTTATGAAAATAGGTAAAGCAAGCTCTCTATTTCGGTGACATAAAAACGTAAAGAGAATCAGCAATTTACATTTACATTTTACATTCCGTAGTAAATAACGTTTTTTTTTCTACTACTACACATTGTGAAAGCCAGAGAACTGAAAAACATGTAGATATTAAATATATAATGTAAAATAATGAAATCATTGCCATAATGCATTTGGATGTACAAAGCTTTTTGGAACAATTGAATGTATGAATTACGATAAATGTCGTTTTCACTAAAATTTTGACCTTTACTCGGCACTCAGGGCCAATGAGCAGTGAGGGATCTTTATCGTGCAAAGGCCTGCCGCTGACACGGGGCCTCTGTTTTTAAGGTTTCATTCGAAGGACCTGCAACCTTCACTTTAAAGCGCCGAACGCATGGCGAAGAAGTATTGCTACCCATTTTCTATCAACTTAGGTCAGTCGCGGCCGAGATTCGAACTCACGACCTCCCGATCACGGAGCGACACGGGTATGTTAAGACAGCACATGGATCAGAATTCGGCGAAATAACACTTTTTTCATAATATGTGACACTAAAAAATCGGAAAAGTCAAGGATAAAACTTTGCTTTAATTATGCATTCTGTAGACTTCAATGGAACTTATACTACAGTAAGCACTTCACCCTGACGTCACCACGTGATGTCTATAATTAGAAAATATACCTTAATGAAAAAGTAAAAAGTTCAACACTGCCCCGGCGATAATGTTTTAATTTGTCATGAAAGGTGACTTGACAAATTTATGTTTACAAAAAAAAAAAATAAAAAAAAAAAAAAAAATTCATGATAAAAAAACTTACGTGAACACAAGCGTCCAAACAAAATATTCCGACACATTTGTACATTTCAAAATGCTACGTCCGCTATAAATTGGGGAACCTTGTTATAATTGTTAAAAAAAGTTAGATGTTATGAAAATAGGTAAAGCAAGCTCTCTATTTCGATGACATAAAAACGTAAAGAGAATCAGCAGTTTACATTTACATTTTACATTCCGTAGTAAATAACGTTTTTTTTCTACTACTACACATTGTGAAAGCCAGAGAACTGAAAAACATGTAGATATTAAATATATAATGCAAAATAATGAAATCATTGCCATAATGCATTTGGATATACAAAGCTTTTTGGAACAATTGAATGTATGAATTACGATAAATGTCGTTGTTTGAAGGAAAAGGTACAAAGAAAACTTGAGCAATTTACATTTACAAACGACAATATGTTTTGTGCATATAATTGACTCTTACACCACAAAATATTTACGTAGATCAAAGACAGGAAGTATGAACTAATTAACTCTGTTTATCCCCTGAACAATGATTACTTAATTCCCGAAAGAAAATGATGGCCCGTACTAGTTAGCTTATTCTTTCGTTACTGTTATTTTTAAAATTTTCAGTACAATGGAGGATGCCATGAAAAATCCCATACAGATGAAAAAAATACCGATTTAGCTACTGGAGCAAGTGTTTCAATTTTTTTAAGTTATGATTTACATCCCTCATTGAATTCAACTGTTCATTATTTCGAGTCACAACTTTGAAGGAATAGACATAGTAAATGTAAGCGATCCGTGATACTAAATAGGTCTTATCATAATTTTTTTGAATTCTTAAGTACACTCGAGTACCGGTATTTTTACTTTTATATCAAAATGTACATGTTCTGATCGTACTCCTGTTGTGTGCACCTTTTCTTCCTTCCATGGTCATTTCACACGTATACAATGTATACAATTCCCTTCAATTTTTGGATTAATGAACCAGAATATTGCAAATAAGCGAATTAATTAGCACTTTAATGTTTTCGGAATTAGGTATTACAACTTTACTAGCATAATGCTTTTGTACATATTAGTAAGCAATTATCAAAGTATGGGTTTGGTTTTAAGCAGTGTACTAAACGTAATCGACATAACTCTCCAACATTTTGTCATATACGAAATTTTAAAATGCTTCAGAATACCAGACCTTTATCTTTAATTTCAACACACATGTAATTCTTATATTTTTCTTCCAAATACAACACAAAATAAGAAATGTTAAACATACTCAAAATATTTTTTTTTTATTTCGGAGAAAGAACAGTTGGTGTTCATACTATCTGTGTAAGGAGAAAACTTTGCTACAGTGTATTTAGAAACAGGAAGGCTACTTTTGAAAACTACTCAATTGAATAGAAACTAAAAATTCTGGTTCAAGGTTTTATTTAGTGAAAGAAGAATGTACAATTTGGTCTGTATTGTGCTCTAAAAATTTTCTGTTCTTTAAAAAATTATGCAAATGTGCTTTCATCCCCTTCCCCGCAGTCATGCATTTTAACGCATATACCATTTACTTTTTCTAATGCAAAATCACACAGGTACCTCGCATCTATCTTGCAGTTTAAAAAGTTTATTTACTCTTCCATTTATTGCCAATTCTTTCTTTTTATACTTGCTTATTTCTGATAAAATAGGAAAAAGTAATTTCTTATTTAAATATTTTACGGAGTATATATCGCAGTTGATTCGATACACAAGAGCATGCTCTTTGTATGAATGATTTCTAAAACGAAATAAATTATTGACAAGCAAGATGATGAAACAAGGATATAAGCACTCTCATTTAAAGTCATCATTTTGTAAGTGCTATGGTAGATACAATGACTTTGTCAGCAAACACAATTTATCATTGAGACAAATGCTGATGGACATTTTACTTACTAATTGTTAGTTCATTATTTATACACTGAATTGACGACGGATTTCTCCGTTATTTTACGATCATAACAGTGAGCACACTGCGGGTTTGACCGGTCAGCAGGGGATACTCACTCGTCCATGGCACCTGATCCCACCTCTGATGTTTTGGTGGTCCGTGTCTGCTCTGCTTCTTTTTTTTGTATATTTTTTATGGACTTTTGATCTTTAATAATGTTCGTTATCAACGGAAGCTCAATAGTTCAAACCGAAAATAAATAAAGAAAAAGAAATTATTGGAAATAATTTCCGAAATTCTTGAATAAAGAAAATCGATATTTTAAAATAAAGAAAAACGAAAATCTTAAATAACGAAAACGAAATTATTTAATAAAGAGAAACAAAATTACTACATAAAGAAAATAAAATTATCAAATAAAGAAAAAATAAAATTATTGAATAAAGAAAAACAATACTATTTAATTAATAAAACGAAACTATTAAATAAAGAAACACAAAATTATTAAATAGAGAATAAAAAAAACGAAATTATTAACTTAGGAAAACAAAATTTTGAAATGAAAAGCTAAAATACGGAATTTATAGATGTGCATGATAAGGGCCTGAACACATGAATCATTCAATAAAGCGCATGTGCGTGTTTATAAAGCATCACCTAGTAACCCTTTAGACCTTTTGATGTTTTGACATTAAAAACGTGTGTGAGACGCAGCACTGTTAATGCTTGAAAAGGGGGGAGGGGCCTAATTATACGGGAAATGTTAACTGTGACGTCACACAAATATTTGGTACATTCTTTTTATTCCTCAATAATGCTAGAAAATCAAATACTTTGCAATTTTTAACTGCATTAGAATAAAAAACTATATTAAAACTTATTATTGCATTGGAAATATTTGCTAGTTAAATCCCTGACAAAAGTTTAGAAACAAATCACCAATCACAGCATACTTGTCGACATGACGTCAATTTGGTAAATATGACGCATTTTATGAACATTTTTTACAGTGAACAATGCATTTAATTACTAATTAGAATATTATATACATATGTTAGATAGGATTAATACCAGTGTAAAACATTTGTTTAGTGCGATTATTCAATGATTAGCGAGCGTATATATTTAGTTAATTTTGCCATTTTTATGTGTGCAAGTTTTGCATGTTTAACATCGAGGTGGTTAATTAAATCGCCTTTTCGCAAGGGCATATACTAAATAGATGTTAGCCATTTATTACATATAAATAAGAGATATGTTCCTTAACTTGAAAAGTGCTGCTGCTTTCTTTAAATCGAGAGTTTGACTTACTAAGGGCTGAAAATACTTGGTTAAGGTCAAACATATTTCGATATGAGTATATTTACTTGAAAGTTTAACAATAAAATTCTGTACAAATTCTGTATAAAGCAGCAGCATTTTTTAGAAAGTATAAAGTATGCAGAAACAATTGGTATCTTATTCTTTTTTTTTTATTTCAAATAGGGTATGCAGGATTTCTCAGAGATGACTGGACAGATTTTCCTGTAATTTTCAGGGATGATAGAAAGTTAAAATACCCCGAGACGTTTTTTTTTTTTTTTCTCATTTTTTTCAAAATTCACTTCTATTTGTCAGATACGTCCGATTTCCGGTTTTTTCAAAAATATTCAATCCGAGTGAGATCTCCGAAACGGTAAGAGATTTAGGCACCAACTTACAGGAATGATAAATCTTGATGAGTCGGCTTAACCAGTTGGGATAAGATTGTCCGCCGTCACTTCCGGTCGTCACAGGAAGTGATCATAAATATCGAAAATTTCAACTTTTCTTTTTTGAAACTTTTTTTCGATTAAATCATTGCATTTTATTTGTATTTTCGAAATATATCAGTCCCACCGGAAACAAGAACGACAACTTCCGGTTATAAGAAAAGAACTACATATTTTGAGTATTTTTCTTTCCTATAAATATTTAAGATAGATTATTATTATTTGGAATGATTTTAGGGTATATAATTCAGACTGCAAATGTCTACAGTAACGTCAAATATCTTTGTAAAATTCACTTCCGATCGCGTGATTTCCTATCCTTAAAATAAGAATGTTATCCTAGCTAGATCTCGTATACGGTAAGAGATTAAGACACAAAAGTTATAGGAGTGATAGATCTTGATGAGTCGGCAAAACCAGTTGTGATAAGATCGTCTGCCATCACTTCCGGTCGTCACAGGAAGTGAGCAAAGAAATCGAGAAATTAAACTTTTCTTTGATGAAATTTTTTTTGCATCACATCATAGCATCTTATTTGTAGCTTCAAAATATATCAGTGCCACCGGAAACAAAAACGACAACTTCCGGTTACAAGAGATAAACTACGCAATTTGAGCATTTTTCTATCTCATAAATATTATTTTTTGAAAAAGTATTTTGAATGATTTTTCGATATGTTATTCAGACTGCATATGTCTACAGTAATGTCAAATATTTTTGTAAAATTCACTTCCGGTCGCGTGATTTCCTGTCCTCAAAATGGTAAGTTATCATTGCTAGCTCTCGTAAACGGTAAGAGATTAAGACACCAAACTTATAGGAGTGGTATATCTTGATGAATTGGCAAATCCATTTGGGTTACAATTGTCCTCCGCCACTTCAGCTTGTCACAGGAAGTGATCAAATAAATAAAAAAAATTCAACTTTTCTTTATGGAATTTTTTTAGCATTTCATTTTAGCTTCTTATATGTAATTTCGAGTTAATTCTCGATAAACCGCCACCTTTTGTAATTTAAAAATCATGGCGGTATAACGAATTTGGCGATGAATTGATTTTCCCATCTTTTATAGGAAATAGGAAGTTGAGTTACCGTTCTTAGAAATACCATGTAGCGTTTCTATTCTTGTTATCACATATATATGTATATAAAAACATATTTCTAAATTTGAAAATACTTGAAGTAAGTTTTATATGTACAACTTCGCTAAAACAAAATGTGCAGTTATGAAATAAAGACACTTACATGTGTATGCATGAAAATCTGCACATCTGATATTGATAAAAAAAAAACATGCGGGGTCGATCGTCCAAACTAATATATAGCCGATAGTACATAAAATGAATTCATGAATAAATCCATTCTTTATGGCATCATTGTAAATGAATTGTTTTGAAAACAGGGTGGTGGATGTCGGTATGCGAATTTGGCGTTATAAAGAGAATTTTATATAGCAGGAAAAACGTTCTTGGGAAAGCATGGCAGTGTTGTGAAAATGGCGATAATTTAAGAATTGACTGTATGTCAGTTCTACCGGAAACAAAAACGACAACTTCCCGTTATGAGAGAAAAACGCAAAAATTGAGTATCATACTATCCCAGAGATACCTTTTATAAAAAGAGCATTTGGAATGATTATAGGACATGTTATTCAGATTGCAAATGTCTAGACTAACCTCATATATTAAAAAAAACTTCCGGTCACGTGATTTCTTGTCCTCAAAATGAGAAGTAAATATTACAAGATCTCTGTAACAAATCAAGACACTAAACTTATAAGAATTATAAATCATGAAGATTGGGAAACAGATATAAGGTAAAATGCGTCCGCTGTCACTTCCGGTTGTCAAAGGAAGCGATATTAAAATTGAAAATGATTTTAATAAATGTTTCTAAGACTATAATTGTCTAAAGTAAAGTCAAGAAACCTAGTAAGTAACACCTCCGGCCGATTGTTTTCTTGTAATCATTGTAAATATTTTTTTTATATTATATATTTAATTTCTACATGTTTTAACATAGATAAAAGATCATTCATACAGACACATAGACGAGAACGGAAGACCATTTTTGTTGCTGTAGCAACAAGAGTCTCTAGTTCTCTAAATCGTTTTGATAATCACTTTTATTTGAATTGAATATTTTTAATTTGTTTGTATTTAGCCTCTCTTTGGTTAATATCTAGGAGGAACGCGTATTATTTATGTAAAATCTGGTTGATATAGGGACAGACTCTACTTGACAACCAGCTGAATCATCATATCTAAGAAATCCTCTCATTTCAAGTCACTTCAATATTCATTGAAAATTCTAGATTTTAAAAAAATGTACCTATAATTGCAAACAGTTACTCGATCTTACCACGCCTAAACAAATATAATGGCTTCTAAGTCTACATGTATTACACTTTACCTCCCTTGGCTTCCCATCCCTTCAGTTACTATGATTGCATTATTGAGCGGTAAATGCAAATTTGAACTTATAAAAAGCAACGAAATATTACAACATAGTTGTTTTATGATTTGGAATTTTAATCATAGGAAATTACTCTGATTCTTGGCCAAATAATTCGAGTATAAACTGGTTTCGGTCACTTTACGCTTTTTTATAACATTAGGGCCATTCCGTGAATAACTAAATATAATAACTTTTGGAAAAGAATGACATTTTTTTGTTTCTGTCACGACCATTCTTTTTTTTTCAAAGGTAAAGATATTTGAAGAAAGAAAAGCTTTTAGATCTAAATCAATGCAGATCATAGGCTTGATATAATGTTTTACTTACCCTTATGACGTTCGGTATCTGTAATTAAAACAAAGAATGTATCTAACGCTTTTGATCACAAGACTTCTGGAATTATATTAAACAGAAATAAAAATGAGATTTATAAAATAATCTCATAAACTGATCATAATTTAAAAACAAATTTACAGCAAAACATTTGTAACTGAATTAAACAGTCTGCTTCTTATTTGGATTGATTAATTGTGTATTGTTTAACGTCCCTCTCGAGAATTTTTCACTCATATGGAGAGGTCACCGTATGCAATGAAGGGCTTCAAATTTTGACCATTTCTCGGTACTCAGGGCCATTGAGCAGTGAGGGATCTTTATCGAGCCAACGCCTGTCGCTTACACGGGGCCTCGGTTTTTAGGTCTCTATCGAAGGACCTGCAACTTTCACTTCAAAGTGCCGAGTGCATGGCGAAGGAACAGTTCCTACCCATTTTAACGACTAGGTCAGTCACGGCCGAGATACGAACTCACGACCTTCCGATCACAAAGCGAGCGGTCTATCTACTGAGCTACCGTGAACGGTACTTCTTATTTTGAATGTAATTTGAAGAAAACAATTTTATCAAGTATAAATGCAGAAAATGCACTATATGCTTGATTAAACATATTTACTATATACATGTGTAAGTTAATTTCGTAACATATAGCTTTAAATCACTTAACAAGGGAATGGATTCTGGTAATTTGTTGTTTTAATGTTCAATTTATCAATATCACGGCTTTCAGAAACATAAACATTAAGAACAATCAGATACTGTTTTCCGTTTTAAAATTTAAGACATTCTCAGACATATCACACACAACAGTAGAAGCATTTGATTTAGAAACCCACTGGTTTTTATTAGACTAATTCTATTAAACCACTATCATTTTTATCTGTTTTTTTATACATAACTTTAGGGGTCTATCGTTGTTTAGAAACGTGATATTTCCAATATTACATGATATATTAAGAGGTTTTTAGGTGTTTGTATTTTTAATTTACCTATTTAATCCTGGAAATTAAATTATGTCATGAAAGGTTACTTGAAAATTTTCTGTTTACAAAAAATACAAAAAAAGAGAGAAAATACCAAATTTCGTGATAAAAAATATTTTGCATGAATACAAGGGTCAAAACAAAATTTTCCGACACATTTTTACATATCAAAATGCAACATCCAATACAGTACCTGCATCGTTATTCTTTACAAGTCTATCGTGTCCTGTCGTGTGTGTATCCTATCGTATCGTGCGTGTATCCTATCGTATTGTGTTTTCCGTTTGTTGTGTTTTGCGTTTTCTATCGTGTTTTCCATTTATTGTGTTTTGCGTTTATAGTGTAGATCGTTTATCAGGTTCTATCGTGTATCGTGTTTTGCTTTTATCGTGTATATTCGGAAATCCTCGCTTTTTTCTTCACTACAAGAAGAAACTGCCGAGGTATTCCGAGTTTCTTTTTCGTTTTGTTAACTAAAATAAGATTATTTTAACCCAGAAAGAGAAAATAAAGTTTTTTCCCTTAGTCTTTCATCATTAAAAGAAGGATTAAAGCGTGGAAGGAAAAGAAATAATATATTAAAAATATAATTACAGTGTAATAGATTAAATAATAATTAATAAATTAAATGAAGAAAATAATTATATCATAATCAAGCAGAGAATCAAAATTAATTTTTGAAAATGAAATAATCGATTCCGTGTTTTTCTTTTTAATTCATCGAACTGTAAAATTTTTTCGATCAAAATTGAATATTAATAGATTTGTTTTAAATTAGTCAGAGTCACTAGAGGATGATTTTCGGTAAGTCACGGTGTATACGTATCCCCTTTCCCTCCTGAAAAAAAAAGTAATTAGCAGGGGATTGATATGTATTTTTTATTCATTTTCTCCCGATCAATTGTCTGGTAATATTAGGAATGTATTTTTGCCCCTGATCTGCATGTATGCACCATTATCTAAAATCTTGATTTAAAAAAATTTAATAACAAAGTATTTAAGACATTGATCCACATAACTTTAACACTTATTTCGTCCGTATAAGCTCAATTTTTAAATTTTATTTTTATCACTATTAAACACGAGTAAGTTAAATTCCTTAATTTTTCTTAATTGAAAAAAATTCAAAATTATTAATTGTAATGAATGAAAGTGCTCTACTCGATTTATCACACCGTGGCAGTTACTATAAAATAGAAGTTTTTCATTAATTCTATCTGGCATTAGATAATCTAAAAATAAAAAGCAAGATAAAAAAAACATGACGACTTATAACAGCTTACCTTTTTAGTGTGGAAAAAAACTGAAAATATAATGCACCTGAGTGTCAAATAGAATAGCTTTACTTACTAGAAAACTGACACGTATGTGTTCCGCTTTAATCAGCACGACGCCTTCCTGTGCGGTCAACACGCCCTCCCCCTTCTCCCCTTTCCCCCTAAATGACACCTCGGCCGTGTGTATTCACCGTCAACATACCTGAATTGCTCTCTCACCTTGTGTCAAATAGTATCTATTTTCGGGATGCTGTTCATACCTTGTTAGAACTACACTCATAAAAGAATTTTTTTCTAAATCGATTTAATAATTTTACAATTAATGGATTTATAAAAAAGTCATTTTTTGGCTTGAAATAAAAAATCATATAAATCAATTTAATGAAATAAAGTCTCTTAACTCTATTCGCTGATTTATTTTATTTGTACTATGTTTCCCTAGTGATTATGTAAATAAGTCTTAATAATCTTTTTTATGGTACATGAACTTTCGGATCATCGGGTTTTCTTTCGGATCACAAGGTTTTCATCGCGTTACAGACAGAATTAATTCTAGGAAACAGGTTCTTTTCTCATAGAAAAGATTGCCAAACTATAAAAATTTGCTCGCATTAATTTTTTTTTACAGTATTTTACTATAATAATAATAAAAAGAAGTTTGATTCCGACCTGACCGTGTAAGACGAGTAAATGTATTGCACCGAATTAATTTATAGTATTAATCGATTTCATTCTATATGTTTATACCTTTATTTAAAAGGTCAATATTATTTTTGGCTATTTGGTTAAATCATGTTTATCTAATTTTAAATTGGTTACGGACTTTCAACATCCTGTCCTTCGAATATGCCTTATATGAGATTACCGAGTAAGTCTAAAATAATTTTTCAGGGTTTAATAATTCATTTGCATTAGAAACAGTACACACAAAGTTTAACAGCAATGATTTATAATTATTTAGTCCGAAAGTCGCATTTCACTCTTTTAATATTTGTTTATTAATTTTTGTGTTTTGTATTGTAAAGAAAAAATGTATTTTATCAATCAGTGTTCGTTAATTGATACGAGGTTTGAAGTATCTGATATATTATAAATGTTCACCGCAGATTAATGATAAATGTACACCGCAGATTGTAATTATAAGCTTTAGACATTAAATACAAATACTTAATTTATTGCGTAAATTTCTTCCTTGAAATAACTTAGTACTTGTAGATAAATTTATAAGGTACAAAAGTGTATTTTTTTTCATAAATAATAATTTCAATTATAGTTTCATAAATTTATAATAGCGCCCGTGAGAAATGGCACATTATTATGTAAGGGATTTTTTTTTGCAACAATTACATATATGTTAAAATATCCTTAATCAAACGAGTTATAGTTCAACCTTAAGATAAGAATTTCAACATTTACATAAATAATCATAAATTCACACCCTTGAGTAGAAATTTAAAAAAAAATACAGTCTCCATTTCATAAAAATCCATTTTATCATTGTATAAATAAACAACAACTTTTTTATTATAATAATTAAATTTACTTAATAATTTAGATTTGAAGCTTTGCAGTACTTATTTTTAAATATTGCAAGAACTGAACAAAATAATCTTTTCGTCTTGTCAGAAAACGTTCCCCATTTTGAAATAATCCTATCAGGTTTTGCGTTAATCCAATCGTGAAGATCGTTTATCAGGTCTATCGTGTTTTGCGTTTATCGTGTTTTGCGTGTATCGTGTTTTGCGTTTATCGTGTTTTGCGTTTATCCTATCGTGCGTGTATCCTGTTCTATCGTGCGTGTATCCTATCGTATCGTGCGTGTATTCTATCGTATCGTGCACAAGACGAAAGACCACTTTTAGCTTAATGGTGGCTTAATGGTGACTTAATGGTGCTTTAAGAAATTAACTCCATTAAGTCACCATTCAGCCACCATTTAGCTGCAACTTACAGGTGCTTAATGTCCAAACTTCATTAAGCTACTATTAAGCAACCTTTAAGCCGAGCTTAATGGTGACTTAATGGTCAAACCTCATTAAACTTTTACGTTTTACGCATTTTATATCGAATCTTTGATCTAACATTTTAAGTTATTTCAATGTCATTTACGCAAAATCTATTTTTTATGAATTATAATTTTGTCTCGATCGTCATTTTTATATTACATTTCTGTCAACATGCAAAATCTCGGGCACTGAGAATAAAGTTAGCTAACAGGGGCTTGCTACCGGTTTCTAATAATTTTTTTAATCATTTACAGTAACAATAAAAAAAAGAAGTTTTATCTTATTACAGCATATGATTTTTTTAAAATAAATAATCATAACATACGTTGTTTTTATTATTTGTGTAATGTGTATATGATTTTTGTTTTAAAAAATAAATAATTATATTATTACACGACGGGGCCAAACCCCTGTTAAATATCTTAATTTCTTTTCTTTTTTTTATAAAGAGATGGTATTTTTATCTCATATGTTAGAACAACATATTCCGCTACATAATTCCAAGGAATATAAAGTCATGTTCTCATGAGAAAAAATATGTCTTTTTCTTTGGAAAAGCGGGGGGGGCGGGCTTGGGCCACAGGTATTAAAAAAATGTTTAGTTTTCAAAGTTTGACTTTTACATCATGAATAATTTGAATTAATCAGTCATTTTTTTCTTATATAATGCAGCGGAAAGTATCTGTCAAAATGAAGTCGGTCTTCAATCATTGTTATTTTAAAATCGAATTTCAGAGGAAAAGCCGATCAGATTAAACATGACATCCGACCAGATTTATACACATTGGGAAACGGGGTAAGGTTAACAATGTACAGTACCGACTGTTTAAACAATAGACCTTAATTAGGTGTCCGCTGACCCCGGTCAACTAACAGGAAACTATACATACACAAGGTACACTAACATATTTTGATGATCAATTATTTTTGCAAAATTTAAATTTAACGCAAGCATCTAACAAATTAAAAAGTATGATTCATTGTAAAATGACAATTATTTTGATATCCATTCTGATACAAAAAGAATTTTAACTGAATATAATATTCGAAACAAAAAAGCAGGTAGCTCGTCAACGAGGATTGTCACTAGGCCTAAATCTTAGACACAAAAAAAACGTTAATATCCGCAGAATATTTTATTAATAAAAAAAATTTCATCTGTCTTTCCCGATGATAGATGTTTTTTTGTGTGTTTTATCTATAATTAATTTAATTTCAATCATAAATTAATGCTTTAAACGTAAAAATCTTCGAATACTGTTGATCACTTAATTTTCGCGACACCTTATTTTCGCGAGATAGTCATTGACTCTTTTTGAGCGCGACAAAATTTTCACGAATTGTGGTCATTCCTTTATATAATCTTAAGGAATACTATTAAACGCGAGAAAGAAATTTTCGCGAGCATATTGTCTCGCGTTATAACGCGAAAATAAAGTTCTCGCGAAAAAATAGTGATTTACAGTAACAGAGCGAAGAATTCATTACAATTTAAAAGCCGAACTCAACGGTTTAGATATATTAATGTGACATAAGCCTTTTAAAAAGATCCATAAATAAAAACGTTTATAGTTTGATTAATAAATCAATTCCAAGACTTTGGAGACGTTCAACAAAATAAATAAATACAAGTCCAAAACAAATTTTGTGCAAAATATATGTATAATATTTTCTTAATTATATAAAGAGCGGCATTATCCCAATGGTTGAGGTGACTGCCATCTAATCGAAGGGTCATGAGTTCGCTCCCCGTGTGCGGGTTTTTTTTTATTTCGAATTTCGTTCTTTTCCTTATTTTTACCAAATCAGGATATGTGTGAACTCGACATTTATAATTTGTGATGACATTTCACTAATATAATAATTTTTCACCCATAAAAACAGTAATATCGACTGCGTAATGGTGGCCTAATGGTGGTTTAATGGTAGCTTAATGCTAGCTTTATGGAGTTTGGACATTAAGCACCTGTAAGTCTAGCTTAACGGTAGCTTATTGGTGACTTAATGGTGGTCTAAAAGCTACCATTAAGGACTTGTTAGCCACAATTAAGCAACCATTAAGCTACCATTAAATTATATTTAAGCACTCATTAGGGACTTGAGATGGCTTAATGGTAACTAAATGGTGGTGTAAATGTTACTTAAAGTCGCTTTATGGTGACTTAATGGTGACTTAAAGACAACCATTAAACCAACATTAAGGATCTATAAGCCATCATTAAACCAAGCTTAAAGGGTGTGTTTCATCTTGTGGTGCGTGTATCCTATCGTATCGTGTATCCTGTAAAGAATAACGATGCGGGTACTGTATAAATTGGGGAACCTTATTATAATTCTTTTAAAAAGTTAGATGTTATGTAAATAGGTAAAGCAAGCTCTCTATTTCCGTGACATAAAAACGTAGAGAGAATCAGCAATTTACATTTTACATTCCTTAGTAAATAAGGTTTTTTCCACAACTACACATTGTGAAAGCCAGAGAACTGAAAAACATGTAGATATTAAATATATAATGTTGAATAATTAAAGCATTGCCATAATGCATTTGGATGTACAAAGCTTTTTTGGAGCAATTGAATAAATAAATTACGATAGATGTTGTATTTTGAAGGAAGAGATACAAGGAGAACTTACACATTTTACATTTACAGACGACAACATGTTTTGTGCATATCATTGACTTTTACACTACAAAATATTTATGTAGATCAAGGTCAGGAAGTATGAACTAATTAACCAAAAGATGTAAATCCACTGTACAATGATGACTTAATTCCCGTAAGAAAATGATGGCCCTTATAATTACTAGTTAGCTTATTCTTTCGTTCCTGTTATTTCTAAAAATCTCAGTACAATTGAGGATGCCGTGAGAAATCCCTTAAAGATGAAAAAATCCCCATTTAGCTATTGGAGCAAGTGTTTTAACTTTTTTTTAGTTATGATTTACATCCTTCATTGAATCAAACTGTGCAGTATTTTGTGTCACAACTTTGAACAAAGGAATCGACATAGTAAATTCACATGTAAGCATTTCATGATACGAAATAGGTCTAATCATAATTTTTGAATTCTTAAGTACACTCGAGTACCGGTATTTCTACTTTTGTACCAAAATCGACATGTTCTGATGGTACTCCTGTTGTGTGTACCCTTTCTTCCTTCCACGTTAATTTCATATGTATATACAGTTCCCCTCAATTTTTGGACCAATGAACCAAATTCAAAATATTGCAAATAAGCGAATTCATTAATATTTTAATGTTTTCGGAATTAGGTATTACAACTTTATTCAAGCATAATGCTCTTGTACATATTAGTAAGCAATTATCAAAGTACGGGTTTGGCTTTATGTAGTGTACTTAATGAATCGACATAACTCTCCAACATTTTGTCATATACGAAATTTAAAAATGCTTCAGAGTACAATACCTTTATCTTTAATTTCAACACACATGTAAACCTTATATTTTTCTTCCAAATAAAAACAAATATAGCACAAAATAAGAAATGCTGAACATGCTCAAAATATTTTTTCTTCATTTTGGAGAAAGAACAGTTGGTTTTCATGAAATCTGTTTTAAGTGTAAGGAAAAAAACTTTGCTACAGTGTATTTAGAAACAGGAAGGCTACTTTTGGAATAACCCAATTGTATAGAAACTAAAAACTCTGGTTCAAGGTTTTATTTAGTGAAAGAAGAAGGTACAATTTGGTTTGTATTGTGTTCTGAAAATTTTCTGTTCTTTAAAAAATTATGAAAATTTGCTTTCATTCCCTTCCCCGCAGTCACGCATTTTAACAAATACCATTTACTTTTTCTAACGCAAAACCACACATGTACCTCGCATGTATTTCGCACTTTAAAAAGTTTATTTACTCTTCCATTTATTGCTAATTCCTCATTTCTATACTTGCTTAATTCTGTTAAAATAGGAAAAGTTATTTTCTTATCTGAATATTTTGCCATTATATTATTTACAGAGTGTATATATCACAGTTGATTCGATACGCAAGAGCATGCTCTACGTATGAACAATTTCTTAATCGAGGTAGATTAATGAAAAGCAAGTTGATGAAACAAGAATAGCAGCAGTCTCGTTTAAAGTCTTCATTTCGTAAGTTCTATGGTCGATAAAATGACCTTGTCACCAAATACAATTTATCATTGAGTCACATGCTGACTGACGTTTTTCATATCAATTGTTAGTCCATTATTTATACACTGAATTGACGACGGATTTTTCCGTTATTTCACGATCATGACAATGAGCACACTGCGGGTGTGACCTGTCAGCAGGGTATGTTCATTCATCCATGGCACCTGATCTTACCTCTGATGTTTCGGAGGTCCGTGTTTGCTCTGCTCCTATTTGTATTGTTTTTTTGAACTTTGATATATTGAATACTGTTCTTTATCTCCATTTCCTTCTTACGCTAAACTTTAGAAACTTGTACAAAGCTATAAAATGCTTGCGGGTAAATGGTACATCATTTTTCTATGACGTGAACATTAAGTGTATGTTGCATAATAATTCTGTAAATTGTAAAGTGTGAATATAAATTGAATAGATAAATATGATAATTAATCTAAATAAAATTTCGTCATTTTTATATTACTTTTCTATGATTTATGCAGAAAAGCCTCGAAATAACTTTTTTCTTTGCTTATTCTCCTTTAGAAAATAGTGTAAACAGTCGAATATAACTGAATATCATTCTAAAATTAAGATTTTTCGGGGCCATTTTTTTTATTATCATAAATAGTCCTTTGAGGTCTTTGTTGTCTTTTGTGTACCTATTTTATTCAGGAAATTAAATTTTGTGATTAGTAACGACCTCAAAAGCTTCTGTCTAAACAAAATACACATGCCACTTTCTCAAATTGAAAAAAAAAAATCGTTCTATTTATACATGAAAAATAATTATCATGCATGAATAGAGAATATCTTTAAAATATATTCCGACGCTTTTTATATATAAAAAGGCCACAGAAAATATAAATTGGGAAAGTAATTGAAATCATATAATGAACTAAGATGTGAGGAATATAAGTAAAGCATGCTACGTATTTCGTTAACATGTGAAATGAAGATAAATCAGCAATTAACACTTACATTAAAAATTCATAGTAAATTCATAGTAAATAAGCTTAATCAACTGATACTTACATCGTGAAGGCCGGGGAACTGAAATGGATATTCAAAATATTATGTATTGTTATTAAAGCTTCAACTCCAGACAATAACGTGTTTAAACACATAACTCTTCACAATGCTACGAGCTTTATATTTATATCAAAAGTAGCAGATATGAACATAGCAAGCAAATTTTTAATGCCTCTCCACAGTGGTGAGTTCAAAGAAATTCTCAATCCTCGAAAGAAAATTATATCCCTTACTAGATAGCTAATTCATTAGTTCCTTCTTTTTTTTAATTCAATGCCAGAACATCTTTTAAAAATGTTGCCTGTACTCTTTCGATCAATTGACAAAAATGGCCCGCTTAATACTGTTTTTTTACATTCCAGGACAGGGTATTGTTTTATTTTATTCTTCATGTCACCAAAGACGTGAAATAAAAATCTCCCCAACTTCCTACCGACCAAAGGGCAAGCAAACATTGTTTTATATACGGCTTGATTGACGATGTCATAAAAATTCTCATAAAACTTCAACAAAACTTACAATGAAGGTAATAAAGCAAGTGCTAATTTTTTAGTGGTAATTTACATTGAATCCAACTTGTTCAGTTTTTAGAGTCACGATATGTGAACTAAGGAAATGATGCAGCAAATCTAAGTCAGAGTAATGATACTAGATATCATCCTGTCACACCCTTAATTTCGTAGCAAAATTAGGGACAATCCTTCAAATATTTTTGTACATGTTCCGAGGACTATAGCTATAAAGCCTAGATAAAGAACACTTGATACATATATATTATTATAACAGTAACTTGATCCAAAGGACGTATCAAGTCGAGTTGACAGGCGCAGATCATCAGATCAGAAGCAAAGAGTTGAATTTGATCTGATGATCCGCGCCTGTCAGCGAGACGTGATACGGCTTTTCGGATCACGTTACTGTTAAAATAATGATTTTTTTATATACCTCCTTATAACTAGCTAAATATAGTAAATAAAACTTTCGAGATCAATCGTATAATATTCGTCGATAAAACAATGCAAAATAGCAATGGAATTTTTAACGCGCAAGAAAAATAACGTCATGTTTTTGCGTACTACGTTATCAGTTTCAAAGAATGGTTATACAGTGTTATATGAATTCAGAAAACCACAGTATGTTGGTTCGGAAAGTAGGATCACGACGTCACGTGATTGCACTGAGTCTACAGTAAAATTAAGTGTTACAACAGGTATTTGATAATTAAATGATCCTATCATGTGTTCATAATTATAATAATATTTAGCACTTTATGCATGGTTATATATACTTTTGTCGAAACAGCGAACACCTTGTTATTCAAAGGTCCTTCGATACTCCGACAAGAGAGATAATTTTTAATCACATACATGTTTATTATCTCTTTCAAAATTTGCCAGGTTGAGCTTTTATGTCTAATTTTGCCCTGCAAACTATGTTTTAATTGTTTGTATTATACTCATAAAATACATTTCTTTTGGAAAATCTTTCAAGCAACATTTTGTATAGTGAGAAGAGTGTTTCTGAATGTTATTATTCATAGAATTTGATTTTAAAATATATATTAAGTACTTATTGAAAAGGTATAATTTTTTTCATATAAAAAATAAGATATAATATTTATACTTACGACATGGAAAACATGAAACTGAAAGAAAAAAAAGGTAGATAATTACACAAGTCAACAGCTGGAATTTGCAACCTGGCATGGCAGAGAAACTGTGTATGCAATAGCAATGGTTAATCAAAAACGCTTATTATCCAATCAGATCGAAGTTTACCTATACTGAAATATCATCTTGATCAGAAGAATCTCAATTATTTACTTCTTTGTTTATTTAGCTGCTGGACGCACCTAAATATTTACAAGAATTCAATTTTCGCGATACCAGTATTTCTTCAATTCTTAAGTATTATTTAGAAACAGCTCAGAAGGTACAGGTCATTTATATCATTTCTCTATCTGTCTGAATACATTTTAGCAATTCATAATCATGGTTCATCGCATTCTAGTTATTGGTCATTCATTTGTACATAGGTTAGAATAATTTTTTAAAGAGCATTGGGTTGCTACAATTTGGTATTTAATGGAACTGAGATTCAGGTTTAATTACAATTTTTTCAATTTCATTTTATTCAGGTAAAAATATCACAGAATGTCATGGTTCATATATTAAAACATTACAGACTATCTTACTACTAGAAAAAACACACACATTATTTCAGCACTATGCTACTTAGAGAAAATGTAATTTAACATATACATGTAATTATTATCAAATAAATTGCATGACATACAGATAATAGATATTACCTAAGGATAGCCCATAAAAGCCTCATTAAAAAAGCTTATTTCCAATGTGTTCTTCAAATAACAGCCTTTTTAGTAATCAAAAATAACAAAATTACATAAACATTGCAATTTAGGCAGGTACTTTTAAAAGTATAGTACAGTGGACCTTCAGATATCCGGACGCCAGATATCCGGATGCTTCAGTATCCGGACGATTTTTCACCGGAACGAAATTTTTAAATGTTATTCTATCTTGTTTAACTGGTGATTCAGATATCCGGATGCTTCACATATCCGGACAAATTGACTGGGAACCAAAGTGTCCGGATAAATGAGGGTCCACTGTATAATGCTTTGAAAAATGACATGTTTACAGTGGCACATTTTAATCTTTATAATTATCACAAAATGCTTATAATACTAAAATAGTAAATAAACTATAAAATTAGACAAGCTTTTTATGTAGTTACACTAGCATTTGTAGAAAAAAAAGATCTTACAGTTTTCTTAAAACTTTGTTCTGTTTTCACATCTTTGATCTCCAGTGGCAAAGTTTTCCAATCTTTAATAGCATTATATAAAAAACATGAAGACTCTTTCCCTAATATCTTTGATATAATTAAATTCTTATTTGTTGCACTTCTTATGATATTCTTATTGAATACAAAATGATCATGGAGATAAGCTGGTGCATTACCATGATATATGTTAAAAACATGATTTGATCTTAATTGTTTAGCTCTATCATCCACTCTTTACATATTTAGGGAGTTTAAAATATTGTTAGAAATGCTCTCTCTAGGACTAAGGTTTAAAATGAACCTTACTATTTTGTTCTGGGTTACTTGTAATCTGTGTTTAAGTTGCTTGTTTATTCCACAATACCAAGAGTAACAGGCATAGTCTAAATAACACTGTATCAAGGCAGAACATAGGGTCATTCTAGACTTTGTAATCAGACAGGATGCATTTCTATATAAAAACTAAAGTCTAGCATTAACTATTTGTATGATACTTAAAACAATATTTTCACATGAAAGAAACTTGTTAATACAGATTCCTAAATACTTAACACTGTCCGAACCTTTAATAATGTGACCATTACACACAATTTTAAAATCTGTGATTTTTAAAAGTTTTCTTGGAGGACCAAATAAAATAGATTCTGTCTTACCTAGATGGAATGACAATCTATTGTCAACAAACCAAGAAGAACATTTGTCAAGAACAATGCCCAGTTTTTTTTAGCAATAATAACAGGATATCTGTGAGCATAAAAAGTTTTACTGCCATCCGCATATAAAATTAATCTAAGTCATCATTAATACTGACAGTCATATCGTTGACATATATTTAAAAAAAAAGATGCTGCCTTGAGGAACACCACAATTTACAGTTTTACAGTCTGATGAAGTATTGTTGACATGAACTTGTTGTTGTCTACAAGACAGATAAAGTTTAAACCACTCAGTGGATAAAACTCCTAAAACTTATAAATTATCACATAAAATTGTATGGTCGACAGTGTCAAAAGCTTTTCGAAAATCGAACATAACCAAACCTGTAAAAAGCCCTTTGGATGTATTACTTTTGATAAAATCTAACATACATGTATGTATTAAACAAGTATCTGTTGAAAATTTGTTTCTAAAACCTGATTGGTAAGAATAAAACAAGTGATTATTGTGTAAAAAATCTAAAAGTTGAACATGGACACATTTTTCCAAACTCTTTGATACTATACATAATATACTGACTGGCCTATAATTTCCCACTATAAGGGAATTTACCTTCTTGAACAGAGGTTTGACTCTTGCAATTTTAAAATCATCTGGTACAGTACCGGTGGTTATATATTTGTTTACAACGGACATTATAAGTTCTTTAATATAAAAAGCACCATCTTTTTAAAACCTTGCTGGTATATTATCTAAACCAGCACTTTTTTTAACATTCAAACTTTTTAGTTCTTTGTATATAAAATCTTCAGACACAGGTTGAAGTACAAAAGTTTTGTTTTCTATGTTTCAATCTTCTTAAAACTGTCTAAAAGCCCTTGAGGTGACAGAAAACATACGAAGGACTAAGTAACCTGCTTACAAGTTTTAAAACAATAGTTTTGAAAAAAAAAAAACAGTTAAACAATCTGCTAAAGTTTTACCTTCATGTTGTACTATACCATCTATGTTTAAAACAATATTTCACTACTTTTTTTTTGTTTATATTTTTATCCTATGTTCTTGAGTGGTTGCCACAATTTTTTAGGCTCAGACCTTTAGTAAGATACATTTGGAAACTTACCGGATTTCTTTTTCATTTTGAGTAATTCTTTATGAGTATGCATGTATATACAAAATCATTTCTAAAAAAAATCTTATACTTTATAAAGATATACATAAATAGACTATTTCATTCATAATCAGAAATGGGTACATGTTTTATTATCACAAAAATGTTTACAAAATGTTGAAAACATTAATTGCTAGGCTAAGGAATATTTTTTATGTTAACTGTTCTCAAGATGAATAGAAAGAATATTTGTCATTAAAAAAAAGAGAGATACATTCATCTTGACAACAGATTACACAAAAACTATGCTATATCGTAGTAACTAACGTGTTTGACATTTCTTGAAGAAATGATTACAGGAGATGATACTTTTATCAAAAATGGAAAACAAGTTTATTTTCTATAAAACCTGGTTTGGCATAACCCCCCCCCCCCGACAACCACCTGGATCATCTGTATCCATGCGATCCTTTCATTTCCAGTCCTTGGAATTTATGGAAAAATTCCAGATTTAATAATGTACCTTTACTTGAAAGGAACATTAATGGTAATCTAACAACCAAGCTATATGATAAGTGAGATGACTCTAACTTTTTTATCGTCAACTTCCCTTACTTATGCAGCAATATATCTTCATTACCTGTATACGGGGTGTATATATCTCAGTTGATTCGATACACAGGAGCAGAGTAGGTTAATGACTAACAAGTTGACGAAACAAGAATATCAGCAGTCTCGTTTAAATTCATCATTTCGTAAGTTCTATGGTCGATACAATGACCTTGTCAGCAAATATACAATTTTTCATTGAGTCAAATGCTGACTGACGTTTTTCATAGCAATTGTCAGTCCATTATTTATACACTGAATTGACGACAGATGTTTCCGTTTTTTCCAAATCATGACAAGGAGCACACGGCGGGTGTGACCGGTCAGCAGGGGATGCTCACTCCTTCATGGCACCTGATTCCACCTCTGATGTTTCGGGGATCCGTGTTTGCTCTGCTCTTATTTTGTTTTATTTTATGGACTTTGAGATTGAATACTGTTTGTTATATCCATATCCTTCTTCATGCTACCCCAAAGGGATTTCTAAGATATACGATAAATTGTACAGTTGATTGTTGAACGAATACGACTGAGACAACCACAAGTGACCAACATAGTGACGTCATTTTCACAATGTGACGTCACAAAAAGGTGCAAAACTTTACTCAGCATATGCTATTTATAGAACTTGTGTATGGTTATGTGTGTAACAAATTTCATTCTAATCTGAATTGTGGTTTTGTAGATATAGAGATAGTTCGCGAACTTTTTGATCACCACTCGTATGTTAATACATTTGAGTGAGTAAGAATATATTTAAGCAAGTATAGATATAGTTGTATGCAAACAAGTATTTTACATCAATATGGGACATTGAATGATGTAATAATTTATCATACAAATCTTCGAATAGCTTGCATGAATCTCAAGTGTTTATCTAGTTAAAACCTCTCTCTCTCTCTCTCTCTCTCTCTCTCTCTCTCTCTCTCTCTCTCTCTCTCCTAAATAAGTATGATGAAACACTGTGTATATCTATATATAATGTTCGGACAAGCAATTTGTTTTATTATTATTTAAATTCAGATAATTGTAGATGATTATGGGAAATAGAGGCATATATCCTCCTTTTTATTAATCAACATTAAAAAAAACCACATACACCTTTATACTTACCCTTTGAAGACTCAAAATCTGTAAAAACGAATTTTCACAAATTACATGTATATCTCATGTAAATATGATTAGTTCTTGGGAAATGATTAATTGAAAATAGACATTTAAGACAAAAGTTAAATGTACAAAATTTCAAAAGATCGTATCACAACATAAAATTGAAAAATTGAACATTTTAAATCAGCTCAACTAACTTTCAAAGAGTAATCATAGAGAAAACAAATTAAAATATTTGCATTTACACTCGAATATTCCAAAACGATCAAAGCGGAAGAATTTCATTTTGAATATCTCACTTAGCATAATGCAACTATAACAATAATAAAAGAAAGCTGACATTATGTAGAAAATTTAGTCGTTTATAAACTTCGAATTTTCTCTGATTTATTTGTGTTAACCGGTCAGCAGGGGATGCTCACTCCTTTATTACACCTGATCTGATGTTTTGTTTGGTGGTCTGTGTTTGGTCTGCTCTATTTATATTGTTTTACTGACTATGATGTTGAATACTGTTCGTTATCTCCATATGCTTCATCCAATATTCTGCTTTGTTCAGAATTTTAATAATGCAAATATTCATATACTGCAGATTTGTATTTTTCATCTGCATATCAATATTTTACAACTAAATGATGGTGCAACTGAGAGATGTAAAATCAAAATGTCAAATATTCATTTTTCTTTCAAAATATTGCTAAATGTCGTTTAAATAGAAGAAAACATTCATGAATATCTTATTGGGACTGTGGAACTATAAAAATGAAAATAAACACTAATTTATTATAATTTTATATAGAAAATTTTGGTCGTTTAAATTTGAAATGTGTTAAATAACTCAAAATAGCGATTAAAAAGCATGCAGAAACACTTGAATTTCTTACAGATACTCAAAGTGCCGAATTCTAAGTCGTAACAAATACACTGTGACCATTTAAGTGCATCAACATTAGAAATTACGCTTTCTGTTCTTTTTATATGCATGCAAAACGATCACAATGCCAGGAAGTATCAGTGCATGATACAGATATGTACCGTTATTGGTATTCTCATATCACTAAGACCAATGAGAGGGGATTAATGTTCTTGGTTGTTTTCTGAAACCTTATGAATGGACCATTTGCGGAGATTTTTCCGAAAATTTAAAGTGCAAGTGATAGGTTCACCATCATTCAGTTTTAGAATAGTGATATGCAGAAGAAAAAATACAGGTCTGCAATGTTTGGATACTCGGAAATGTAAAATATTGAATAAAGCAGAATATAGTGACAACAGACAAATAAATCAGAGAGAATTCAAATTAAGTGTAGAAACGATCTAAGAAACTGAGTTTACGTACATGTAATAATGTTTACATTCTATAATTATCATAATAGTTGCATTACACTAAGTAAGATATTGACACATCATTACTTCTTTTAGAACAATATTATGAGAAATTAGAAAAATGAATGTCCGCCATTTTGAATCGTCATTTTTACCTTTTAAACAAAATTTTCATGAAGCCCAGCATATGTATTTTTTTTCGGATTCAGCATACTCGAAATAGGTTAAAAACAGACCAAATAATAATGATTTGCTATTAAACGTTTTCCTCTATAAATCGGACCAGACCAGAAAATATATTTCTCAATGTCCAAAAACCATTTTGCACTTGTGAAAAGGGGTCCGTAAGTTTTGGTTTTAGCTGCAGATTTGATTTCCGACCATTGAAAATAAGAGTATGTTTATTGCGGGAAAAAATGCATCGTTTCTCATAAAATTCTATGTATACTGTACATAAAGAAACAATTAGGCATGTGTTCTTATATTTTTCTCTCTACTTCCACAACAAAGCTCTATGTACCATTTACGTTTAAAGTGCGTTTGGCCGAATTTTCTTAATACTAAAGATAATAAAAATCGTTCAGTGTCCACTAATGTTTTGAACATGCTTAAAAAATGCTGGGTATGGCAATTCAATGCAATTATGAAAAATATTGTAAGACTACAACTACGATAAATTACGATTTGTTGTTCTATTTTTAAATTCGTGATAAATCGCGACAGTGTGACTAGAGCTTTAGGTACACACGGTTTGTTATATTTTGAGATGACATGTTATATATACAGAAAAATAAATTGAGACACACCACACTATTGTGTGCCCAACAGATATACATTTTTTTCATTGAGTGGCATTCTGCTTTCTTGTTGTCCACCACCAATTTATAGAGCAACAAGCTACAGATCTGCAGCTGTTTTCGTTTGCAGTAATGGTTTTCTTTATTTAAAGCTACTATTTTATTTTTCAAAAAGGATATTCATAAAATATTGAAATGTCACCTTCATCTTGATCTTCTATTTTTGTAAACTGTTCCTTTAAAATTGGAGTAGATTCCGTTGTTTCCAATTTACGTGAAGTTAGTCTGCTTATCCTCTTTCCCATACCTAAATCTAAAAGAAAAAAGCTACTTAGCTTACTTATTTTGCTGTCTTAATACCATCAGGAAGAAAAGAGTAACAAAGAGAAAATGCATTTCCACTGCATAATCAGTTGTGCACCCCACCCAACAAGAACCACTGTCTATGTTGGCACAAATTTCAAAATTATGGAAATTTTATTGATTTCATTCATCATAAATGGTTGAGTAATACCAAAGAGCAGATTACAAAGCACTTTACCATCCCACCCAAATTACCCCCGACTCAGGGGTCCTAAAACTATAATTTTGGAAGAAACCTCTTTCTTAATAATTTACCAATAGATGCTTCATGCTAAATTTGGTTAAAATTGGATAAGTGGTTTCAGAGAAGAAGCTGAAAATGTACAAATTTTAAGGCACGACGCACTGAGTGCAGGTTTCGAACTTGGAAGGATTTTATTCAAGCCTCTCCTTAAAACAACGACAGACACTCGTTCAAACAAAGTGGGAGTAGATGGACAAATATTCATAAATCACGAAACGGGATTAAACATTTCGTTAGTATTTCTTGAGCAAAATTTTGTAAAAAAGGCGGAAAATGGATAGACAGATATGCAAAATGCTGAAGGTGTTGTGTAAGAAAACGCATGCTTCTGAATCTTCTTTTGTGTCCCATGGATTCTTTGTATGTTCCGTGAATCAATCATTGTTAAATGAGTCTATTAATTATCGGAATCACCGATCCGTCTTCAATAATAAATGTGAGACATTCAATTCACTGTGAATTTTTTGTGTCATTTCCAACACGAATTTTGTTAAATATTAACATTATTCATATTAAATTTTATTGGATACCAACAACTTCGACCCTTTGACCTTGACTTTGGAGTTTGACCTACTTTTTAGAAACTTTGATACTCAAAACTGTTGAGCAATAGGCTATTGCTATCATACTTTATTTATGTAATCTTTGTTACCAGACCTTTCCTTAGAAATCAACAAATTTTACCCTTTGACTATGGACTTTGACCTACCTTTCAAAAACTTTTCTTTCGCCATAATTCGCCATACAGCCATATTTGTTTTTTATTAATGGTATTCGATCTTTTTGCACTTCAAAAATTGATTTTTCTTGTATGAGGGCTTTACTTTGATTACCCATATACTTAAATTGCATTTAAGAAAAAGTTTAATATTCGCTATATTTCAATATGGGGTATCAATGTTTCACAAACACATCTCTTCTGGGGTGTAGGGGGATTATTTTTTTTATTGCAAAATATAATCTTTGTTCATATTTTAAACAATTGCAATTTTCTGTATCTTCTTTCATTGTTTTTTATATTGAGTTTTGATTTCTCTCCCTTTTACGAGAAGTTCTGATATCGGTAACTTGCATGAAGCGCTACAAAAACTATGATGAAATTTGATTTTAAAAAAACAAGATTATTCCTGTCATAGAACACAATTGCATTTCCTTCCATATTTTACTAACGTAGCAGCTAACCTAGCACTTAGATCTTAGTCACGTACTAGGATCTCTTTGATTCGTAAGTTTCTAACAGTTAATTATTTTGAACTCGAAAAAAAATTAAATCATCGCTGAATAAAGACAGACATAATACTGACAAGATGACCACTCTTCTTTGAAAACATTTGAGAACTGTAAACATAATTTATCAACAGAATGATAATTATAGTCTGCAGTCTAATTGGTTGTTAAATGCAGCTAAACTGGGTGTGTTAAAAAAGACTGCCAAAATTGATTGTTAAATATTGCGTTGTTTTTTTGTGTGTGTTTTTTTTTATTGTAAGCCGTTTATCTGATATACAGCAAAACTCGTTTAGAACTAACATGGATATTGCGAATTCACGGATATAGCGAAGTTATTCTGGATCCCTAGCTTTAAAGTTTAATATATTTCTTATAAGGATATGGTGTATTACAGATATAGCGAATAAATTTCATAGGTCCCGGTGATTTTGCTAAAACCGAGTTTTACTGTAAACAGGTATTAAGAACAAAATTGGATTAGATTGATTGATTTGATTAAATGTTTTTTTACGTTCATCTGAGAATTTTTCACTCATGTATAACCTTGAAGGACTTCAAATATAAACCTTTAATCGGCACTTAGGGCCATTGAGCACTGGGAGATATTTATCGTGTCAACGCCTGTGCTGACACGGGACCTTGGTTTTTAAGGTCTAGATCTTATCCGAAGGTCCCGCAACTTTTGCTTTAAGTGCACAGCAACTGTCGCCTCTCATTTTTTTTTTACTCAGGCCAGTCAACGTCGCGGCCAAGCTACGAATTCACTGCTCTAACGACTGAGCTACCGTGAACGGTAACAAAATTCAACCCAGCAACATTTATGGAAACTTTTCTGCTGACAAAAACAAAACCACTTATACATGTATTGTTTAAACAGATTCTTTTTTGGGGGGATATATTGTTTGTGCCCTGTCAGATTGTCTCTTTGTTTCTTTGTATTTTGTCCTCAAAAACGTTAACTTGGTGTATAACGTTTGAGTCGGTAGGATTATGGCTAGCATATTTTTAAAATATATTCCTTGTGACAATACCTTTCGGTACCACCAAATTCGATCTTGAGACCTTGACAGAAGCAGAAGGTCTTTAAAATACCACAAAATGAAATCATTTACTATATAACTAGATAGCTGTAGACTATACAAAAACTTACTATTACATGCAGTTTAATCTAACACAACAAAATATACATATAACGATTAACTGATCACGATGCATTTGTCAATGTGACATCATCTCATAAATAGGGACGCAGATTGTACACAGTAAAAGAATTATGAAACCACACTTTGAACAATGAAAAATATATATGCTATCAAATGAAATATTTGCAGTTATATAAAGGGCGGTTACTGTGAATGCGATATCTATTTTACTATTCTAGTTATATACCATTCGTATATTCTGCAGACAACTGATACTTTAGTGTATGGAACGTAAATTCATTCAAAAGGTAATAGAAAGGACCTAATAAAACAGTTTGATAAGGGCATACCCTCAATGTATCTTGTCAAGTTTTTCCACTCAAAAAGCATTAAGATATTTGAAAAGTGCTGCGAACCTCGTTTTATCTTGCAAATGAATTAATCATACCAACATTTGATGTAGTTGACCAGAAAATATTCAAATTGCAGTGACTGTCTTAGAAATGTAAGTTTGGAAATTAAATTATGAAATCTTTATAGGTTCGCAGCATTTTTCACAAGGAACGTGTAATTTTACATACATCTACAATTATGGACTCTTTTAGTGAAAGAGGCAATATTTGTTTTATTAAATAGTCCGAATTTGAATGGATAAGACAGTGAAGGCTGCATGACCACACCATTTTCATTTATGATTGATTAATTGATTGTATATTGTTTAACGCCCCTCTCGAGAATTTTTCACTCAAATGGAGACGTCACCGTATGCCGGTGAAGGGCTTCAAACTTTGACATTTACTCGGCACTCAGGGCCATTGAGCAGTGAGGGATCTTTATCGTGCCAACGCCTGCCGCTGACACGGGGCCGCGGGTTTTAAGGTCTCATCTCAAGGACCCTCAACTTTCACTTTGAACAAAGTGCCGAGCGCATGGCGAAGAAACAGTTGCTACCCATTTTATTGACTTGGTCAGTCGCGGCCGAGATACGAACTCACGACCTCCCGATCACGGAGCGAGCGCTCTACCGACTGAGCTACCGTGAACGGTTTTTCATTTATGAGATACCGTCTTTGAAAATAAAAAAAAAATGTCCAAATCACCGTGTTTTTCTTTCCGAGTTTCGCTATGTTAACAGCGCTGTATTAGGTGTTGATTGTGACGCCACGATGCCGCTGCACGCGCACTGACCATTTTGTGAATACGGCCTCACATCTGGTAAATATGTAGTGTTTTGTACTGTTTGCACTTGTTAGATTTTATAGGGACTATAAATAATCATATAATAAAATTAATTACAAATTAGACAAAGATTTTTAACTTTGTTATGCCCTTGAAACATTGGCATTAATGTGTGACCTCGGAACTGCAAGTGTATTTGTTAAAATCATGTAACTCCAATATCACTTGAAAGTCTAAAAATATCTAAATGTTCTCAACATGTAGATTTGAAACACGTTTCATTTGTTCTATATCAATAAAGTCCGAAAAAGAAACGCCTATCCTTATAAATTAGGTCCTTTTCATCTAAAAAGCAGTCGATATATCCATTTTCCACCTTTACTGTACTGCGTTTACTTTTTGTGGCAAAACGATTTTGACCGTTTGACTTTAGAGTCTAGTCAAATTTTAAAAACATTTTAACATTGACCATTACTTTTGAGCAATTAGAATTGGGGTGTTCATATTTCAGATGAAAATATTTTTCATTTAAGTTGTATTAAAAAATGAATAAATGAAGCAAAAGCGACTGTCGCCAAGCTGTCCAACACGGTAGTAAAATTAAAAACTCTATATACAATTTCACGATCGATAGCTATTGTCGATAAAATCATGGTCGATTGCACTTACTACAAAGATGTTATGTTTTGACTTATTCTCGATTATTTATGAAAGATATGGCCCAGTGGATAAAATCTTCAAAAAATAATAATAATTTTGTTGCATAATCCCTCTTTTATTTAATAGATGTATAGTTAGTATATAGTTCTAAATGTTTACATAACGAATAGAGAAAATTGCAAATAGTAACAAAAAGGGGGAATGATGTTGTTCAATAGTTTTTGTATATAATTCTTAATTCAATAACTTTAAGCCATACGGCTCATCAGTATATATAAACAAAAATACATAATGAACGAGTGGCGAGAAAATTGCTGTACATAAATTATAGATTTAATATGAATTGAAATGAGAAGGGGGGATTAAATATAGTTTCAATAAATACGTATTTGGTAGGTGTGTATATGTGTTAAAATTTAGTTTAAACATAAACACAAGAGAAGGGGGAGTTAAATAATTTAGCTTAATTTGCTTATTTGTTTTTATTTAGCTGGAAATGTTGTAAAAAATACTGTTTAATCCAATTTAAAAGAAGTAGTTTTAGATATGGTTTTAAAATAAGCAACAATACCTTCTAAAGGTAAGTACTTTAGCCAAGCGTAATTAATTAAGTGTTAGATACGATATTTTACTTATATTATACACATGCACTTTCTTGTGTTAACATTAGGAAATATATACATATCTACCGGAAATGGCGAGGACAGGTTTGTCATGCTTGAATGAATGGCCAGTTCATTACCGAAACAAACCTGCTTGGAATTTGGGACTAGCCCCTGATGAGAGTTCCCTTTCAAAATTACTGGCATTTTAGCCGACATCTTTTGGCCTTTTTGAATCTTTTAAAATTATAATTATGCTAAAGCACAAACCATAATTTCTAAATTCAATTTGGCTTAACTCCTTCCTGGTTATTTTCTTTATTATTTTTTTTTATTTTTGTTCACATATATACGTACTTATAGATTCAAATAATCTGTTGATATTCAACAATGTATGTACTTATCTGTTTGCTGATTATTGTGCTTAATGCCTAGGTCATAGTATTCCTGTATGCTTATAACTCGGAACAGTATTATTGCTAATTTAAAAACCATATCTAAATGTGGTTTTGTATTTGTTTTGGAGCATTTTTTTTTGTTGGCCGCCCATTGCCCTTGTTTTATTTGAATTCTACGAAATATTTCATTTCCGCCCTTAAGCACTAGGAATTCTAAAAAGCTACATGATAACATGTAAGGAATTCTACACACTGCATAAAAACATACATAGTGTAACAGATTTTAAAATGGGTATGTGTTGTATATAGTAGTGCCACGCTCCTAGCACTAGCTAGTGGGTTAATAGTGGGTGAACCCTCTAGCTCAGTCGGAAGAGCGTTGGATTTTGAATCTGAGGGTTGTAGGTTCGAGCCACCGCGTGGACACACCCTAGCTAATCGATCATAATAAAAAAATGTATACATATTGACAATGTGCTCCTCCTAATTTTTTATCGGAAACATATTTTAAGTGTCCCGAAACACTTAAGATCATTGTTATCATAATGCCGCTGTGCATCTCATATTTGACGTTTGGATATGAAACTTATTCCGGGTATCCGAGAGGAAAACATGGACTTTTCCATTTTAACAGTATGGGAGACGGGAGTATTATTTAGTAAGGTCCTTGCTCTCAGTACCTCTAGTTTTTGAATTTGTGTTGGTACATGCTTTTGCATTTGTATTTAAATTACATGCAGCCCTTAATTTACACACACAAAATCTTCTACAGACCTTTTGTTTTGGTAACAGACTGTATGAAACCATCTTTAAAAAAAATGTTTCTTGGCCTCTCCCGACTAGCCTGACTAAAAAAGTTTTCGTACATTCCAGTAAATGATATTTTTTTGTTTTTTTTTCCCTGTGATCTCGTCGACAATTATGTTGAAAATCTCTGGAAAAAAATATGTCCCACCTACCTACTGACCCAATAATTTTACCTTAGTCGGGAGAGGACAACCAAATATCATTTTAAAAAGGTCAAGATCTAGTAAATGGAAGGTGCCTACAGATTTTTCAAATTTAAGAAATCAATTCCTTTTTTGATACTTTATAACATTAGCTTGGTCAAAATAGGTGTTTCGGGGCATAATTTGTAGAAAAACAAGATGAAAACCCATATTTTAAACTGTCATTTTCAATGAAAAATTAAGAAAACCAGTATTGAGAATGGGAGTTTTTTCCATTTCAGGCAAGGAAAATGTATCCAGATTGCCTACAGTTATTCTGAAAACGGTTATTTGTATGTTCTTAGTCTCTACTTTAAAATAATGTTAAATTTAAGATAGGTATCGGGACTACTTTTTATGTGATTTCAAATTGAATTCCATGAAAACACTTTATTTTCTACATATTTCTATTAGAGCCGTAAAGTACGGGAAAAAGAAAGTTGAAAGTGATTATGACGTCATAATGGATTAAGCACTGAAAAGTTATTCTAAAGTCATTTACTAGATCTTGACCTTAAGGATGGCTCGAGATTATAAATTTTTATTGCTCCAACAGGTCATTTATATTACATACTTCACGTACAATAATCACTTTCATTTAATTTTATTTTGAATCTCATTTACTTACTTTCTTGTTGGAAGTGTGATATATTCCTCAACTTTGATTATTAATGGAAGAGTTTCCTTAACTAGCAATAAATTGTAGATTAAAACCTTCTATAGCTATTTCTATGATAAATATTATCATATCATGTTTGCTTTATCAGAAGTAGCTAAATCCAGTATCGTTTTTCAGTTTGTTAAAACAAGTTGAACCGTATTAGAGTCAGCATTTCGAAAATTCTATTGCTGTTATAATGACATTATAACTAGGTCATATTTAAGATGGTGCGTTAATTTCATGTTAATTGTTACAGGGCCCTCTTTTTATACCAAATTTGAATACAAAATGCCCATGTACCTGTTCACATTTGTATGGTTATAAATATATTTTTTCACTGCATACTCGTTTACTACAATTTTCCCATTAGGTTATTTATACATGTATGTCTGTATACCAATAAATATGAATAATATTTCAAGTTATTAAGTTCAGCCCAATTTCCTTTTATTTTGGATATAAAATATAGGTTAAAATATGTTATCTAGATTATGTTTATAAATATATCCATGTTTTCTGCATGTGTAGATATACATGTACGATCTACTCATCACAGTCTCCCTTTCACATGCCCAGACTATATGTACCTTTTACAATTCAGTTAACATATATGTCATATATAGGTTTATGCATTTACATGTATGTAGAAACAGACATGAATAAAAAGTACTGAAAGTCATGGTGACAATGAATTGGCATTTTTTCTTTTTGTTTTTCATGTTTTTAATATTAAAAATAAGGGGAAGGGGGTGTTAGGAAGTACGTTTCGTGATGGTGACTTGCATTAAAATATTCAGTAAAACCTCGATGCGTGTCCTTTTCTGAAAACATTTATTTTTTATACTGCTTTCTTATATATATGAAGATTGTGCAGCCGGTGGAAAGTGAAATAAAATCCAGTTAATATTTTACATGAATGCATATACATTCAACATTCAATACATATCCTTATATGCAGTGATATAACTCATGAAAGTTTAAAAATAAACTTTGGATTTATAGATTCATATAAATAAGTGTTTGACCTCTGCACCTTCCATTGTAAAACCTTTTACCTTGTGAGATAATATTTTGTGAACTTTGAATTGCTAACTTAAAATCTGAGTTTAAATATTTAATTTTTGTAATATTACCTGTGTTGTGTTGCCAGAGACATTAATAGCTTTTCCTAATTTTTGTCTTTGGATATACAACCTTGCCCAATTTTCGTCAAACTTTAAATTACTTAAGATATCTGCTTGGTGTTTTTAATATGCACTTATCTGATATAATCAAGACTATACATTTTGTTTGTGTGTGACGACAGACCATATCGGCACACCTTTAAATCGTCATAATACTTTACTATAAAGATTTTCATCTTAAATTTCTATATATTACTGAATATTGAATAAAGTATTACTTTCAAAAATGTTAGGTTTGGTTTAATACTTAATAAATGTAACAAACATTATGATTTTTAGGACAATCCTTGTAAACAAGGTAACAATTTGACAGAGGCCAACACACATTATTTTGCAATATTTCCATCAATTGTCAACGTCACAAGTTAAAAATAAATATGAAAACTACAGATAAAAAAACATGAAAACATACCTTTGTTTCAGCAATGTTTAGAAAAAAATGATGGCTGTGAAATAAAAAAATTATGAAATAATATCTTTGGTCATAAGTGTCATATAATATTATTTTCGGTTTAAACAGGAAGTAAATAACCAAAACTTACGGAAGCCTTGGAGGGACATTGACTTACTTGTTATGACCTATTTGTTATAAATTATTTCCTTTGACTTATTTGTTTTGAATTTATTGTTGCCAGTTAAAAACTAATGTAGGTGAGCTATTGAGAACGATTAATGGCAGTTTTGTAGTTAAACGTACAGTGCAAATGTTATTACTAAAGAACAAATTACGGTTGATACCACAATCAGCCTAATAAATTCGTCAAAAATAAACAATTACAATATCAGAAATAAAGTCACGGATGTAAAATGGCGCCAACCGTCACACAAAAGCTACGTAAATTTCAAAACCATACCATGTATCTCCAAGTATGGAAGTTTTTATAACTTTGATCGCAAAATTCACGTTGGCCGCAATGAAAGCGATTCAAACTAGAGGTGCTGTGAACAATGAGCTCACTAAATGATACCTCCTGCCTCCCATATGAATATAATGGCAGTGTCAATGTTTTGCTCTGGAAAATCTAAAATATATGTCAGATCAAAAAGTAAAATACACAAGTCACAATTTCAATATGTTATAAAGATTCTGTGAAGGTTTCATTGAATTTCCTTCAGTGGTTTGAGAGGAGTTGCAGATAAGAGATGGGTACTTCAAAGCGTAACAGACGGACGGACGGACGGACAGATGGACCGACGGACATTCCGATTGCTATATACCCTCCCGCTTTTCAAGCGGGTGGTATAAAAACACACATATATATTTTTTTAGAAAGCAGCAATGTTTCGATTTAATAACATCATATGGATTGCGTTTGCGACGGCCAATGTTAAAATTGATTTTTGTTATTCCGGATTTCAAGCTGAGAAATCTAATGTGAACTTATTTTTAATTAAAGGCACCGTAATTGCTGTAAAAAAAAATTCAAATGTTTACATAATGAGTAGTTAAGTCTATTCATTATAATTAAAACATAGACTGAACAATAAATTAGATAGACAACATATTTTAGCCATACTTTAAGTGAAAATTACCGATAGGGATAACGTTAAATGGGCATGTTTAACGAAAAGAAGTTAACAAAAGTGTCAATCTGACCCCAAAAAACATAAAATATAAAAAAGAGAAATCTTGTCAAAGTACGCAGATAAGAAAATGTACAAATAATCAGGACTTTTAGCATTTATTTATGTTTGTTTTGCAACTGATATTGTTTGTTTCTCACCTGCAAATGATTATGAATATTTAACGAATATGAATATTACGCAATAATTTGATTTTAGTTGTAAAACGTCATTTGATTGGTTAAACGGTTGTATCTATTTTATTTAACATAGCTTGCCTACATGTACGTCACAATGAGTAACGTCAAAAACGCATTAATCCACCTGACCTTAACTTTTAAAATATGCGATATTTGAAGCCCTTTTCCGATGGAAAAAAATGGAAAAATTGTCTCATTGTCTACATTGAAATTAAATTATAAGGAATGAAGCTTATTTCATCTTACGTTATGTGATATAACATAACTTGGGGCAGTTTATGTTTTTTTATAAACCGCTTCGTTTTTATTTCTAGCATCTAGTTACCTCAGGGGGCATCTCAAAATGCCAAAAATAAACAATGGTTTTGATGGTTCCTCAGGTGCTGCATCAAGAAAAATTCTAGCTGCACGTTTTTGAAGTTTATGTATTCTGTCAATGCAAGTTTTAGATGCATTATCCCAAATTATACTATAGTTTATTAAATAGTTTATTGAAGGCAAAATATATGCATTATGAAAAAAGTTTTCTCGTAATTAATGGAAGAAATTTCTTAAGTTTGCGAAGTCTAAATAACTTGAACATGTATGTTAAGGTTTGAAAAACTGAGTCTTCCTGATCAAGATAATTATACAGGAAGAGTTTGATCTATCTGAACACCTAAGAGTTTTTAAACTTCAAAATTTTTAAAGATGTCATTAGTAATGCTAGTATTATTTAGATGAGTTATAGGCTTAGAAATTAAGTATATCTACAGAAAGTCTTAACAGGCGGGGACCAATAAAATCTATACCTGCCGATTTTTTAATGCCAAGTGTGCGTAGAATTGAGAAGACCTTTATAACGAATACTTAAGCTGATATTGAAAAGCAAATCAAATAAATTAAAGATGAAACGTGGGATTTTATATTTTGGTCGAAGGGATCGATACACAAGCCGAATTAACTGTTTGTACAAATATTTTTCTTTTTAAGCCAAATTCTTTCAAGTTCAATTTATTTCTCCCGTTAAGTTGCTAGAGTTGATGGTGCTGAACTATATATATAAATCTAAAACACAAAAAAGTTCGGAAAATCTTGTGAAGCTAAAACATTCTACACAATCAGAAATGATTAAAAAAAATTTTGGTGTCTGGTCATGAGATTAATACTTTTTTCTGTTCATTAAATTTTTTGTCATTAATCCATGGACATAAAATTTGAACTAAGATTCCAAGAAAATTGCGTCTCATATTTTCACCTGATTGGAGTTGTACAAAACTAAGGGAAACAACTATGGTTTTTACAACGTGTAGTAGTGTAGTATGTACACTAAATCAGGCTTTACTGTCAACACAAAGTAATTCACTTTATAAGTATGTGCTTAACTCTTATTGGAAAAATCGTGTAATTTTAAGAACAATAAAAGTACTTGTGGTAAACTAGAAATTAGCATTATTCAACGATATATTTTTAAGATTCATCCATTTTCTCTTACGGAAATGTGTATAATTTTACGTTTTTTGCTTCGAGTATGGGTTCAATAGGAGTCGAAAAAGTCTTAAAATATGATGTGCCGCCCACAAACATTACAGTGCAGTGAAAGCGATGTTGGTCCTCTTTTTTTCATCGGATAAAGGTAGAAAACGAAGGCATATGATGTACCGGTTCCAAAACAAGCCAGCTGGGACTGGTACACAAACAAACACTGAGATGATGATTTACCTAGATCTCTTATATCTTTAGAACATTAGAGAGATATTCCGTGTAAAACACAGAAAAGTAAAACACCTTTTGAAAGCCCAGTTTGTGCTCTCTATTTAAAACAAGGATCTTTCAGATGAGCAGAGTTTTCCAGGCGATAAGCCCGTATAGTAACCTCAGTATATTTATACCCCCCGCTTGAAAAGCGGGAGGGTATATAGTAATCATTAATTCCGTCCGTCTGTTACGCTTTGGAGTACCCATCTCTTATCCGCAACTCCTCTCATAACACTGAATGAAATTTGATGAATCTTTCACAGAATCTTTATTAAATATTGCCCTTGTGCACCTCCTATTTTACTTTTTGATCTGACACATATTTTGAGTTTCCCGGCCACAGGAAAACCTGGAGTTTTTCACCAATTATAACCATATGGGAGGCGGGGGTATCATTTAGTGAGCTCATGCTCACAGTACCTCTAGTCAGGAATGTTTTCCATGTTGAAACCCGTAAACAATTGTAACTATGACAGCTTTATTTACTTTGCAACTTCAATACTCATAGAAATATATTTGTTTTCAACGGTCCAATCGTTCTTATATATTTTTTTTAAAAAGCGAACCAAGTAACATTACTATATCTATAATGTAATCCAAAACTTCAAAAAAAATCCTTAAAACCAACGACACATTATCATAGAAGGTTTTGTTAAATCTTCAAACCTCTTTCTTCAATCCGTACTAAAATGTTAACAACAGTGAAGAAGAGAGGAGTACAGTGATGTAAATCATATGTAAATACTTAAAAGTTCCAAAAACCTTTTGAAAAAAATATAAAAACACAATTTCTCCCCAAAATCAATAACCCTAAGACTTGCAACTTTTCAGCTCTCTACACAACCATTCCCAATGATAATCATAAAGGCATTGCTTAATCACGTCATTGACAGCTGCCTCTTTAATATAATAATGGAACTCGTTCATTTTCTTACCTCCTTCGAAAAACAGTTTGTTAAAAATCATTCTGAGTTCATGTACTCTAAAGTTGATATGCTGTTTTGCTGATTGACAATATGCATGCATTTTTAGAAACCAGGCTTTCCAACAATCTTTTGGAAATCACATGAACAAAAATTGCTTCCTGTTATTAGCAAACCTTTTTGTATTAATGGACAAGTTATACATTTGACCGTATACGTATAGTTGTACGTGAAAACCTAGAATTTATTTTACACGTACGCGTAACTATCGTCGTGTCCTGTTTAACAAACTGCACGTGAACCGGTACTTGTAAAATGTCATTTTATCAAGGCACTTTACAATCCATTTGTATCAAATAAATCTATGACTTGAAATAAAAAAGATATATATTTAATGAACGGAATAAATTTTCAACGCTTAAAAATACATATTCTGTAGTTTGATTTTAAGAAGTTACAAGTTCTCACCTACGTGTACCTGCTAATCTACACGTTGTGTACAACTTGAAGAATGACGTGGTATGCAAAACTGAGGACGTAAATTGCATTTAGTTAGGTGATTTCTGAAGTAACACGTACACAGTATACCGACGACATATTATTGATAAACAATTGTTATTTTTATTTACATGTTACACTACATATCCAACTGAGCATGAAAAAAAAATATCACCGAGATTTTATATGAAAAAGCCGTCAATGGTTAACTAACAACAAAGCTTTTTGTTAATCGTGATGACTTTAACTTTCCCATCCTCAGCTTTCCTTATTTTAGCAGTGATACCCTCACCACCAAAATAGGGAGTTTATATCTCTCAGTTAATTCCGTATGTAAGAGCACACTCTATGTAAATAAAATTAAAAATAAACATAATTTCAGTCTGCCCGATAACGAAAATATTGCTAGAGCTTCTTCCTCCATATTTTACGCGTGTGCAGTAGAGTTGAATAAGTCACTATAGTTACCATATGGTCTCAATTATCCAGGAGTAAAAGTAAGTTGCACAAACTTTTTTTTATAATCTTTTTAAAAAGTTGTTAATTATAGATACAGGGAGCATGATCCCTTTACACAACTTTCCGCTTAGTGTACTTCCCTCATACAATGCACTTGCAGCGCAAGCGCTTTGTTTCGAGTCCATCCACTACTAAGATAGAAAACATACAGACAACTCAGATCAGACCCATCCTATCATGTAAACATCTGTAATGATAACACCTGTATTAAGTTCTATCACTTTATTATTAACACTTTGAGCACAAAAACACACATATATTACAATCAACATAATTGGAGATAAAAAGGCCGCAATTTTTTGTGGGGGACGGGGGATACCTACAAATGTACCAAAATAACCATGGGCACATGGGGGGCCGAGTGTAAGCACAAGTGCCCGATCCGAACGGTCACCATATTCTGGACCAGTGAATGCGGGACTGCCCTTCTCCCTGTCTCCAGTGCCACTTGGTGTACCCACTTACTTTACCATACTGTGACCTCCCCCGCTTGTGCGAGGTGGAGGTGGAACCAGCCATGACAGGCCATGAACCACGGATGTTACCATGTAATGTTACTTTAGACAACTTATGTTTTACATGTTCTTATGTATTACATACCAAAACGCCCCCTGCTTTGAGGCAGGGTGGGGAGACAACCAGGTTATGGGGCCACTTGATCCCAACATACACAAAAGTATCCCCCAGTCCCCTCCACAGGACATAGACACTATGTCCCCCCACAAAAATTAAGTGCATTTGTACTTGTAATAAAACATTGAGTTAATTTGGAGGATATACATTGGTTCTCTTGTTTTAAAACATGTGTAGAGCAGACTGCAGGTTATTAAGGTAAACCTCAAGACCTGGTTTTGACAAGTGGGTACCATCATGCCTGAACAATTGTATTTCCGAGATTTTAATGGTTGAGTCATTATTTATGTAACAGCCATTAACTTCAGTAGTTATAAACTTTTTGATAGACTTGTTAACTTTGAGCCTTTTCTTGTTAATTTTTGCACCTGCTTTGGGAGGGGCACCATGCCAGTACAGCCTAGGTAATATTGAATAAGTTTGATGCTTGTTAAATCTGGTGTAGTTAAATCAATAGACCCAAGGTGTATCAATAGAAATTTGGGTGTAGGATACTGAAGTAAATAATCCGAAATTGCATTGTCTAACTGATCCTAAAGCATACCCCTACGCTCTAACCAAGAAATTGTGGCAGGTAAATTAAGGTTACTTCCCCCAGATCGATAGGTTGCAGCATGCTGGCCTGCCCAGAATGGAACTGATGATCCAAGTACTTAGTATCCAAATGGTTGGGGTACCTGAAAAATCTTTGGTAGTAGGTGCTACGATCACAGGGGACAGCTTTACTGTCTCCTAATGTAAGTTAAATATGAAGTTGACCGCCATCTTCCTTTTGCTTTTATTTCAGTATCCGAGAGACCTTGTTTGGCAAGCTCGGTTGCCATGTCAATTCTGAAACTATGTGACCTAAAGTGCCCTGTGACCCCAATGAATTGTTATGCTTTTTGTAAAATGGCTTGAAACTGGTACTTTGTAAGGGGCTTAGAATTAAGATGTGTAAGAAGCTTGTCATTTCTTTGTAACCCCTCCCTTAAAAGCAGAAAATTATTTAAGGTTGTGATTGGGCTGATAATGGATTCCGTATGAGAGGCGATATCTACTATAACAGATTGTCCGATTTTGTCCGTTTTAGTCCTTTGAATAGTAATTTGGCAAAGGTTTTGATTCTTTATTGTAATGTCTGAGAGATTGAATGCCAGTGTTTCACTTACTCTTAACAAACCATAAAATGTAAGAGTAAATGCTGCTGAAAAGAGAGCGGATTTATATCCTGAATTGAAACATTGGGCAGGGAATGGATAATTTTGTGAAAAAGCTCAAATGAAATAGGGATTCGTTGGTCTTTGTTTGTACCTACTGATCTAAGCAGCACTTCCAGGGTTTTAGAAACTATGAAACATTTTGTTGTGTCCTGAAAGCCATGTATTTTGGGTATATATGAGATTGTATTTAGGTACAGTGATACTGTTCTGTATGACATATTATTAAGTGAGAGGAAACCAATAAAATTCACGAGCTGTTACACTGGTGCTGGCCAAATAATTTGGTAATTGAATTCGGAAAGGAAGTTTTGAAATTTGTTCAGCGCTGTTGAATATGCTCGATGTGTTGATGGTGCTATTGAACATTGTAGTAATCGATCGGCTTCAAGCATTATATTTCCCAGATGTGGCTTGGTAGTGGGGTGGGCCCTAGGTCTGCCTGCTGTGCCAGTCCCCTGAATCTGCCCCACTGAAATCGAGATAAGGAGTCTGCAATGAAGTTTTGTTTTGTGGGGATGTATAAGGCCTTAATACAGATATTTGACTTTAGGCATATTAACACAAGCGTGCGGACAAGACTCATGACCCTATCAGATTTAGACGTTGAGTTGTTAATGATGTGGACAACTGACATGTTGTCAATGTAGAAGACAAGTCTTGAATTGACAAAGTGGCTCTGCTATAATATAATAGCAACCATGACGGGGAAAAATTCCAGGAAAGTCATGTCCCTAGTAATACCTTGTTCAACCCAAAGACTTGGCCAGACCCCATAAGCCCATTTCCCCCTAAAGTAAATACCAAACCCTCCATTAGTTCCCCCTGAGCTATCTGTGAAAAGTTGAATTGTGTCATTGTGAATCCAGGACTGGGTAAACATAACCGATATACAGTTGTAAGATTGCAAAAAAGTTTTCCATACTGTGAGGTCAACTTTTATGTTCTTTGTTACCCTTATTCTGTGATGCTGTTTAGTAATACCTATTGTTGAATTTATAAGGCGGCGACAGAATTCCGGCCATGGGCGATGACCTTGCACGCAAAGTTTAATCAGCCAATAAATGACTGCATTTCTCTCAGGGAGACTTTCTTTGACTTCAAAAAGTGTTTTAATACGCCATTAATCTGGTTTAATTTTTCTGAGGGGAGTTTCATAGTCATATTGACCGTGTCCAATTCTATTCCCAAGAATGTTAGGACTTGTGTAGGTTCGACTGTTTTGTCATGAGCAATTGGGACACCAATATCTGAACATATGGATTTAAAAACATTTAAGGCATTGTGGCAAGTGGATGTGCCTGGTGGGCCGCAGAAAAGGAAATCATCAAGGTTGTGAATTATCAGATCATTTTGAGAGTAGTTTTGAGTGAGCCAATGTAGGAATGATGCAAACCTGTCAAATAATGCGCAGCTAATTGAAGAGCCAAAAGGTAACATTTTATCAAAATAGTATTTGTCCTAAAATCTGAAACCAAGCAGGTCAAAGTCACCTGGGGATACTGGGAGCAGCCTAAATGCTGACTTTATGTCCGTCTTAGCTAAATAGGCCCCTTTCCCTACCTTAGCTATCATTTCTGCTGCTTGATCTATATTGCTGTAATGTACTGTACATGCTTCAGGGTCAATACAATCATTAAATGACTTGTTTTCTGGGTAAGAGAGATGATGTATGAGTCACATGTCACCATCTTTTTTAGGCACAAGGCCTAAGGGTAGACTGCAGGTTTGGAAATGGTTGGTGAACAAAAGGGCCTGCAACTCGTTTTAATGCTTCTTCTTTTTGAATTTTACTTTCAGCTATTACTGTATTGGCTAGGGAGGTTACAAGATTCGCGGGGTGCCCTGGGGCCCAAATATTGGAGATTAAAACCATACTTAAAACCCTGGAATATGAATTCATAATCAGAGTATCCAACTAAATGTTTACATAAATTATGTAACTTGATTGGTGTTGTGCCCAAAGAATATATTGAACCATTATTTTGAACACCTGGCACTTGGGTGGTTAGCTCCGCACTTGCTGCATGCATGTCTGTACCTGCACCTAGGGAAGAAAGGGCAACTTACTCCCTTGTTAAAATGATTACAATAAAATGCCGAAGTACGGTTTGAATTGCTTCTGTAAGAACTTTGACTTTGAGAAGAGGTACGATTATACGTTTGAATAGTTTCATGCTTGTTAGATATGTACAAAAGCCAAAATTCCTGATTAATTTGACCCCATGATAGCTGGGGTTGGTTGGCCATTTTTAAACGAAATTGCTCGTCATATTTAAACCAATTATTTGACCTAGTAGCAGCGACTCTGATATCTCTGAGATACCTGAGTAGTTCTTGAGCCCGTTTCGGAAATTTCTCTATCATTACGCTTGTAAATATAATAAAAGCCGATGTCCACTTATCGATTGTGAGAAAAATGTTTCTTTTTGGTTTCACAATGCATAGCCGCCCTTCTTTAATTTTTATGTCCCCTTGTGATTCATAATCTTGTAATTAACAAGCTGTTTTAGTAAGCAGTGAGAGATCGATAAATTTGCCCTCCCATATTTTTTTTTTTTTTTTTGATTTTCTGAGGGACGTGTGAACCTACGGAATCATAACAACTGATTTCTTGTAGTGGTTGACTAGAAAAATTTAATTTTGACTCACTGCTTCCACTGGGGATTTCAAGGATGCTTTGATCTATTTGTGGTGTCAGCGTAGGTTGTATAGTATCGGATGGCCGAGAAAGAGCTTTTCGGGGAATTCCATCGGCGTCTGTTGCCTCGGCCGGGGCCTGGCGTGTTGGAGTGAGATTTGTCCTGGGCCTAGTGCTTTGACTGCACCGGTGCCCTCTGCCTCTCGATGGGGTGCCCATGGTCTCCCTCCGCTTCCTGGACGCTCTCTTGATCACTCTCGTTCTAACTGGCGGCATGATTTTGATTCTAGTAACTTGATGGCGTTTGATTGCTTTAGTGTTGAAAAAAACGTCTAATTTCAACAATTTGCTGATTTGAAAAGGGGGATAACTTCCGGTGCACTTTAATAATTAATTCGTACGAAGTTTGACTCGTAATATGACTTTGTATATTTCTGATGTAATAACTTGTGTACACTTCGTCCCAACTAACCAAACATTAAAACCTTCTCCTAAATTAATAATTTACTATTTGATATAAAATCAAATAATCTTGAATAAAACAAATTTCTCACCTTTGCGTGCTCCAGATGAATGTTGTTTGCAAGTTAAAGCTAAAAATAGAAATGGCGTGACCTTGACACACATGAAAGTACTGAAAGGGTAGATGCAACCTTTTATCCGGCTCTTATATTTTGCAGTCTTTTCTTACTTTACAGTGCAGTTAAATTGTCAGATCTGTTCTATTTACTCGTATTTTTCATAAGTCTCTCTGTGTTTGCTAAATTATCTTAAAAGAAACACATGAGTTTGATTCATTGAGTTACTTTTTTAAAGTTTTTCCAATGAACTCTATGCAAGAAGAATAAGGAGATAGCGAACAGTATTCAATCTCAAAGTCCATAAAACAGTACAAAATAAGAGCAGAGTAAACACGGATCCCCGAAACATCAGAGGTGGGATCAGGTGCCATGGAGGAGTGAGCATCCCTAGCTGACCGATCACACACGCCGTGTGCTACTTGTAATGATCAAGAAATAACGGAAAAAAATTCGTCGTCAATTCAATTCAGTGTATAAATAATAGACTAACAATTAGAACGACAGAAAAGTTAAAGTCATCACGTTTATCATATAGTTTGGTTGTTAGATTATTATTAGTGTCTTTTTCAAGTAAAATATCCAAGGATGAAACGGGAGTGTCGGACTCTGTGGTATCTTTTATCTCAAGCTCACCAGGATATATCGTATCGACATAGGAATGGAAATTACCATTATTAATTGACAATACGTCGTCGATATATCTGAATGTCGAGTTGAAGGCCACAGGAAGGGTTTTCCTCTTTACACGCATAAGATTTTGCAAAAATTCTGCTTCATATGAATATAAAGAAGTCATAAACAGGGAAAAACAGTTTAGTTTCTCTATGCTTAATTAAATTTCTTTTGATGTTTTAGCATAAAGTAACATTTTATGATCATGTATTTCAGGTTTCATGATGATATCACATTTAATAAGAAAATTCTGAAGAAATAAAAAAAGAACGAAAGTGTACATCAGGTCACGAAAGCAAGCGTAATTTACGTCTCTTATAACGTCATGATATCTTTTGCTGCTTCACATGCGTCTGTTAACATCCAAAAATTTTTAAAAGTAAATAAAAACATTGTTGACTAAGTGACTTATTTAAATTTACTACTGTCCTTTTTTTTTTCTTGTTGTTGTTTTTGTAGCAGATTCAAATTTTAGTCGTAATTTAGGTGAAAGTTTACTTCAAATTGTAGACAGGAGACAAACATATTGTTTGACGTCGTTCGTGGGCCAGAACGTTCCCTGCTGTCTGCGTTTAACAAACAGTCGTCCACTTCGTACATGCCTTAACTCGTTTCGGTATAGGGGATAAACTATCATTGAATTTCACAGCATTTAAAAAACAACTTCTCTCTAAGAGTCTAGTGTGTAATATTAATGTGAATTCTGTACTCTTTTTCCCGTTTCTGATATTTAAAAACCATATCCAATACAATTAATTCCACCCCTTCGCCGGTTACACGTTTGACGACTTCATTTTCATCAAACTCAATTCCAAACATACTTTGAAAATCATGACACCAATCGTCTGTTTTTAAAGCCATGCATTTATATGAGAATTTGACATGATTTTAAGATTTTTATTCTGGTTTCACTGATTAAAATTTGAGTTCAACCTTTTACCTAAAGAAATAGAAGCAAATGTATCAGTTATATGCACAAGTAATTCCGAATTTTGTTCGTGCGCCGACAGACCATATCGGCCTTCATATACTAGTATATCGTCCCAATATTATTAATATGATAGAAATGTATTAATAATTCACAATTCTAAAGAACAATGAATATGTTATGTCTATTTAAAATTTGGTCAGTATTAGTTGCAAGGTCAGTATTAGTTGCAAGTTATTAACATTGTCTACGACTTTTTGGGACATCCCTCGTATAAGGTTGTTCATATTCATTTCAAAACTGACAGTTGATCATGAAGAATTTCTTTCTTGGACATGGAAGTATGAGTATAAGTAGGATTACAACTTGTAGAATGAAATCCAAGTTCTTCTAGAATGCAATTTATATACATTGTAATAAGCCTTACAAACGAAAACAATGTTGTTACCTGCTTTATCGGCAGGAACCAGTTCATACTGATCGTGTAATCTAATTTTTTTTTCACTTCTGGTTTATTGAACATTGAAGGATAGATGGTTTTCATATTGCCCCACAATCTTTCAATACGTGACTTTAACATGGATTAAGATCAGATACATTTAATCTATTCTGACAAGGTGTCAACGCCTTATTTTTTATATCTGGCCCATTGTCTGGCGCAATTTTCAACAAAATCCATAATATATATAAAGTTCCGACGTCAGTTGAAGGATCGGGGTTCCCTATATTTAGGACACTTTAAAATAAGTGATCTTAGGTCCTAATTACGAACTAGCTTAACGTCATTTGTAGTAATTTATACAGCGGGACTATAGTTATAGGGCGAAGAAGAACATTAACACGAAGGAGGATTTTGTTTCATATAGTCGCTATCCAGGCCAAGTTAATCGTTTTTGTAATTGAAAAGTTTGGAAGGAATGGTCGATGTATATTTGTAGGAAATACAAGGTGTATATAAATTCCATGGAAAAGAATTTTAAAAATAGATAGGGAATGAATCAAGAAATAAAAAAAATAAAATAATAAGATTTGAAATAATAAAAAAAAAAGCAATAAATAAAAATTTAACATACGAAGGTCATCCAATAAGTAATGCAACATAAAGTATATGATGACCGTCAAGCGAAAACCACCCTTATGTGCATTGTGACGTTATCGAGAAAACGAGCACTAAAGTTGACGTCATAAATGTTTGCCGAATTTTGCAAATAAATGCAGTGTGAAGACGCATCATTTACACTGTATTATAGTATTTCTTCATACAGTAAATGCTTATACTAAACAACATAATGAGTAGTCGTTAGTATAATTATGAAAGTCCACTGTTTAGTATGAAAAAAAAAATGATTTACAGTAAACTGAAGGTGAAAATCCTTTGAAGTAGCGAATACCACGATCTTCGCCTTTATTTTCATTTTCGAGGAAACTTCTAAAACACAAAATGGTGGAGAAATCGTATATTATCTAAAGTTAAACTAGGGCAGCAACAAAATGGACATAGAACTACTCTTATTCAACATTATTTTTGTCACTATTTATTGATATTTTTCTATATTTATGATAAAAAGTATAGAAAACCTAAACAAAGTGTAAAGCCAAGGCGTTCGATTTCATACAAAGGTGTGTAAGTTTATTGCAAACTAAACAGCGTTATGTACCAAAAATCAAAAACAAGGTTGAAGAAATGGGGAGGCGGGTCACAAAAATATATAATTTATCAATATATAATTGAAGTTGGATAACAAAACCCTCAGTATAACTTGGCCGGAAAAATATACTTGACTATGACAAATGAAAAAGTTTTGCTATGAAAAAGTTTGTTTTGTTTTCCTTCTTATTCCATGTCAATAACCCCCTCCCTTTAAAAAAAGAAATAAAAAATAAATCGCTTCCTATGTGTCGGATATAATCTACATGTACTAATACCGCAAACAAAGGGAAGTAACCTGCATTATACCCATTTATTGTTACCTGGCAACAGGAAGCGTTCAGTATTCTCCACTTCCTTCAAAGATTTTTCGGTGTCTGTGTATATGTTATTTGCATGTTTTTGCTATTTAGAGGGGAAAGTAAGAACTGTTAATTATTCATTCTATAAGATATTTGCTAAAATGAGTTAAAAAACAAATTGATTTATTTTTTTAAATATGTTGGAATAATAATGCAACATTATGAATCCCTCAATCAGTTATTAATCAAAGACGAATACAACCAAATTGTTTTAGGAAAAGATAAGAAATTATCATGAAAATGAAATCATTTAATCTCTAAATTATGTTTTATCCTAGCACTACATGGTTTGGGGTGGGTATAAGCAACTTATACTTTAATTAGGTTATAGAAATTAGATTAACTAAATTGATTCAAAATAAACTTCTTAACTTGAAACTGATGAAATATTTAGCATGTGGCTAATACTCGTAACTCTATAATTAAGCTATTAATTTTAATGTGTCATTTAATCAACCAATCAAACCACAATTACACAACTGTACAGTGACCTAGCATCTTTTTTGAAAGGGGGCAGCCAGAGAAAAAAAAATAACTTACCTGAAAAAAAAATTTACAAGCAAAATGTCCAAACTCGAAAATCCTATTTCGTGGGTGGAGGGGGATAAGCCAGCAGGAAGTAAACATGCAGTGGGATTAATACCATATTCAAGGCTATTTTTACAACCCGTTGCACCCTCTCAACAGAATTACGAAAGGTGCATTATGCACGGGACTATTCTTATGAGCTTTCGATTCCGCTCCACGTGAATGTACATGTACAACAAGTTGACCTGCAGAATTTTCGGAGTACATATTTGGCCATGTATGGTATATTTAGTACATGTACAATCTATTAGTATAATGCTCTCTCTCCTTCTTCCTTTCTCTCTCTCTCTCTATCAAAAGGAAATGTTTCAATGATTTTTGCATGAATTGTCTCATGTCACTCTCGATTCGCATTTATGTCCAGAATTTATGTGCATGTTTTGGTTATTGTTTTTCGAAGGTGTATTTCAGGGAAACTTTTAGATTCTGTAGGCGAAATCAGGTGTTATTTAAAAGTGTCCATGGGACAATGCTTCATGTTCATTTCTTTTCAATATAAAAACAAATGTCACGCCAGGTGCACGAAATGCGTGCTCAGAAAAGAGAGCAGCCATAACCCTGCCTCTAAATTTTACATTTTAAAAACTTTATCCTGTGCGGAATTTTCATCCTGATAAATATTTTTCTTTTATTAAAAAAAATTTGGACCCTGGCCACACTGCAAATTACGAATTCACTCCTGGTAATGCATTTTTATATGCATAGCTGAAACAAATACGCATGTAGGTAATGTTTTGTCTTACTAGTAATTTTAGAAAAATTGTCGTCTACAATAAAGCAGGAAAAAACACATAGTCAATTATTTTCAAATAATTAATTATATACCTAAAAGAGGCATTTATTCATCATTGAGACTTGCTATCAGTCAAAATTTAATTCCTATGCAAGCACTGTACATTGATAAAAGGTGGTGGATGTTGGAATTCCTTTAATAAATAAAATATATAGAGACGGAGAGAATTTATTGATTTGTGAACTTGGTTTCCACTACGACTACGAGGCGCGACAAATGCGCATTTTCAGAACATAAGAAAGGGGGGTGTCCTTCCAATATACTGGAAGTTCATGCAGTGCCAAATTCAAAGTTTCAGTGGGTATAAATTATATTGCAGCAATGCGTATTATATGCATCTTTATTAATGCAGTGTCAGAGATGACAATTACTTTGATAAAGCTCTTCAGGCCATTTGAGTGAGATTAATAGAAAGATACAATAGAATCTGTTCCTCAAACTGCTCCAAAAAGAATAAATTAATTTGGAAAAAAAAAACCACAAGGACAAAAAGTATTTTCTACGAACCCTTGATTTAATTTAAGTGTAAAATATTATACTTCCTCTCTCGTCGCGGGTTCGAATCCCACCGCGGGACATGGAGACCGGTCCTTTGGATGAGACCGAATAAACCAAGTTTCCGTGTCGCAGTAGGCGCTGGCACGAAAAAGATCCCTACCTGTTCAATGGCCCTCAGGACAGAGTATAATACAAAATTTTTCTCCACCGGTAAGCAGTAATGTCTCCATATGAGTGAAACATTCTCGAGAGGGACATTAAACAGTATATATATACAACCAATCTTCTTCTCTGGAAAATGATAGGGCCGTTTGTTATCAGAATGCCCCTTATTAGCAGACATAATTTCCGTATTCCGAATTTATTCAAATTCGTATACATGAGACACAGGAAAGTATTTCTGTGGCCTTATAAATTTACATATCCACAACGTTCATGTATTATCAATTCGCAAAAGTTACTTTCATTCATATGTCGACTCGACATACCATGGTCATGAAATTGTTCAAATTGTTCAATCTTATGCATAAAATGACGAGAAAAAAACTTCTGAAACAAAAGAGCATTCAAACTATCAATCTGATCTGAACTCTGTACATGTATTTCTTTTTTTTTTTTGGGGGGGGGGGTTGGGGGGGGGGGGGTGGCGTGGCATAAAAGTCTTTACTATTAGTTGAATCTGAGTTTTCCGTCGAGATTTTACGAGTATAGACCATATAAACAATAAACCTCCTCCCCTTAAAAGAGAATTAATTTGACAAAATTGATTGTAAAAAAAAGAAACAAAACATCTGGTGTCTCTTTATTTTATGAAAAACCTGATATTTCTTCTAAAATGCTAAGATTACCGATCATAAAAAGTGACAATAACATTAAAATTAAATAAAAATCACTTAAATGTAATATCATTTGTTGTCCGAGGTGATTTTTCTTGTGCAGTTTTTACAATAAAACTATGGAAATGCGAGGACAAGAAATTGACGTCCGATAAAACACGGCGTCATAACGAAGAATTTGTATTTTTTATTTGAAAAATATCACTAATTTTTAGTCTTTGAACAACTACATGTTATATATCATTTGAAAGAGGAGAAAATTTTCTATCAGGATCACTAAACAACTAAAAATGTCAAAATTTTCACTTAAGGGTGGTTTTTGCTTGACGGTCATCATATCAGTTTAAATACTGAGACATTTACTTATATTTTTTCACAGTCGAAAAAAATTTTTAAAGAGGTCCTGAAGACAGATAGATACTATAACTCAGAAGAAAAAAAGAGAGAGGTAAAATATTTCAATCAATCTGGCCGATTAAAATTTGGGGGTTACAAAAAATATCGATGTTATGTTCCACATGATATCTGGAAATGCTAAATTTACATAAAAAGACAACAATAAGATACTTAACAAAAATCATGTTAGCTTTTTGTCGAATTTTTTTACAAATACAAAAATATTTAAAATATTTCTATCAGATATGTGCCCTATTTTCTTACAAAAATCTGAGAGAAAACAACCGGTAAATGTGGCAACGGTCTATTTAAAAAAAGGTTCTTTAAAAAAATAAAGATTTAATAATTTGCTAAATAAATGAGAGAACATAGGTGCAATTTTTATTTCCGAAAAATAAGATAAATGATTTTTGTAATAATAATAATGATTACAAAACGTGGAAACAAAGAAAAGGCTTCTTTTTATTATGATAAAAAGAAACAAGTGCTCCAAATATCTTTTATTAGTTTTCATGTATGTAGAGAGATCATTAGAACACGTGTATATAACCATATGAATGACTTTCAATGTTAATTTTTATATTCGAATTGCACCAAGTAAAGTTATGCTGATCACATGCAAGGGTTGTCGAAATTTCGGTACGTGGGTATATTCCTGTGTCTGAAAGCGCAGTTGCATATAAGCATAGAGAAATGAATAATATTTTCTAAGAGAATAAAGTTAATAGAACTTTTCCATTGGTCATTTTAGATAGATCTAAGACATTGTGACATCTTTTTATTCCCAAGAAACATAAAAACAATCAAAGACATATTACATGTATAAAGGGAAACAGTGAATGCCTTGAAGGATTGTAACTATTAAAAATATCTATAATGTACATTTTCATATTTTTATATGATATGTTGCATTATCTATTGAATGACCCTCGTAAGCAATCTCTAGATTATCTAAATATTCTACCGGCCACGGTAGGCTAATGGTAGAGCTTTCACTTCGTGATCGGGAGGCCCGGGTTCGATTCTCGTCCGCGGCGCCGCGTCATACCTAGGACGTAAACATAGGTAGTGACTGTTCCTTCGCCAAGCGCTCGGCACTAGAAGTGAAAGTCACGGGTATTTCGGATATGACCTTAAAAACGTAGGTCCCGTGTCACGGTACATGTAGGCGCTGGCACGATAAAGAACCCTCACTGCTCAATGGCCCTGAGTGCCGAGTATAGGTCTAAATTTGAAGCCCTTCACCGGCATACGGTGACGTCTCCATATGAGTGAAAAATTCTCAGGAGGGACGTAAAACAATATACAATCAATCAACCATCTAAATATTCTTTTTTTCACGGCAACGTCGTTATTCATCAAAGAGAACATAAACATACGTCATGAATACTATATTGCCATCATTGAAAATTACAAATCCTCAAATTGTTCTTTCTTCTGAATAGCCTTTGTAAACTTATTTGTAGAATTTGATTTTACAAAATGCAAAAAACAGTAATGCACTTAACAAGACCGTATACACTATATACCGAAAAAAAAAAAACATAATATGAACAAATTCACAATATAAATATAAAATATCTGGAAAACAATTAGTGATATTGAAATTAAAATAAAAAGACTAAATTAAAATGACAACTCATTACAACTTCAGATCCATGGCGGATTTATTTTTAATTTGTTGCGTAATTTCCAAAGAAATGCCATGTGTACTGGAAAAAATATCATTAAATTTTACACTAAAAAAATAGTTAATATTTCTACCAATATTCGTGATTTTGAAGCAATAGAAAATAGTTAATTTTTTTTTCTCATATATCATAGTGAGAATAAATGAAACAATACTTTCAAAAAATGAAAACAAATCAATTCTATAAGAACATATAATGATATTTTTACAGAATCTTTGAGTCACCATAAATATAGAACGCTTTAATTGACTTATTTTTGAAAACAAGTACTTTTCATGAAAAAATTCTGATTGTAAGATTTTCAGAAATGATTTTACTGGCTAAGTATAACTATCGTCAAATTGGTAACCTTTACGAAAACTGTTTTGATGCATGATAATAAAGACGAATCATGACGAGAATGAATAGAATATTTTGTTAAAATCATGCAAAGCTTAATTTTTGCAGTCATGTCTCCATACCTTCTTGTTGGAAAACATGCAGTTTTACATTTAAAGATTCTAAAATAGGTTCTATTGGAGTAACTACAGTTGTATAATAGGAAGTTCCACCAACAACCATTCCAATACAAAATAAATGATCATCTCCGTCTTCATTGTTTCGAGGATCTACTTGAAAGACAAGAGCACCGGAGTCTCCTTGAAGGGCAAATGGTTTTGGTGGTATTCCCGTATTTTCAAGTTGTGAAAGATAAACTTGTGCGTTCTGTGATGGTGGGTTTGTAAGGCAGAGATGTGCATCTCGGCATCTAGCAGCCATTCCATTCACACTCAAAGAACCTTTTGTAAGCCCACTTCTTGCACCACATTTAATACAAAGGTTTGTACGTTTGGTATGTGTTCTGCAATAATCACGCGTTGCCCCTGTGGAGTATTCTGGAATATTTTCTAAACTGAACCCTAAGAAAAAAAGAAACATGAAATATTTTATCAAAAAGATAAGACAATTAAAATTCAATAGGGATTTTAACTGAAAATTTACCAGCTTCCAATAAATCGTTCGCCATCAACTCTGCAAAAAGTCCGCGTTGTGAAACGCGGTCATCCAACCTTACAAGGGATGCATCCACTGTTACTCCTCGGTGAAATTGCAAAACAGACTTTATGTGTAAACCACTTGTTGAATTTGTATTCCTGTAGCCGTAAGACGGTTGGACGACTTCTAAGGCTGTCTTTTGTTGGGATCTGTTGCTGGAAAAATTACATAAGACATGGCCACAAGTAATAAATCCCATATCTCCTGTGCTGAGAGCCACGAAACCACCAAGAGTTCCCTCATTGTTTTCATCTGTAAGCAATATGTTTTTATTATTTGAAAATTATGCATATAAAATCTTTTATTTACAGAAACTAATGAATGATTAAATCAATTATTCCCTAAAATATAAATTGTACAAATCATCTTTCTGATTTTTGTTGGAATGCAAAGGTCAGTTGGTATGATATATATCAAAAACAATAAAATTTTACTATTTCCTATTTTTTTTACGTGGTACTACTAATTTGCTGTTTAATGTGCCTGTTTCAAATAGATTTTATTTGCCATATATGAAAGACAACCAAATGTAGATATTTCATTCGTTATTTTTACGTTACCAAAAAAACCTTTTTATACCTGTTTTTCCTATACTTGCCCCCATCATCAATGGATTCAGTACATCAGACGCTCTTTTGAAATAACTCTCATTTGGAAATGAATAAAAGAAACCCCCTCTTACATCCGTCTTTATTCCGTTTAGTTCTTTTGGGAACTCTTTTTCCTCGTACGGTACAACTCCTTTGCAAGAGCAATGCAACACAATGCAGGGTACAAAATAAATTATCTCTCCATTGTTTGTGGAATGATATGCACAAGCTGATATAATTTCTAGGTTTGAATGTTTCTCAAGAAGATTATTGGCATTATCTTTTATTTGTCGTTCTATTGCTGATAATTTATCGTCGTTGATAATATTCTTATGTTCAAATTGAAATCTGGAAACAAGCATGCATTCGGAGGAGGGCTGCATCCAAAGTTTGCAACAAATATAAACGTTTTTACTACGATATTGAAACTCTTTTTCCTCAATGACTTTTAGTTTATCAATTACCACAACTATCATCTCTCTGTCCCATCTGTGTTTGTTTTCCCAGATAAAGGTGAACGATATTTAAGTTCTTATACTTCTTACTAATCCATTTCTCAAATTCTTTGAGTAGTGCCTTTCTGTCCCCGATGCGATCTTAATACCAGTCAAATTTAAATAGACATCCCTTTGTGAAATTATATATTCCAAAAAAAGATATATGTATACAGTGAGAACTTCGTAAAAATCAAATAGGATTCAATATTCTGGAGAAGGCTAACATACAATATAAGCAGTGCAAAATGGCTGATCCATATATGCATTCGCAAAAAGAGTTATGCAAAAAAAATGTTTAAATAGTCTTCTACATATGCACAAACTACTCTAGACGTTTAGAGATGCTTAGCTAATTAACATTAATCATATGTTCGTTCTTGAAAATATTTACATTTATAGTCTATTGACTAAAATATTGTTATATTTTCTGACAATGACCAGTATTATTTTTTAATAAGTATTTCTAAAGTTAGTCTTACAGTGCCTTACTTGTAAAAAGTAAGCATTCCATTCACATGTATGTAGGTTAATTAATATGAAAATAGATTGTATTTTAATTTCTAAATATGATTCTGTCTTAATAATTAAACGACCTGTATTTATAGAGTTCTAGATAGGCTTTGGTAATTTTAGTGCATTTAGAACGACGGCAAAAAGAAAAAAAAACATTTTTTTCAAGATTTTAAAACTGTTTTGAAATAGTTAAAAAAAGACTGTTTCATGGCTTTATAATTTGTGAATTCCGAATTTTGTTCCCATTTTACTGTTTTCCATGTCTCTTTACACTGTGTAATCAAACTCACTGTCAATTCCGACACAAAAATCGACTCCCAGTGCCTGTCGGATGAGACAGGTTTCACTGTATACCGTAAATCTGGAAAATTTTGGTCGATTTTATTTTGCGAATTCGGTTAAAAATGCTGTTGATTAATTTTTACGTTTCAAAATTTTGCGAATGACCACTGCTTTGTTTACAATATCTTATTGGTAATTTATTTTTAAGAAAAATATTTTTGCGTATGCAATGAAGTCGCAAATTTGCTAAAAATTTATCCACAGCAAAGTTTCCAGATTTACGATATACAATGTAAGAAGAAACGCCCAGAGGAAACCTATAAATTTAAAACCAAGTTGAAGTATTATCAAGTATTATACTTTTACAATCACAATTCAATGTTCTTTATGATTAGTTTAGACATAAATCATAAAAATCTGCATTGATCAGAATCGGGAGGGATCTAAATTTAAAAGACGTGTGACTTTCATATACCGCTCTCTTGTACATGTAAAAAATGTGAACTGGATATTTGCCAAAAAGAATAAAGATTTAGAAAAAACAATAATGGGTTTCTTTCTATGACTTGTAGTTTAAAATTACCTTCATGCAGAATATCCCGGTATGTCCTTTTAGAATACACGCCTATTGTTTCTATATTATAACTACTAAAAATCAGTCAATGGACTAATATAAACATTAAAGTACAGATGATTTCCTTTAAAGACTCAAGAATATACTAAAAAAAATCAAGAACCTCTTATCTTTATATTAACAAAAAAAATTGACTTGATTTACTGTGAAAAGAAAATGCAATTTTACATTATTCCAATAGATGTGCTTTTTATGATTCTTTACACAGTCCGAAATTTAATTTGTTTGTTGTAATTTAACAAAAAAATAAAACAATTCTCCACTCTTCGGATTTATTTCGAGAATGTACATGTAATAACACAGTACATTTTACCACTTACCAAAGTTGGTCTTGTCATTTTTTTCTCCTACAAAAAAAAAAAAAAAAAAATCCGTAATTTCGTGCAATTTATTAAAAGTGCAAAATATAAGAATATTTCTCTAACCGTAACGTAAAAAAGAAGAAAAGCCCTTATGCATATTAAGTCTTTTAGACCTTTGTTGCTTTCTAAAAGTAGATGGGAATAATTTAACACTTACTTTTATTATTGTTTTCCTTCTTTACAACTGCAACAAAAAAGAAAAAAGAGCTTAGTATACTATGTTTAAAGGACTTAAAAGAAGGGAAATGTAAGGAAGATGACGGTTTGTAAAGTAGGAAAACCAGGGTCAACCTTAATTTGTCTTCTTTCTATGTTTAGCAAGTGCCTTGCAACACCACAGCCAAAAGACCTAGAGGGACTGTGAGCAATAAGCTCAATAAAGGGTAATCCGCATCCATGTATAATAATGGCAGTGTCGACGTTTGCTGTGGAAAACTCAAAATTTGTGTTGGATAAAAAGTAAAATAGGAGGTGTCAATGGAAATATGTAATAAGATAAAATTTCATTTCGGTGGTATGAGAGAAATTGCGGACAAGAGATAGTCACCATAAAGCGTAACAGACGGACGGACACCCCGACTACTACGTATGTGTATACCATTCCACATATAAAGCGGGGGGGGGGGGTATAATAATCGACCAGGGATTTCTTGTCAAGGATGTAGTGGGAATTCTTTAAAAATTTTACGAGCGTAAAACACTAACTTTTAAAGATGAATCATGTTCTTTATCAATTAATAAAATTTTATATCGTCGTTCACTTAGTTTGTTTTTCACGCGAACCTAAATTATATATGATATATGACTGTGACGCGCCAAGCAAAAACCTCCCTTATCTCTATTATGACGTAACGTCAGAAAACGCGTCTAAATATCATAAGGACGTAAACGCTGTATTCTCGTCTGCTATGTGTTTAACTTCCTTGTTCAAGCAATGATAACAACGTTATGGAGGAATTTCAGGTGAGTTTTTTTTCTGACCTTTACATCAGCATAATATATTTGCAAAAAAAATTTAAGTTGATTTTTTTTTTAATTAGAGATAGAATATATCCTGAATGAGAAAAAAAATATTTGAGAAACTTGTTGGACCAATATACTGTCATGTTGATTGTCTATCGTTAAATGCAAATTCGACTTTTTGGATGCATGCAGGTGTGGATTTATTAATTTTCTTTTACACTTCAAATGAGAAATTTAGCATTCATATTTCAATAGAAATATAATATAAACTTTGCATTTTCATTAAATTATACCGCACTGGTGCACAGGATTAATTACCTTTATGCACAAGCTCTGCGTAAGCATTATTTAAGCAGAGCTCATGGCTTGGTCAATCAAGCAATTTCTATTGACTTTATTGATAAAATTGCAAACTCCTGTTGCTATGCTTATTGAATAATGTGGAATATAAAGGGATGTATGAAATTCAGATTATTTGATTACGACAGTGTGAAAACTACCAGTATAAACTTTGTTGCCAAGTTGTTGCTAATGTAAACAAAGGGGCACAACCCTAATTTTTTTTCAGAAATGAAATTCAAGAATTCGAGAATTTATCTAATGCAGTTACAATTTGTTAACGAAATGCCTATCAATTGTGTTTGTGAATATAGATAAATTTATAATCATTAATAGGCAAAATTGTACTATTATCAGAAACCCTTGGCTAGCGAAGATGCCTGTATGACTTGGCCGAGTAAATTTAAAACTCAAGAATGAATGGCCGTTCCATTCTAAGAAAATCATTCATCATTTTGTTTAAAAAAATATGATACAGTAATCAATTTACTACAAACACAAAGGAAGACCCAATGTCAGGCTTTAAAAAAATCACATGCATTTGTTTCAGGCCTACTAAGATTTATATGAATAAAGGTTTAGAGGACCTGGTACAAATATGGTTAATATATCAATTTAAAGTATTAGATCTGATGAATAATCAGTTAAAACAAGGCACACAATTCTTCACAAAATTGTTAAGATTTACCCTAAGTTCTTTTATCTTTTAATATCTCAAAAATTTGAACATCAACTAGAGTTTAACCTGTGCTATTACCAAACAAATAAAAAATAAAATAATAATAAGTTGTAAACAAAAGAAGTTCTCGACTGATTTAACGGTTCAAACCACCAAAAAAAATCGTCTATAATTTTTATGTAGTAGTAAAGATAAAGGAAAAACAGATACATTTTAAATCGAGGGTGGATCGGGCAACGGAAAACAAAAACATATATTTAATTTTGACTTCAGTCACCATTTTCATCTAATACCCCCCCCCCCCCATAATATTAAACATGCAAGGATTGTACTTTGAACAAATATTTTTATCATAATAAATAAAATAAATGATTAATATAATAGATGAATTTTTTTATCAAACACATTTTGGAATGCACGAAACCTTTTTAGAGTCACTTGTATTTTATATGTGCTTGATTTTTTTTTTTTTTGGTAGGAGCTAGAGGAACTAATAAACGAACATTTTGGAGTAAGTTGCAGAAAGCGTAAATCAATTTTTGTAGAAGATACTTCCTTTGATGACGATTCAGAAGTTGATGAACCTTTATCAATAAAGAATCGAGCAGAACATTTTTTTCAATTCAGTTCAATGATGAACGATTAAGTGAAACTGAGGAAGATGTTATTTTTGATGTGATCCAAAGAGGATGCAAATGTGTGAAGATGTGTCTCAACAATTTCTCAATACAGGAAATTATTGATCACATATACTCAATACGAGAATTAGTAAAATCTGAAAAGGAAGTCATGATAATGACAACATTATATGATTTAGTATTTCGCCCGAAACCTAAATGTCCTCGAAAAAGAGTGAGATATAATTTTCACTTTTCGTAGTCAACAAATCTGTATAGCTGCTTTTGAGATTGTATACGATGTGAAAGAACATACTTTAGATAGTCTTCAAAAGCATGTTCAAGCACACAGAATAACTCCACGAGTTCATGGAAACAAGGGTAGAAAAGCCCCAAACGCATTCAAGTTCGATGAGATTTTTAATGTTGTTCAATGCTTGCAGAACTACGCCACTCAAAATGGTATTCCACAACCGGCTGGGCCCAGGGGCGGTGGTCCAGAACCTCAAGTTTACTTACCATGTTCCAAAACAAAAGATGAAATTTACAGGCGTTATACAGAGGATTGTGGAATGACAGGGATACGTCCTCTAGGTTTATCTTCTTTTAAGGACGTGTGGTAGAAATGACACCGCACATCAAAATAAGTAATCCACGGATCGATGTGTGTCATTTGTGTAAAAAGCATAGAAATGCTATAAGAGAAGCTGTTGGTGATGCAGAGAAACTAGAAGCTACGATTAATTTCCAAAATCACCTTCAAATGGCAACAAGAGAAAAACAAGCCTACCAACAAGCGTGACAGATTCTGTAACTGAGCTTCAAGGCATTACAAGAGGATATGGACCTGTAGATCCATGCTCTAAGCCTTATACTAAAGTTCACTTTACATTTGATTTTTCTCAGCAATTGTTTTTGCCTCATCACTCCAGACAAATGGGCCCACTTTATTTCTTGGTTCCTCGCAAAGTTCAACTTTTTGGAGTGAGAGTAGATGGCATTCCAAGACAGTATAACTACCTGGTCGATGAAAACGAAACTATAGGTATGCAAATATATTACATGGACGTTTACCTCACAATAAAAAATAAGACTATTTCTGATTAAACTACTTTTTTATGTAAATTAATGAAATTGAATTACACTTTCAGGGGAAAATGGATCGAAGACACATGGACCAAATGCTGTAATATCAATGCTACATCACTGCTTACACAACTTTTGATTAGGTGAAAACGAGTGCATTGTTCATGCAGACAATTGTACACGTAATTCTGTTGTTAAGCTTTCAGTTCATACCGGTATCCAATCATATTTTTTCCCTTAAATAATAATATTGATTTTAATTGTACCATTAAGTCAAAATAAAAATCGATATTTGTTGGCCTACTTCTGCTGGAGAATTCTGCTTGGTTTGCATAGACAAATAACATACATGATGCAGATTCCAGGACATGCAAGGTATTTACATTTTTGTAAATTACTTTCTTTAAAGCAAAAAAGACACCTTATCATGTGAATTACATTCAGAATTATTTTAATGATTTCATAAGATCTGTTTAGATGCTTAGTGGATTCGAATTTTGCACATATCAAACGCCTCTACAAGAGAAGTGATTGCAACTCCCTCGAACAACTAAGATCTATTGTTGACAAGTCCAGCTACTCCAACAATGCCTTTTTATATGCTGAGGAGGAATCTTGGATGTGGTCGGATTGGGTGCAGTTCTTCTCCGAGCACTTTGTTTCACTCAATGGTTTGCGCGGATTCCAAATCTTTCGATTTTGCCATGACAGTCCAGGGTATGTACTTTGTAAAAAGTCCAGTGATGGTGAGGAGATTCCTGTGAGACTTTTGAAGTCTGATGTAAGGCATTTTTCTCATGATGCGCGACCTAGAGACGCAGGGGGAATAAGGAAGCATACAAAATATTCTACCTTGGCTAAATCAGTGCTGCATTATGACGTCATAGTAGTCAAGATGACCTCAATTTTAGAAATCAGGTTTTCGTAATATTGGTATTTAGCTATGTAATTTAACTCTAGAAAATGATTAGAAACTTGTAAACATTAACAAAGATAAAATGTTTTTATTTTGATATGATGAAACAGTCATTATGATTGAAATCTATCACCGATGACGTCAATTGTGTACATCAAGTAACTTGGAAATTGATCATGTCGTGTAAAGAGAATTTGGCTAAGACGGCATGTTCAAAGAATCGTAAAATGGAGTTTAAAAGGAAATATCGGAAATATTGTGTTAAATTCATATGGAGTTCAATTAATTAAACAGGTATGCTAATTTATTTTCATCCATTATACTCTCTTTCGAAGACAGTCAGCTATATTACGTATCCCGATCGGCCTATCGTCCGTCATTCTTGATCAAAAAATGCAACAGAACAACAATAAGCTGGATATTTAAAACATACGATTTGTACAGCTTGAAAGTTTGCGTTTTGACAAACCTGAAAAGTGCTGCTAGAATCCCGAGTTAAGCATGGTTGTACGAAAAACTTCGATTCATATGTAAAAAATTCAAAACAAAGGGTAAGGTTTCGTGCGAATGTGTGAAATAAATATTTTACGGACAAGATAGTGGGATTCTAGCAGCACTTTTTAGACAAAATAGATATTTTTCAGCTATATTACATACTCAAAGAAATTATCAAACTCCGGGGTATTGTTGTTCTGTAAGCCTTTTTATTAAGGAAAATTTTGCTATTAATAGAAGTCACGTGATGCATGGCGGTGATGCACGTCTTTGCGTTAAACACGCTTTTATCTGTATGCAATAGTAAATAACAGTTTACGTTTATCAGTGCTTTTGGTAATTTATTAAACTAGATTTTCTTCAAAAAGTCTAAAGTTCCCGAGAAATTACTAATATGCTTCCTTAACATACCTGCGGAGAATTCACCAGGAGGTCTGACACGAGAAAGGCAGGCATACCTTTATAGCCGGATCCGACCTTTCGTACCCAATCCTTGGAAAGATGCGACCTGTCCCCCGGTTCAGAACGAAGAATGACAGTTCAAAATTACTTCTTTGGATTAAAACCTGTGTGACACAATCTTAACTTTTAAAAGTATCTTCTGTTATGAAATGTTGAGTTACATGTGATATCAAATATCGTGATTTGTACATGTATATGATTATGTTTAAATTGTAAAAAGGAAATGTATATTTTAAAAATTATTGTTTTGTTTTTTGTTTTTTTTTTTTTTTGCACCATTTCATATCTTAATTATTATTATTTATTGTTGGAAATCCATTGAATTAAAATAAGGAAGTGAACATGTATTGTTAGTGAAATATATCTCCCATTAACACTAGTATACATGTAGGAACAATTCTGTAGCCTTTATTAGCGCAGTTGACGTCAAAGCATAATTTCTTTTATTTTGATGCGTTATTTCAACATTTAATAATGAGAAATATATGCTATGCTCTATATCATTAGAATCAGAAGGAAAAGTTCTATAAGAATCAATAAAAAACTGAAATTGTCAAAATTTTCACTTAAGGGAGGTTTTTGCTTGGCGCGTCACATGTATGATAAACGTTGAACAAGTTCTATACTTGTCATATAAATGTTAATTTATATAAGTTTAAAGTACGTTTAAAGTAGCTTAGGTATAAAATGTTTCATAACCTTATTTTTCAAAAGAGAAAACACGACGAAAAGCATAAGAAATGTGAGATCCCAGAACTTAATTGTACATTTAATATCGTTGCTTACGATTACCTGATTCAGATATATTACGTTGACATGCAATCAAAATGTTATGCATGTACATTCCTTGGAACATGTATGCAATCTGCGTAGGAAATCATACACACCCTCTACAACGTTCATGCCAGTTGTGAATAAAAGATCCGTAACCAACATGAAACGTTATATAAGTGTATGAAGATTATAAAATTACTAGTCTCTTGATAAAGGTCTTAAAGTGAAATATGGATGTAGTTAAAAAATTCTTAAGAAATTATGATTGAGTGAAAGCTTTCATACAAATATCTAGAATTGTTTCTTTAAAGATATGCAAAATGCAAATTTAAGAAAACTGATGTAAAGGTAATGGAAATATCCAAGATAAAACATTATTGATGCAGATGTATAGCTTTCAATAATACAAATCAGCATTATAATAATAATCGATAAAAAACTGAATGGTTTACAAGTATTCAAAACTGAGATAAACACTTATCTATTAAATATGAGAGTTCAAAAGAAAATCAAAGGTCAAAATATATTGCTGGAGCTGAATAGAATTAATTAAATTAATATGTACATGTTTCAGCATTTAACAATTATTGAATAGTTCTTTAAAAGTGAGCTATAAATTAAGCTTAATGAAATGTTGAATTAATAGATATGAAGAACAGACGAAAAGACGGAAGACGGACAAGACAAACTGTACAAACCCTGGCCATATTAAGGATGGGGCCTAGAATCGCCAATTATTGTGCATGCCGATTCTTTTTTTTTATGATTTAAGTAAACTACAAATTTGGAAAGTGTTGTCGTTTTTCTGGAACAACCCTCGTAAAACTATTTTTCGACATTTTACCAAATTTACATGAAAAGAATATAAAAGTACTTACCATGTCCTATCCAAATAGTTTCCTCTATTGAAAAAATAAAAACATTCTAACTTAAACTTAAAGTTTCAACATCTTCTTTCAATATCAATCTGATCAGATAAAAACCTAGCTTGTAACACTTTCTATACGTCTGATATGTCTTTCACTTTGCATTAAGAATCTTTATTCAATTCCCTTATTTACTTACCATAGCAAATATTTTGATACATGTACTTAATAATTAGGGAATGACTATCTCCTAATTTGGTATTTGCGACCGTTAATGCTAATTCAACGATCGCAAAATGGATTTTTGCGACCGTTAAATCAGCATTAACGGTCGCAAATATCAATTTAGAAGATAGTTTTTTCCATTCTAATGCAATTTGTGCATTTTGTTTGTTGTGTACGTCTTACTTTGTTAAGTTTTATTACATAATATATGTAGCTTGGAATTGTGTTTTTGCGTCCCCCTTTTTGACGTCACAATGAAAAGATTTCTCTCCCGTTAATGCTCGCTTTACTGCTTCAATCATCAGTGCATTTAGGGAATAATTATTTTCTATTTTAGCATTTCCGACCGTTAATGCTGATTTAACGGTCGCAAACTGGGTTTTACCGACGACGCGTAAGCGGAGTCGAAAAAACGTGACCGTTAAATCAGCATTAACGGTAGCAAATGCCAAATTAGAAGACTGTTATTCCCATTCTAATGCAATCTATGCATTCTGTTTAGAGAATAACGCGTAAGCGGAGTCGAAAGAACGGATAATTGCGACCGTTAAATCAACATTAACGGTCGCAAATGCGAAGTTAGAAGACAGTTATTCCCAATCAAATGCAATCTATGCATTCTGTTTAAGGAATAACTATCCTCTAAATTGGTATTTGCGACCGTGGATGCTGATTTAACGGTTGTAATCTGAGCTTTACCGGTGACGCGTGAGCGGAACCGGTAAAACGGATGTTTGCGACGGTTTAATCAGCATTAACGGTCGCAAATACCAAATTAAAAGATAGTTATTATGATTCTAATGCAATCCATGCAATTTGTTTGTTATTTACGTCTTATTTTGTTCAGTTTCACTATACGAAATACGTCATGGAGCATTGTGATTTTGCGTCGCTCTATTATGACGTCACAATGAAAAGCTTTCAATCTCGTTAATATCGTTTTACTGCTTCTAACATCAGTACATTAGAAAATGATTGCATTAAATTTATTGTTAACGTCTTATTTCGTTGAATTTTGTGACATGAAATACGTCACGGAGCATTTTTGCGTCGCTCTATTATGACGTCACAATGAAAAGCGTTCACTCTCGTTAATGCTCGTTTTACTGCTTCAATCATCAGAGCATTAGCCAATAAAAACGTGTTATACAAAACAATTGCATAAGAATAAAGGATCTAGCCAAAGCACCGATATGTTAAAGAATGACCGAGTTCATATTTATGGTGCACAGTACTGGCGACATGGAAAAGTTTGCAATTAACAGGGTAAGAATATCTGGTGAATAATAAGCGTTTTCGAGGTTACATCAGTAGTGCAAGGGCATAGACTGTTTTGTTTGAGCTGGATTTCGGAATATTTATTGCTGATATAGTGTGTATTTTGTAGTGCTTGAAGCTGATCCTGGTCTTGACTTTTTAACATGACTTTTATTTACAACTGGAATTAAGGGAAGTGGAAGTTTTTTTTAACTATTGTACACTTTTTTGTGGTAAAACTTTTAAGTATTTCAAGGTCAGCACCGACTAGCTCCCAGCACTTTTTAGGTAGGGAAATAAACATCTTGAAAGATGTATCAATTTTGTCTTTCAAAAACAAGCTCTTGTACTATCCTCATTTCCAATATTCAGCTTAACAATTCCATTTTTATACTAGTTAAGTGACAAACACCTGATACATGTACATAGCTTGTTCTATGTACGGCCGAGCCCTATCCATTAAATGTTTTCTTATCTCACATACATTTTCCATCAAACTCTTCTTTACATTTCTATTCTTAAAGTTACTTTTCGTGTTTTTCTTTTTCTTTCTCTATTATGAAGCGTATGAAACATTAACACTCCTAATCTTCATGAGTAAAACTACCAGAAATTGTTTTTCATGATCTTCAATTCTAGTATAGCCCGTTTCCTTATTTACATACTATTTGCAATTTCAACTTATAGTTTCACTAATTGGAAATATTCACTGTCTCAAAGTAGACTATTATTGAATTTTCAAAGTCCACGTCTTTTTTTAAGAAAAGGTACAAAAAATTTATGGTACATCTTCCTCATTCCTACTCCGTGTAGCTCTTTCACCTGTTTTTCTCTTCTTTTTTATGCCCGCATAAACGACGTTTCGGAAGTATATAGTTTTTGTCGTGTCCAACTGTCTGTTTGTCTCTCTGTCTGTTTGTCCTCAAAAACTTAAACCTTGCCCATTACTTTCGATTTAGTGGAGCTTTGACTTTCATATTTCACAAGACAAGACCTATCTTTGGGTACCACTAAATTTGACCTTTTGACCTTGACCTTGGAGTTTAACCCATTTTTAAATGAAAAATTTAAACTTTTTCTTTGGCCATATCTTTTGAATAATAGATAGCAGGACATTTATACTTCACGTATTTAATCTTTGTTGAAAGACCTTTCATTGGATACCAACAACCTTGAACCTTTGAAGTTTATCTTGTAGATTTCCGTACTTGTGAAAAAAACTAAAACCTTGACCATACCTTTTGAACAGTAAGGTATATAGCTTTCATAATTCATATGTTCAATTCGTGTGAGAAGACCCTTTATTGGATACCAAGAACTTTGACCGTTTGACCTTTACCTTTGAGACTGGCCTACTTTAAAAAAAAGCAAACATTGACCATAAATTTTACATGGTTGGGACTTGTGCTTTCATACTTAACATATTTAATTCTTGTGACAAGACCTTTCATTTGATAACAAGAACTTTGACCCTTTGACCTTGACCTTTTTTTTTTAAAAAAAATACAACTTTGGCCATAACTTCTGAACAGTAAGGGCTAGGGCTTCCATACTCTACGTAAGTATTCTGTGTGGCAAGAGCTTTCATTTGATACCAATTACATAGACCTTTTAATCTTGGATATTTTTGTGCGAAGTAAAAAAAAATTAACATTGGCCTACTTTCAAATTGCACTATTGTTTTCCAGAGAGAATACCACACGTTTGCTACAAATTAATTAAATTTGCATTTAAGAAAAGTTTAATCTTTGCTATGTCGCCATACGGGGGCATCAGTGTTTCTCAAACACATCTTGTTTTCTAATATCAATCTATTTTGCTCTTACAGGTGCAAATTATATTTTTCAAATGACTCTTATTTGATTATCTCTTCTAAAAGGTAACTGTTCTTGTTTTTCTTTTTCTTATATTAAATGTATGAAAAGGTAGACACCTAATTTCCCAAAGTAAAACTTTCATCAACATCATCTTTAGCAATCTGTTAATTACTTGTTCATCATTTTTGCATATACCCTGTCTAAATGTATACTGTTACAGAATCACCGAAGTCAAGGTCCTCTCTAAAAAGAATCAAATTTTATTTCTAGAAGAACATTGGATTGATCTAAGACGTTTAATCCAGTAAGTTTCTTAAAGTCGCTTGGTCCGATTCTTAACGCTAAAAATTATATTCGTTTTTCTTCTTGAAAATTAATTGTCCATAAATTGTTTCAACTTTTGTCAAATAATATCCCCAAAGTCTTTTTCTTTTAAAAGATATCAAAATTCAAATTTTAAAAATAACTTTTGTTAGGCCACCCAAAAAATAAACCTATATTGATATCGCGTGAAATCACCTTCGAAAAAATTGATTTATCTCTTACATGTGTATCTCATGAAGAACAAACCAAAGCTTTTTTTCCACAATACAGTACTGATAGGCATACCTGTTAATGGACAGTATTTTATAATTAGCCTTCGTAACTAAATTTCCTTTAAATATATCTTTAAAAAATAAATGATTTCCCTTCATTCTTTAAATATGCATTTTAATATAAAAATTACTATGGATTATAGTCAATTATTTTTTTGAAAGTTTAAAAGATAAATTATATGACTTAGGATACTCAGGTTTGATTTATCTTCATTATTAGACATAATGACTTAACAACAGATCTTAACTTACCGTCAGGAACTTCTGTTTGTCAATAAGGTTTTTCATCTTCGTTTTCCATATGCATGTAAGGATTCTTGTAATTTAAATCAATCTTATAATTTATTTTTTTTATATATTATCTTTGTCATGACGAACTTTTATAGTGTAAGATAATGTGTGCCTATTTCGGATTAAGCGGCATTAATAACTGAACTTACTTTCAGAAGTTAAAATAAATTTAAACGATATTTTAGTGCCATGTGTGTACGAACTTTTATTAAGATACAAAATATAAAAAAAAATCATATTCATGATTTACAATAATTTCTCTCTAATTTATTGAGTTATATGATTTGTCTAGCTCAGGGGTTAATGCAATATTCAAGTCCCTTAGGAGTTTATAATTTTCAATGACAATTTACAGAAGGATATTAAGAACATGCATTTAAACCTCGGGGCATCCCCCCATTAGTAAATGGAGCACACAAAATTATCTTTTCAACTGATTTTTCTAGTTAATTTTGATGGTCTTTTGTCTGTCTATTTATTCCGAGCTTTATATACATGTATCAGCCATTTAAACAAACACTTTAACCTTAAGTAGCAAGTACAATGGATTTCTTTACTCGCCAAATTTTTATCCAATCGTTATTTTAACTCATATGTAGCATATCACTTGTAAATAATTTTAGAATTGGTATGTAGGTGATCACAATGGTTGCAGGATAGTTGAATTTAGAAGTATGTGGCTACCAATCGTACAGTTGGAATATATTTAAAATGCTGAAATATGCTGAAAAACCTCAGTTTTCACTTATGCTAGGTAACACTTTATCAAACTCGATCAACAACTTTGGAAAATCAATGAAAATATTTTAACTTAAGCAATATTATGCAATAATATTATAATTATAATTAATTTCATGGCTGTCATGCTCTCACATTATAACCAAAAGAAACAAAAACATATTGGGCCAATGCGACTTTCTTGAGTAAAAACATGAAAATTTCAGACGGGCAAATATGCATCCTTAAAACCTTGCAACACGAACAACATAAGAAAAATGGGAATAATTGTCACCTTTTGATGTAACCATAAAACAATGTACAAGTGATTAAAAATGATAATATTGCTGCTATAGGAGTTTACTTGCCATTTATTCGGGAAACATATTATATGACACACCTTGAATGGTACTTATCTGACTGAACTAAAGTTGAATTTCATATATATCAACAACAACACTGTTGCTATGATAGCCATGAAGGAATAATGTTCGATTTTGTACGTAAACTTTATATGAATATTAAACCCCATGTGCCAGCTTCAAGTTAAGGATTAGATGAGAGCTAAAATTAAAAGTCAGGATAGTCGTTCATAAATATCAATTATAAACGTCTGGGGAATCTACTTTCAATGGCACGTATCAAAGGCCACAAAATATTCAGATTTTTAAGCATAAATTTTCAGCTTCTTTACAAAGAAAGCCTCTATTTAAAAAAAATGATTTATATCTTTTTTTGAATGGACATATTTTGAACACATCAGCACCTTTTAAACTGGTCCATCAGTTATATAAAATGTGCTTTTCAAAAGATAGGATCAAATTCAAACATATAAAGTGTAAATTTGAAGGTTTTCTGTGGTAAAAAAAAATCATGGCAACCATTGCCAACCAATAAGAAAAAATCTTTATTATCTATTTATTTTCCTTCGGACATGTTTAAAGGTTTTTTTTCTCTATTTTTAGGTACATTTCATCTTATAATGGTTTTTCTTTTTTGGGGGGAGAGGGGGGGGGTACGTGTATGACAATAAAATTTAATGATTATTTTCAACCATTTTTGCATGATTTTATTTAAGGGTATCAAAAATTGGTACTGAGAAAATCAGAGACTATGATTTTTACAGCTCCTATATACAGAGTCGACATTACATAGAATTGCTTATAAGTACTATGAAAATACATTGGGATCGGTATTCAAATATAAATTGGTGTAGACTGAAAATTGAGGAAAAAATTGCAATTAGTCAATTTCGAAGAATTGCGTAAAATCTCAAACTCTTCTGATTTGCAAAACCTGTATCAATCGCTTTACAATTTTCAATGCATTTACATAGTATAATAATAACCCTTGAGAAAGCTTTGGAAAACAAGCTCAGCTTAAAGGTTTCCTTTGATTGTTCAAAGAAATATATCTTTAACATAATATTCCAACATGGTTGCAATGAAAAGCGTTATGTTATTTCAAGAATATCATCTTTATTTAACCTTCAATGAAAATGCGCTTTTTTCTCATTTTCGCATTCTACGTAGAATTTACCTTTTTTTTGTTTTGCGAAAATAGTGTACCCTTGTACAAGAAACAGTGCTGCCCATGCCTCAGTCTGAAGTGAGAATTTTTTCAATGTAAAACACCTTAAGTCTTAATTCATATTTTAATTGGAGAAGGGTCTAAAAGGGTGATTTTCATAATTAGAAACTCATTTTTTCTTTATTTTTACAAAACAATTTTTCACTTAAAAATTTAAACATCTTTGATGAAATAGATACGAGTTGATCACCCGTACAAATCCAAAAACGGTTTTCGTATAAATTGTATCTCGTACAAACGTTTTCTATATCCTCATAGGTTATTAAAAATTTTATTGAAGAAAGAACTTAACATAAAAGTCGAAAGTATTGTATATTAGGATTATTTTTTTTTATATATTCAGATCGTTCTACTTTTTTTATATTGATATGTACCTAACGTTTTGATCTCCTTGTATTCGCGCATTGTTCACAACTGTGTTCAAATCCTACCTCTTTGTAGAATCTATTCCTTGATTAATATATAATTCCTATTATATTTAAACAGGTCGGAGGGAATACTCGAAATCGGGTATTATCCGTGAAATCGCGTATAATACTCGATATTAGGGTATTGTTGAATCCGCGAAATATATATGTATAGGAGGTGTAATCACCTAATAAAACTTAAAGAATGGGATGGCGCATGTTGCCGAGTTAACTTTCATCTAGATACACATTTTTTCTAAAGGTATCAATAGCCAAGTAAGAATTTGGGCGTCAAGATTAATGCGCTCGGGACAACAAATACCCGTGGAGCTCAGTACATTTCATGATCTGCACACAAAAAGGCGTTCGATTTGCTTTATATTTTAACTTATGTTAAAAGTATATGCATCTTCCTAATGTTCATTCCCCATTCCCAACACAACAGAATTGTAAAGTATCAGAATTCGGGAATTTATAATAGTTCCAAATCAACACGACAAACATGAACAATTTGTAAATAAATCAAATTATACGGAAACACACCAGATATGATGCCATGTATAAAAAGGGATTTCTATCGTATCTAATTATGCGTCATTAATTACTTTCACATTCATCTTGTGCATAAAATCAAATCTATTTTTGAATGTATAAATAATATAATGATAAAAATATCTAAAAATTTCGGCTAAAAGAACCATCTTTCTCTTTTTTTGAAAATCTTTTCTTTTTTATTTACCATTCAAACATATTTGCAGAATATGTCTTCAGAATTTTAGCAGAGACAGTGATAGTTTCAGGAATACAGTTTATGAGAGAACATAACTGTTGATCGTTTAATTTCGCTAAGTCATCAATATTTTACCATTTCTTGGCGACTTCAAAAGGGGGGGGGGGCTAAAGGCTTCTTGACCACCTCTGACAAAACAACCTCGACTGTGTTCTACAAGTGTCTAAGAGACTTCTCTTTGAATATCACCGTCGGTTAAACTCGGTCATATATTTTTAATCGTAGGGAAGGGGGGGGGGGGGTTAGGTTCGAACTTTAGTACCTAAATTTTTCTCCATACACCAAAACTTTACCCATTTTTAGCGTATACTGCGAGGTGTCTGCGGAAAGTGGGGAGGGAGGCTTAACTTATGTAACAAGGTACAATGTCTATACTAAGTATATATTGGGAAAAAAGTGGGGGGGGGGCAAGCCCCCTAGATCACCCCCACCGGTTCCGACGCCTATGATAAAGAAAGGAGGGGCTACGATTTTATGAACTGTTAATGTCCGATGAGGAATTTTATTCTCAAAAAGTAAGATAAGAGTTTTCAAGGCATTTGAACACTCCATTATTTCAAATTGTTCATTAACATGTTCATAAACGTAAAAACTATCCGAAATGTGAAAACTTGACTATGTAATTCATATTTCAATATGACTGTACCTCGATCTATATTGAGAAATTCAATGTATTTTAACTTCATGAAAAGATGTACACATTTGACTTTTATTTATCCCCCCCCCCCAAAAAAAAACACGAAAATCCTGTTCATATGACTTCTCGCTCTCAATTTTCACACAAATGCATAGAATAAAGGTAAAATAGTATATTTTGTATCAAGTACAATGCAACCAAAAAATTTACGTTGTCTTTGAAATAAAAATTTCATGCTAAATTGACATAAAAAAATAGTCAGCTTCAATTAGTTATTTTCAAACTGTTTTCCCTTAGGTATTTATTTCATTTTATTTTATTTTCTTCTTTATAATGACGTTGGTATTCTTTTATTGCAGAGATATACAATTATGACTCGCTTATACTGTACTTTCTAACTGTTAGGAGTAAGTTGTATTTCACAAGAAAGAGACTCCATACATTTTTCAGTAAAAATACATAACACGGCGTTAGTCGTTTGATTTCTTTAAAATTTCACGTTTTGTGAATAGTGCACAAATTGCAAATTAAAATTAAGTATATGGAATACTTTAATGGAAAATTAAAACAAACGAAGTGTAGTTATTTGTTTTTAGAAAAATATAATTGAAAAATAATAACGCCATTGTGTCCTCTTTGTTACCCCAGCAGTGTTTGTTGTGTGATTTTAAACTTATTTGACGACCTTATGGATTAGGTTTAATAAAAATAAATCAACAAGATACTGATGTACAAGTAACAGTAACTGGCATAATGCGCCGTTGCTTTATTCTTTAGTTTTAATAGAAAGTTCCACGGAATACCCGATTTCGCGAATTCAACGATACCCTAATATCGAGTATTACACGCGATTTCACGGATAATTCCCGATTTCGAGAATTCTCTCCAACCTGTTAAAGTTTAACTTTTTGTCATCACAAGAAAAAAATCAATACATCTTTTTATCACTTTAAAAGACTTTTTTTCATAATCTCAAGGAAACTCGAGTTACTATTAAACAACAGGCAAATAATTTATCTCTATATGCAACATCATTTAATATACATGTGACCTATTTATGTTAACATGCAAAATGATGACTTGCTAGTAACCATTCTTTTTATAGAATCTAATTTAAGGTGGATCACTCGTCAGCCTTTTGGAAAAGTTTACGCAGAACGTCTTACTTCAAAACTATTTATCAAAATTCAATTTTTATAACATATTTAATTTCAACAATGGTAATGTTTTGACATTCAACGAAAAAATGTTTAAAAAGCTACAAAGAAGCAAGATTTGTGAGGGACTATTTTTTGTGGTGGAGGGATATTAAGCCGAAAATTCACATTAAATTTTATTAAATCTTGGAACTTAAATCTCGCATACTTTTTCTCGGAGAATATTTTCCATTATGATATTGCAATGAATATTCAATATAGGTCTTAATCTATATTTTTAGAACAAGTTTAACACCTTCCTTCAACAAACTTTGCCAAAAAATGAAGATATGTCAAATAAGTCAATGTAAAGTTTCTACCATTTTTTGCCTGAAAATCACATATTTTTACCAATATTTCAAAATTAACATCAATGACCCCAATTTTTTCTTTCATTATTTTAAAGTACTCGATACTTGTGACTGATCAGCATTAAGTTGTAAAAAGCTTGAGTTAAGAAAATGTTTTCTTGTCCTTTTAGTTTTTTAATACCCTAAAATATGTTACATTTTAGTGCAAAAAGGTCACACAATAATTTACGCGCATTAATTTGCAAGATTTTTTTTAAAATGATAAATATAATTCAAAATATTTTACGTAAAATAATATCATATTCTTTGCCATGGTTACATCTGATAAAATATAATTAAGGTTGAAGAAATTAACCAAAGAGTTAAATTCTAAGTGGAAAAAGGTCAACTTCATTGTACCGTAAATCAGTAAGATGGACACTGATCACCTATTTTCTTTGCGAATTTGAGTCACTCTATATGAGTACTTATCCAAAATATTCTTTTCAAAAAATCCTTGATTTAACAAATTTCATGAATGACATATCTTAAGTGTTTGTAAACTTGCAACTAACCCAATTATGTGCAACAGGATAATGTTGACACGACCTATTTACAAGTTCATACTAAATGTATTTAACCATATAGAATTAAAGCTTAAATTTGGTTACACTCAAGATGATTATGACAACATGCAAAATATTTATGACACCATTCGACATTTATGTCAACATTCAGAGTTTGAAAGTTGACATAAAGAGCTTCCATGACAAAGTACATTCACTAAAAATAAGTTGCATTATCAACATTTATGCTGACATAAATCAAAGTACTGAAAGCACTCATGGGAGCTGAACATGGTGTAAAATAAAATCTTTGATCGGGAGGTTAAGTGAGTGAACAATATTATTATTTCAAATACAGACAACTGTTTCATATTTTTTGTGCAACAATCTTGAGAAAAACATTCAAAGACATTACATAAATAGCACATTACCTTAATTTTCATCCTACACATATTTTGGGTTTCCCATTGCAAAAGATTGACACTGCCATCAGGTTGGGGGGAAACGTAAATTCCGCTATAATAGTGGTATCTCACTATTATAGTGAAATTACGGTATATTTCCTGTCATGGATACCCTCCGTTTCATCCGATACCATGTAAGTCGTTTGAACCGCAAGTCATGGTGGGTATTAAAATGAACAAAAACTGTCATACTTGCATGTTTTGAATTTTAATAAATTTTCTACCGTTGCATTTAATAATGCGAGTACTCTTTTTTTAACGGAAGTTGCATTTTTAACATAGTAACCGATGATTGCGGGGATATTTAAGCCTGTTTGAATATCACTTATTGCTCATTAATGTGCACAAATTGACACTTGTTGCGATTGTCAACTTAAACTGGAAAGGGTTTATCTACTTAACAAGAAAAAGATTATTTGTGTCTGCATAGTTACAGGTATGGAGGCTCGTTGTGGTAAACGGAAAGACACATTATGGCAAACATAAAAAAGAGCATAATGATAAACTCGATTTCTATCCTCTTTACAAAATCAATTTATAATAAATAATCAAAAAACGGTCCTAGAAAATATATCTAATTTTTGATTTCGGCTGGTTAATTGTTTATTTCAGTAAAAAAAAAGACTTAATTTATTTTGGTGTCGGGAATATTTGACAAAAGTGCCAGTAACACGTTCAAATAATTATGATTTAACTGCGCACAAATGTATCTTATTTAACTTTATGGTTATGCGCTTAGGCAAGAATGATTTAACTTTTAAATCTGAGAGAAAAAGCTAAAGTTTTTTTCTTGTTATTTGAAAAATATTTATATCTAATTATATTCTAGGAAATGAAAGTATGTAGCAAAAACACACTAAAAGTATTATTTTTTCAGGCTTTTAAATTTATGCCATTGTATTATTGTTTAAACCACAAGGAAACTTCAAATAACCTTTTCACCACTGCTCAAAATTCAGCATAAGAAGTGTCTAAAACATTTTTGACACAATTCATATTTTCCACAATTAAAAATTGATGTAAAGCATCAAATCGGCCACAAACAATTTAGCATTTGATAAAGTAGTTTAACAATTTTGAAAGCATAACCATGCAGTGGAAGTACAAGATATTCAAAGCTGAACTAGAATCTTGAGAAGCGTATATATTCATAAGTGTTCATATTTAACAAGTTCATTACCCGTGTCTAAATGTTTTATATTATGCTCACAGTTTCTTGGGGATGCCCCTCCCCCTTACGTATTCCGTACTCCAAGGGTTCTTTGACTTTTGTGATTAAAATATTTTTCAATGACATATTCTAAGACAAATTCACAAAGCATAACTACTTAAAGTGAAATCTACAATTTAAGCTAAAACCAGCCTTTTATAAAACTCCATACCTTCTGATGCTAAAATAGAACAAGGTTGGCAACTTTTGCAGACGCTATCTTGTAAAAATCGTCACCTCGGTAGGAAATCCCGAACTAACCATCTGCAAATGATGGGGTCAAAGGCTGGTATAGCTCTCGAGGGGTGCAACGGATGTCACTAAGTTACACTACCAAAATCTCGAGTTAATGCCTACCGTCTAAAATAGGTTCTGCCAGCTAGTCACATGTCACACCTCCCCGTGGTGGCCCTGGAAATGCTTTCAGTAGCTGAGTGACAGTGGCAAAAGAAAGGCGAGTCTCTAGCGCCTTTGAATAACTGGAACCTGTGAATAGGGGAAGGAAAACCTCAACAGAAACTAGAGCAACAGAAGAAGAAATCCAAGGCTTAACTCAGGGAGAATCCTCACCTAGAAGCTGTAAGACGCTCGTAAGCCGAAGGTTCTCCTGACGATGAAAGCAGCAACAAGAATAGGAACCTGAAACGTGCGAATCATGTTTGAAACTGGAAAGGCAGCCCATGTAGCCAGAGAGATGAGGAGATACAACATCCAACTACTTGAAATATACGAGAGCAGATGAAATGGAAGTGACATGTCTTCATTGTCTAGCGGTGAAAAGATCATATACTCTGGACATTGCAGATGAAAATCATGAACACGCTGAAGGAGTCGCCATCATGATGTCACCAGCTACTGCCAATGCACTGATTGAATGGGAACCAATCTCATCAAGGATTATGATAGCAAAATTCCACTCCAAAGGAAGAGAAGTAACTTTAATCCAATGTTACTCACCAACAAACACTGCAGATGAAGAAACAAAAGAAGATTTTTACACAAAATTGCAGGTAGCAGTGGACAAGACACCAAGGTGAGATATGAAAATCTTGACATGAATGCCAAGATAGGGTCAGACAATTACGGGTAAGAACTCATTATGGATACCCAGGCACTCGGAAACATGAACGAAAATGGAGAGCTGTTCACAGATTTTTGCACTTTCAACGACCTTGTGATAGGAGGAAGTGTCTACCAGCACAAAAACATCCACAAAGAGACTTGGATTTCCCCTGATGGAAAAACCAAGAACCAGATGGACTTCATTACTATCTCAAGGAAGTGGAGACGCAGCCTCCTTGATACAAGATCAAGGAGGGGGGCTGATGTAGCTTCAGAACACCACCTAGTACAAGGCACAATAAAAGTCAAGTTGAAAGCCTTCAAGGACAACTGTGACAGACCACACATCAAGTTTAATACTCAGAGACTTCAAGAAAAGGACACAAGAGACACCTTTAGCATTTCACTGAAAAAAAAAAAGATTTGAGGTCCTAAACAATGTTTGTCAAGAAACTCCACTAGAAGAACACTTCATCAAAGACAATTGCAAAGACACAAGCAAGGAGATCCTAGGGAAAAGAGAATAGGGAGACAAGGAATGGCTTTCAGGAGATACATGGAAACTGGTCGATGAAAGAAAACTTCTCAAACAGCAAATTATTAGTTGCGAGGAGGAACAAAAGAAGCAAGAATTAAAAGACAGACAGACTATTCTAAACAATGAAGTAAAGAAAAGTGCAAGGAGAGATAAAAGATACTTTTATAATGTACTAGCTACAGAAGCTGAGGAAGCAGCAGAGAAAAGAGACTTCTGTACCATGTACAAAATCACAAGAACCCTGGCTGGGAAAAGACCACCACCGACCAAGCCAGTAAAAGACAAGGAAGGCAACGCGATAACAAAGGAAGAAGACCAGAGAAAGCGCTGGGCAGAACATTTCAGAGAACTCCTAAATCGACCAGCACCAGAAACAACACCAAACATGCCACCAGGAGACTGTGAACTTGCAGTGATCACTGCCCCTCCAACAAGGGCTGAGACCATCAAGGCTCTGAAGAAACTAAAGAGTGGGAAAGCAGCTGGGCCTAATGGAATCCCTCCAGAAGCCCTTAAAGCAGACACAAAGACTTCAGCAGACATGTTACTACCCCTCCTGCAGAATATATGGTCAGAGGGAAAGGTACCAGCTGATTGGAAAAAAGGACATCTAGCGAAGCTATCCAAGAAAGGCGACCTGGGACAGCGCAAGAACTGGCGTGGCATCATGCTCCTCTCTGTCCCAAGCAAGATCCTAACAAGAATAATACTGGAAAGGCTCAAAGATGCTATAGAAGAACGACTTCGTCCTGAACAGGCAGGCTTTAGAAAGGACAAGTCCTGTACAGACCAGATCGCTACTCCACGTATAATAATTGAACAGTCACTGGAGTGGCAGTCAACACTGTATCTTAACTTCATAGACTTTGAAAAGGCCTTTGATAGTGTTGATAGAAAAGTCATATGGAAACTACTACAGACTTTTGGAACGCCTCCTACCTTTATCAACCTGATACAACAATTGTATGACGAGGCAACATGCCAAGTCATCCACAATGGAAAGCTTACTGAAGCGTTTGATGTACAGACTGGGGTAAGACAAGGGTATCTGCTGTCACCAATGATTTTTTCTAGTGGTAGTGGACTAGATCATGCGGGAGACAACGAAAGATAGTAAGACAGGAGTTCAGTTGACTTTCACTCAGTGTTTCGAAGACCTTGACTTTGCAGATAATCTATGCCTCATGTCCCAGAAGTATGAGCATATGCAGCTCAAGACAAATAGGCTTGCAAAAGAAGCAGCAAAGACAGGTCTTAAGGTGAACATCGAAATTACAGAGGTGATGCGGCTCCATAACAAGCAGCAAACGCCAGTTACACTTGGAGAGCACAACCTTAAAGATGTAGACTCCTTTACATACTTAGGCAGCATCGTCACAGCCACTGGTGTAACAGATGAAGACATAAAAGCTAGAATTAATAAAGCCAGAATAATCTTCACTACCCTCAAGCCTGTGTGGAGTTCAACAGCACTATCCACACACATAAAACTCCGCATGTACAACACCAGTGTTAAGTCTGTGCTCCTCTACGGGTCTGAAACATGGAAAGTCACCAACACCACCTCCAACAAACTACAAACCTTCGTTAACAGATGTCTGCGCCACATATTAAACATCAGATGGCCAGAAACTATAAGCAACAACATCCTGTGAGAAAAAACAAACCAAGACCCAATCACTTAACAAATAGCCCGCAGAAAGTGGCGATGGATTGGACATTCCCTCCGAAAACCACCAGGAGACATTACACGCCACTCACTCTAGTAGAACCCACAAGGCAAACGGCGAGTTGGGCGTCCCAAGAAAACTTGGCAAAGGTCATGTGAAGAGGGGATCAGGCAATGTGGACACACCTGTGAACAACTAAAAAGGGCTGCTCAGAATGGAGTGCGGTGGAGAACTGTTGCCGACGCCCTATGATCCACCAGGAACCAAAAGGAATCATGAATCTGCAAATCATGATCGCTATTCTTTCACATGTTATTATTCAATTAGGTACAATGCTTATTTATGGCTTTGCGCTTAAACCAGAGGTTTTACGTTCATAGTTTTCATCACTGAACTCTTTCTGAACGGTAGTCGTCATTCTGCATAATTGTAGTAGCTGGCACATATTTTTAAACTTTCAAGGATTCATACTCTATGTAATTTGTTCATGGTTATAGATAAACGATGACAAAGTTAATTTGTTCGGGTTAGTTTTTTCTTTATTTCAGATCGGGATTAAACTTATAAATTGGCGGCTTCACGATTTCGCTTTTATTGAATTACGGATGTACTGAAATAATTTGCACTGTCCCCTGATTTTTATATATCCGGATAGGATGTATGTGTAATTAATTAATAATAAGTTGTTTCAATCATTTTGATTTATTATATCCCACATGTCCAAGTGAAATTGAAGTACAATGCAGTACAGGGATTGTCAAATCTGTTTCATAATTAGAATTTTTACTGAATATTGACAGTAAGGGACAGCTTACTACTAAATTATATGACAAACGAGATATATATTTATAATGCATTCAATTCCATTGAATCTAAGATTTTTTCTGTTGAATACCTTTATAACTTTATGTATTACATTTAGTTAATTATATAATCGTTATAACGATCTTAAAGTAAAATATATCTTTCATTTCTTGTATTTTAATAATAATAATTTTGTATACTATTTTTTTTTTACAAAGATTGACTCTGTAATTTTCCATCTACCTGATCAACACATAGGGTTCACGGCGGATGTGACGTCAACAGGGGATGCTTACTCCTCCTAGGCACATGATCCCACCTCTAAAAATTCCAGGGTTTGATCTTTTTTATGCATTCTTCACATTTTTGTATTGTTTATAGACAATTTTTAGATAAATCATTTTTCATAATCTTCATCCCTTTCATTTTATATTGGCTATGTTGCGTTTACTTACGTTATTTGTTGTGTTCTCTTTTGTATTAGATATAACTTGAACATAGAAAATTGGCTGTATTTTTTCTGATTTGTTTTGGTTATATCGAAATCCTTGACTATGTTTTACTTGTTGCATATGACTTGTTGATCTCGTAAAGGAAAACACTTTATCAAAGTTGACGACGAGTTTATTGAGAAGATACCGCAACTTTAAAAACAAATTTAACATTTACAAAAGCATCCCGAAAAGCGGAAACACAATAATATTAAGAAAATTTTACATTTTAAAATAATCTCATGTCATGGTTGAGTTGCGTTAACTTTTGAAATAATGATAATAAAAAAATGAAATAACAGTGCATACATATTGTTAATTCATCAATATTGAATACTCGTACTTTGAAAGAAAACAAGTTATAAAAGTTAACGAATTTATCTAGAAGAAACTGCAAAAGACGATTTCAGACCTTGCACAAATATCATATTCCACAGAACTTATTTTTATAGGACGATGCCATAACTTGTTGACTTTCTTGGTACACATGTGATTTGTCTGCATGTGGTCAGCTTGTATTTCGCAACTCGAATTAAAATTAATTTTTTTCCGAAATTTGAATTTCACACTTCATAAATTCAATCTTTCTTGTAATTTTAATTTGCCGAAAGACAACGAGCTAAATTAATTTTAACATTGTAATCTACGATCAACACTGACCATATACAGAAGTTAATTTAATTAGTAGCATACAACTAAATTGCTTATTTGCTCAAATGACGGAATGAATACTCAATATGTTTATGGTAGAAGGAAAATTAATATAAAGTACTACAAAATAATTAACACAGTGTAATATTAAAAAAATCTATATTTAAACAAAAACTCCATATCCAGAAGTGGAATTAAGCATAAAGAAAACAAACCATGAGCCACAACGCTCACCTGAATAGTTAAAGCTCTTCTGTCTAAACAACATATTTTCCTTTGTAATACTTTTATATAGTTGTTCCAACCCCTAGGGACATGATTTGAAAAAAAGTAATTAAACATAACAAGAGGATGCCTCGATATATATCAACTAAATATATGAACTAGACTTGAGTTGTTGTTCTTATGGATTATTAGGGATTGTTCTCTCTGTATAACATGTATGAGGGGTTATCAAAAAGTTCGTGGACTAGCGCCATAAAATTAAAACCGCTTAAGGTACATAAATGAATATTAAAATATCTAGTTAGCATCATCTTTTCTAAATTAGTAATGTTTTTGTAAGCAATGGTATGTCCAGACGGCGCAACCTCGAAAATGACGTTTTTTCAACCTATGTGTAACTGAGAAAAACTCTTTTGATATGATTATTTGACATCCGAAAATCCCGTTAATTCAGGTATGTGTCGGGACACAATTGTTTTATTAATTATGAAATTTTCACTTCATTTTGGAAGTTCTATGAAATTTTATCGTAAATTTTACACGGAATGTCCAAATAAATAGGTCTTGAAAATGGGGTGAGGGGTTTCCGTTTCCAACATTCTATAAAGTTTTGCCTCTGTAAAAACTAGTATAGACCTAAAATATGTTGAAACTGGCTACAGAGAAATAATATGCATCCAGAGAGCCTGTCTTTTAATGTCAAAATAGATTCAGAGAGTAAAGGGATACGCAGTTAATGTCGATTTGCAGTCAATGTATGAAAAATCAATCCCGTCAAAAATGACGTTGATCATGTGTTGTAAATATTGAACTTCAAAAACCAAAAAGCAAAATATGCCGGCACAATCAAGCACGGATCCCTCCTGATATATTAATCCATCTGGAATATTATATTCATTGAAGGCCACTGTTCCTGACATTGTAAAGTCATATAAACAACGCGGGTTTAAGTCCTTTCTCAGCTCCAGGGAATCTCATCAAAAAAGTGTATGAGGTAGGAGAAGAGGACATTGAAAAACAATGACGTTTTCGGACGTCATGAAAATAAACGACGACAGCGCCGGGTGATCATATAAAGTCGTTTTCATTTAAGGAATGAATTTAATAGCTACCCATTTTATACGGTATAAACTGGGTTGGGGCAGTTTACGCTTTATAAACCGCAAATCGGTTTATAAAAAAGCGTAAACTGTTCCAACCCAGTTTTTACCGTATAAAATGGGTAGCTTTAAAATTCATTGCTTATAATTTAATATCCATTCATTTGATGTAAGAAGAAAAGATGATTGTTCTAACAAAATGAATTTAGCTTGTACAAAATTTGAATGTAACGTCAGGCGGATTGATACGTTTTTGACGCAAGTCATTGTGACGTAGGCAACCCATTTTGTACGATATAAAGTAAATTTTTATCCAATCAAATACAGCGTTACAACCAGAATTAAATTACTTTATAATAATTTGGCAAATAATGAACGTATCAGGCTAAAATTTTAAACAGTTTTTTATTTTGTGTTGTTATATGTTCCATTTAAATTTTGAAAGCACAGACTACATAGTACTAATTTTATAGCCTCAGTCCACGAAATTTTTGATAACCTCTGGTACTTTGTAATGCTCCTATCACACATTGTTGCCAAAGACTATCACAGTGGTAATGATGTGTAGAAATTTTAATCCATAATATCTTAGAATGCATTTATAAAAGCAATGCTTTGGTGGTCTTGAGATGTATATGTGCTATAATTTTTATCTGAAAAATGTGATCGCCCATTGTGGCCCAATCCTAGCTTTTTTTCGAACAAATTTGAATCTCCATTTTTATAAAATATGCTTCCACAAAAAAGTGATAATGACCATTTTTAAGGGATTTTTTAACGAGATTTTCTATAAAATTTATGAAAAAATGGTTGTACATTGTGATATCACTCTTCCAAGAAGGTCTTGTTTTTTAACCATCTTGAATCTGCACTACATGAGGATCTTTTTATATTTTCTTGCCCAGTGGCTGTTTATCAGTTTTAATAGATTACATTGAAATTTAAGTTACTCTTAGTTACCTATCCCTATAAAGAGACATGATCCTTAATTGAACAATTTTAAATTCCTTTACCCATGCATGCATTCAGCGAAGCTTGATCAAAAAGCCCTGAGGTTCTATAAAGAATTTGAAAACGTGAACGTTTCCAGATAGACGAACAACAAAAAAAATGTGATCAGAAAAAATTATCTTAAGTTGAATTGAAAGCAACCGATATTTTGTCGCAAAATATTTTGGTCGTTCAATACAACTCATTTTTAAACATTCATTGAAATAGCATTGGATATCGGATACCTAGGATTTTTTTTCGAAATCAATGGAATGCTAATTTACAAGTGAGCTCTCTTAAGAGTTTTTGAATATATATCATAAATTAATTACAACACATCAAATTGTCAAATCAAGACAGCTCACCGATCATCTTTTTTATGAGAGAGTATAAGCAGAAATACATGGATAGAGATATATGTTTCGGGGAAATAATAAGTATCTATGAAAGATGGAGCTTTGCCAGAGTTTCAGAAAAAGTAAAAGAAACTGGGTGTATTCTGTTTTTGGAAACTTTTGTATCAACCAGCGCTGATTGATCTGTAATATATAGAATTGCGTCTGCTTTTTTATAGAAAAGGACGCTGTGATGTAGATCTAATAAATTCGAGAACTATTTCTTTGACGCAATGGCTCACTTTAAAAAAAGCATGCATCTATTTTTTCACTGTTAGTGGAATATGGGAGGCATTTGTAATTTAAATCATTTATGAACCTTTAATCGTAGAAAATAACTTTTAAAATGTCACAACTTCCACATAATTTACAAACTTTAAACAAAAAAAAAAAACCCAAACCACCTGCACCTAAGCTTATTTTTTACACCTCTTATACATAACTAGGAGTCAAATGATGCTCCATTATCGCAAACTACGACCAACATGTGCGACTCTCTGCCATTCTGGTAGGAGAGAGCTGTATATGCAGAATGCAGATCGTGGCTTGAGACGATGATCATGCCCGTAAATTAGTTTGGATATCATGATCTTAGTCTAAAAGGAACCCTTGTACATGGGTTATTAAGTCATGGTAAAGCAATTACTAAAAATTTTAAAGTTGTTGAAATACTTTTACATTGAATTCTCAATTTTAAGACAGTACTTTTTTTGATGATGTTCCAAAAAATAAATATGAAAGTAAACATAGTAATCAAAAAAAATATGTACATACCAATAAAAGATTTCATCCTTTTATTCCACTAAGAAACCTTGATCCCCGCTCAAATTCCAAATTTGGATAAATTTGCATAAAGGTATATGAAGAGGTTCTTACGTAAACTTTTTCGTACACGTAAATATAAATGAAATATTCAAAAAAATAATATAAGAAACATAGTTTTTTTACGACTGGACTTTCTTGTTTTCATGAGTAAACTCTTTTATATTCTTCTGGTAGATCTGACAATATTAAGATCAAATTCTATTATTGCAGTATTTTCTAGACAATCTAAAAACAAATAGATATCATTAAAATATAAATTAATTTGAAGTTAAATAAATTGTCATTCTATTCATAGAACACTTTTTTCCTTTAAAAAAATATATATATAATTGACAGATTTTAATTTCTTATTTAAATGTTGATACAGCAAGTAAACAATACCGGAACTTATATTTCCTGAAATTTAAAATAAAGTTCCAGAATTTTTTCTATGATTTTTTTTCTTGTTCATATTATTTTGAATTAAAAGTCCTTGAGCGTCACACTTAGTGCTTCAAGGACAGATGTAATTGGAGTTGCATATGTTAGATTCCCATCTCCACCAACAATCATACCTATACAATTCAATTTATTGGGATCTCTAAACTGGAACACCAGAGCCCCAGAGTCTCCATCTTTTGAGAAAGGTGACTCATTTATACCGCGTACTGCAAATTGCGACTTATACATGGTATAAAATCGTTGACCTGTGGGAGATATATTTCTTATATTGACATTGGCGACGCCTTCTTCCACTTCCCCTAGAGTTAATCCAGACACCATGCCGCATTTCAAAGTTTTCTCATTCGGACGATTTTGTGCTTCTTCCATTGAGCGTATTCTACCACAACAAACTCGTGGAAGCCTGCTTCTAGAGAATCCTATAATTATATGCAAATTTATGCGATAAAGAGGTTTGATTAGAAATAGTATGTTAAAGAGGGCTATATCTGAAAAAAAATTACAAATCTTTTACACAGAATTTTTGTGTATTATTTTCGAACGAGATATAAGCTGCAAGTTTGTCATAGGAAAATCTTGCTGTATATTTTAAATTTACTATTATTTTAATGACAGAGAAATAGAATATATATTAACTTCTAGCCTTCATATTGGTAATGGAAAAACAGTTTATAAGCTTTGATTGAAGCGAAACTATACCTTATTGTCGTCTTGTAAAATATTTGATTTTTTGCATATTTCTATACTATACATAATACTGTATACCTTTCTATAATTTTGTACAGAAATGTTTCTTTAAAATGCTTTATTTTTTGTAAAAGTCTTATTGAATACAAAGGTTTCAATTACATTCAAAATAATAAGAAACTCTATATCATTTGAAAGATCAAGTAAGATTTTGCATTTATTCATTTATATCTAAAACAAAAAAAGTGTGAGAGGGATGAAATGATACCAAGTGATTTTAATCTCGCCGTCATCAGGTTTGCGAACAGTGCTCTGTCTGGAACCCGTTCAGTTAACTCCACAACTGTTGCATCGACACTGACTCCGTCTACGATGGTAGAGGAAGGAAAAACTGATTTTGATATCTTGCCGCATTGTTGTGATCCTTCTTGGGATACAGATGGTTGCACAATAGGAAATGGAAAATTTAAAGGACGTGTCTGCATTTCGTCTGCAGTATGAAAAACATGGGCGCAGGTTATAAATCCTACGCTTCCATTGTTCAACTCAACAAATCCACCAAGTGTTCCTTCACCTGCTCTATCTGGAAGAAAAAGTGTTATACTTGTACAAGAACACACATTATAACAAGATTAATGTAAAAGATATAAATACAGAAAGTGGCACCAAAGAAAGGCGGGGGGGGGGGGTTCCAGACAAAAGCTTTTTATATAGAAAATGTATATTTTAAGTCGGGTTGAAAAAAAAACAAGCCGTGCAAAGTTGTGTCCGTGAGTTGTATGAAAGGTCTACAGCGTATAAATGGAGTTATAGAGAGGGCATATTGTATGACAGTACACATGCACGAACGCGTGATTTGTATGTTAGTGCGATGACCATTTGATAAAAGAAAAGCCCAGCATCTACATAGGCAATTTAGCCACATTTGAACAACATATGCATTCCCTTTCAAATGAAGATCATATGTGGATAATATGAGAATCATATGTATACATGTATACAATCATATGAGAATCATACGTGGCAAATCATATGAGAACCATATGATTACGCATATGTATATCATATGGTTGTATTTACATATGATTCTTATACGAAAGGCCCTGCATATGAGAATCATGTATATTTTGATAGTAGTCACATGAGAATCATATGAAACTGATCATATGAGAATCATATAAAACCGTATTTACTAATTTGCTCTTGTTATAATCAGGAAATCATAAGAATATTTTAACAGCGATCATATGAGAATCGTATGAAACAGTGATCTGGTTTATTACTTGAGTAAAATTTTTCCGGACTGCTTTTGACTTCTATCGGATGAACGTGTACGTCAAGTTTGACGTCACTGCTGCAGCAGAAGTGCTGGGTGTTGGAAAAAGTAAGTAATCTCCTAACAGTTTTTTTAGACCTTTAATTCATATTGTTTAAATATCATTTTATAACGATTACAGGTTCGTATGAACTAATTTATATAATACTCTTATCACTTGTAATTGTTATATCAATGCATTTCGTAAACCTACATAACGTTAGTGATCTGTAAGTAATTTTGGATAAATTTCTGAATGGATGTAAACATTACAATTTACATGTTAGGCTAAAGGCATTACTGTTTTCTATTTCTGGTTACTATTGTTTTCTTTTTGTTTTGACTTTTGTTACGTACTGATTTGAAAGTGAAAGTAGAAACCCTGTATAGCAGTTGACGTTTTGTATGTTGAGATCGTTATCAAGTCGATTCTTTCATCAACTTAATGACAGATGTTTTTTATGGCCTATAGATGCATTCAACAACTTGTGTTCAGTGTCACAGTGCTACATTTTTTATTAAGCCCAAAAAGCCCATAGCTGATAAGACTGGCGATTGATCCTAAAGCTGATTTGACAGACGATTGCATCATCACAATATTAAAGGTAAAAGTAAATACATGCAATATAAAATCAAAGTGTACATATCTAATGACTCCTTTAAGACAAATATTTCTTGATAATTTCTGTTTATTCCTTTATAATTCTACATTGTTTGCATGGCTTCAACAAAAATAAATTTAACTCAATATATTAGAAGTTTTATTCTACATTATGAAACAATTTTAATCCAATGCACTTTTAAAATATGGAAAGTATGAATAGATATGCTGTCTTTGAAAGCTATGAAACTATACAGTATACGATAACTTCAGGGTTAAATTGGATTTTTGAATTTCAGCTAAAAATTAATAATAACAGTGACATCCAACTTTCAAGGTATAAATACATGTTTACATCTATGGGTGTATTCATTGACTGACAATTTTTTTTCCCAACACTAGTGAATGATGAAGGTGCCTGTATAGTTTTGGGCTAAATTTTAAATATATTTAAGACTATAATAGAGAACCTACAAACTTGTACTCTCTCTTTTTAGTAGTTTAAGTTTTATTACATTTAAGCTTAGAAAATATCTACTATGTGAATATTTGTCTTACAGGTTCAATACACACTCAGCCGCTCATAAGAACAAATCCCAAGATTCAAGGCTTCCTTCAAAGTAATATTAACTACACGCTGTTACATAAACTTTGTTATATTCTTCCCAACAAAGTTTGTATATCCTGGGATCACAATGTGTGTTTTTTGCCTGTCTACTTGTCTCACAGTCTGTAGTATTTTTTGTCCAAAAATAATTCAATTTTGTTTGTATTCTAGCCTCTCACTGGTTAATTTCCAAAAGGGAACACAAATTATTATGTATGATCTGGTTGGTATGAGGACACACCCTCTTGATGACCAGCTTAATCATCTTAATCATCCAGTTTCCTCACTTCCAGTCCTCAGAATTTATGGAAAATTTCAGATTTAATAAATGTACCTTTAACTTTAAACAGTAACTCAATCTTACCTCATCTAAACAAACATCATGGCTGCTAGATCCATGTATCAGTTATTACACCCCCCCCCCCTTGCTTCCAATCACTTCCGTTACTACAATTGTACCCTTACCAAACTGATATGTTTGCTGCAGGCCTGCAGCAAGTCTGCTGCAAGCTTGCAGCAAACAAAATTGTTTACAGGAAGAATATTTTCTTGTTCGCAGATGATTGCCGCTAGCTGCGATCTTGCGGCAAACACTGCAGCAATTGCTGCAAGCTTGCAGCAAATTCGCAAGAACCCAACATGTTTGCAGGAACATTATAAGAAACATAAACACCAATTTAATGTTCGCAGCAAGTTTACAGGAAGCATTTCATTATTCGAATGTTTGCGGGAAGTTCGCAAGAACAGTAAACAAGTCAAATCAGCCGATGAAATGCAGATTGTACTGGGTTCAACACAGAACTGGCCATTTTGAAATGTTTGAATTGAAGTTGTACACATTTCAGTATTTTGTTAGTAATACACACCGTTTTGAATGATTAAAAGTGAAAAAACTCTGGATGTAGTTGTTCATTGGCATCCATGACATCTGATGGGTAAGAAATGGTTTTGTTTATTTTGATATTTAAAAGAATATTTCTTAAAAGCACGTTTAAGTAACTGCATGATGTAAACGCTAGATCAAATCTAAATCTAATTATTAATTTCAGTCCTCTTTTTAATATCACATATGTGTACTTCTTAAATGTATTATTGGACCCAAATCAGTTAAATGTTTTCAAATTAATTAGTAACTGTGTAATTACGGTAATATTCGATTAAAAATTATTTGTAGAATTCTTTAAAGTTCTGTTCATATCAAAACCTAAAATGCACTTTAACATGTTTAATTTTAAAAAAAGTATGACAACTTTGTCTAGAAACACAAAGAGAGCCTATTAAAACCTCATAAAATTGCATTTCAGAAACAGGTGGTGTGTTTTTTTTTATAAACTTAACAGATTTAGGTCAGGACAAAAGCTTTCTGCGAACTTGCTGCTTGTACGCAGGAATGTACCAAAACCAGAAGGAAATTGTTTGCTGCAAGTTAGCCGCAATGTTTGCCGCAAGCTTGCAGCTATGTTTGTTGCAGGCTTGCAGGAATGTTTGCCGCAAACTTCCAGCAAGGTTTCCATATTTGGAAAATCCAATGTTTGCTGCAGACTTGCAGCAAACCTCATTTGCATGGTGAAATGTTTGCAGTAAGGTTGCTGCAGACTTGCCGCTAACTTGCTGCAACACCAAGGCTTTTGAAGACTGTCATGCTTTCTTTGGCTTCATTGCCGCAAGTTTGCAGCAAATACTGTATACAGGGAAATTTTCGCCCCCGTTTTATTTTCGCCCCTTTCGCCCTCTCCTTGATTGGGCGAATTTAAAACGGGGCGAATTCAAATTACACCTCATAATTCCTTAAGCAGAACTATGACTGGGCGAATCTAAAACGGGGCAAAATTGTTCACAAGTTCAAAAGGGCGAAAATGACACGGGGCGAAAATAACCCTGCATACAGTATTTGCAGGAAGGCAATATTTTCAGTAAGGGGTATTATTGCGCGGGAAATTTAAACTCATAAAAAGCAGCACAATTTTACATTCAAAGTTGTTTGATTATTTTAAAATTAAATTAAGGAATGACTATAATTCTTGGCCAAATTATCGAGTATAATCTGGTTTTATATAAAGACAGTTTGAACATTCCAAATGCAATTGTCAAAATAAAAAATAATTTGTTTTTATGAATTTATTATGAAGTACATCTTCCAATAGTGTAATTGTCTTGCAAATTAAATCATAGGATTCCTCAAAACACCTAGTATAACATATGTAACATTAGTTCTATCTTGTATCATATCTGTATCAGTGAATTGGCATACATTTGTTTGCTGATTACAAGTAACTTTTATAACTTGTAGAATTTAAGAATTATTTTTGAAATTTTTGTAGAGACCATTTTGTGCCACAAAGACATTGTTCAGGAAGAGGAGAACAGGTGGATATACATTTTGGATACGGTACAGTTCAAAGAGGTATTCAAAATGGTCATGGAAGATCATGTGGAGGACAACTGAAAAAATTGAAAGATGAAGAAGAAAAAAGGAAGAAAATAAATATAATAATTATGAAATGGGGAGGATGTACACAATTTTGTCTGAATTTGACCTGTAAAGATTTCCCATTCTAATTTGTATGCTAGAGTAATCAATAACTTGATTTTTCATGAATTTACAATAGTGAATGCATGACAAATGTTATTGCTGATATTTCAGTTTTGCTTTGGACATTCAAATGTCAATTGTTTTTTTTTTATTCAAGTTCATGACCTAATTATGTTATTCATTTGTTCATGTATACATGTTTAAATACTTAATCATTTTGTTGAAATCTTATAATTTGTACTCAATTTAGAATATGTAAAATACATGTATCGACAAATGCTACTGACTTGTTTATATTCTTTCTTGTTTAGAATGTACACTGTGAACAATATGTTATTTCTCTTGATGAAGATTAAAAATTTTTCAAGGCATGACCCTTGGGCAAAGGGCGTGGTCTCAAGGTCACTTCAAAGTTGACCGAAATTTACACTTATTAAAAACGTTGATATTTTGCTTACTATAAAGCTAGGATCATCAAATCTTGTAAGTTGATGCATCTCCGGACTTGACATCATGATAGTACAAAAATAGGTCACGGTGACCTACTTTTTAAATTTTACGGGCTTTTGTTTTCAAATTGATTTAGAGGCATATTTTGGACACTTTAAGGCCTATGATCATAAAACTCTGGCATTTGGTGCGTCTTGGGTCCACAAACAACATCAATTGAAAAGTAGGACATCATGTCCTACTTTTTAAATTTCATGGCTAATCTTTTCTAAAACATTTAATCCCATTATTTCAGACACGGAGAGGTTAAGAATCACCAAATCTTGTAAGTTGATGCACCTAGAGGCCTTAAAACATATTTATCAAAAAGTAGGTCACTGTGACCTACTTTTTGAACTTTGCAGGCATTTGTTTTTAAATTGTTTAAAAGGAATACTTTGAATACTATTAGACCTATGACCATCAAATTTTGTCAGTTGATGCATCTTTGGTCTTCAGAAAATGTCAAACAAAAGGTAGGTCTCTGTGACCTACTTTCGACATTTTATGGCTAGATTTAAGTATCTCAGGTACTATTTGGCTTAGAATCATTAAAATTTGTAAGTTGATGCATCCTGGGTTTGCGGAGATGAACAACCAAAAAGTAGGTCACAGTGACCTATTTTGACATTTTATGGCTATATTTTAGTATCTCAGGTACTTATTGGCTTATAATCATCAAACTTTGTAATTCGATGCATCTTGGGTTTTCGGAGCATGTCGACCTAAAAGTAGGTCACAATGACCTATTTTCGATATTTAATGGCTAGTTTAATGTATCTCAGGTACTGGTTGGCTTAGAATCATCAAACTTTGTCAGTCGATGCATCTTGGGTTTTCGGAGCATGTCGACTAAAATGTAGGTCACAGTGATCTACTTTTATCATTTTACGGCTAAATTTAGGTATTTCAGGTTCTTATTGGTTTAAATACATCAAACTTTGTCATTTGATGTATCTTAGGTTCTTGGAGAATGATGATCAAAATATAGGTCACAGTGGCCTACTTGTGACATTTATGGCTATATTTAAGTATTCTAGGGTACTTATTGCCTTAGAATTGTCAAACTTTGTCAGTTTATGCACCTTGAGTTTTCGGAGAATGTTGACCAATAAGTAGGTCACTGTGACCCACTTTTAAATATCTCAAGTACTTATTGGCTTAGAGTCATCAATCTTTGTCAGTTGATGCATCTTGTGTCCTCAGAAAATTTCAGTCAAAAAGTAGGTAACCATGACCTACTTATAGTATTTTATAGTTACATTTAAATATCTTCAGTCCTAATTGGCTAAGAATCATCAAACTTTGTCAGTTGATGCATCTTGGGTCTAAGAATAGATTGTATAATTTATCAGAAGAGCGATTCAAGGCCCTTGGGCCTCTTGTTGTAAAGATATTACCCTATGTTTCTAACTGTAAGTTGGCGATCTTTCATATCAAATCGCTTAACAAAGGACACGTCTCTCTCCCAGTTTGCTTTGCCGGGCAACAGAAAAAACATCATTTTTAAACATTTTCCTTCCTTCACTTAAACAATCAATCCAATTTTTGACAAAACTTATGGCAAGTCTTTTGTCTTCATAACCCGTGTACAAATTATTATAAACTTCAACAAAGGAATTTCGAAGACATACGTTCAACTTTACAGCCGCTCATTTCTCGAATACGACTGGGTCAACCATTTTTTGTCACAAGTGATCTACCTTATGACGTCATTTTCATATTGTGACATCACAAACATGGGGCAAACGTTCTATTCCATATGCCATTTATAGAACATGTGTATGACTCTATGTGTGCCAAATTTCATTCTGATCTGAATTGTGGTTTTGTAAATATAAAAATAGTTCGCGAACTTTTTGATCATCCTTGTATATTTATATGAATTTAAGCAACATATTTGAGGAACTTTAGCAGTCTTATTCTATGTCAAAATGGTTTATGTAGTCTCTCTATATATAACAACAGTCCAAGGAATATTTTTACAACACTCTTCGTTATGTGAAGGTAAATCGAGAGTTTTCCCGTACCTCTGATATTTGTCAAATGTACTACGATAGGATATCATTTTGATATCCTTTCACACTGTGACAGGATATCACTTTTATTCAATGGATAAATTACAGTATTTCACTATTGAAAATGTAATAAAAGTAAGTTAGTAATTTACCAAAATTCCATCTAATATACAAGTTTCGTTTTTCCTGTCAGATTATAAACAGAGAAACTTGAGAAGAGAGAGGAAAAACCAACTGTTCTTACCTTGATCTTTTGATATGCTTGCACCCATTCGTAATGGTTCAAGGAGATCTTCCGAAGTGGCACAAATATCGTAGTTTGCATGCAAATGAAAAAATCCTTCCCGTATATCCGTAGCGAATCCATCCATTACTCGAGGAAATTCTTTTTCTCCGACGGGTACAACACCTTTATAGGAACAATATATGGCAATGCAGGGTTCAGATATTGTTTGAACTTTCTTCGCCTTGTTTGTCTTCATTCGAACTAGTGATCCACGGATGATTTCAAGGTTTGAGTGTTCTCTGCAAATTGAGTCTGCATTTTTTTTCAGGTACCTGTTGATTTCTTTTATCTTTTCATGGTCATGCTTTCTCCCTTTCTTTCTTTTTTCTGAGACTGATGTTTCCCCCCAAAGTTTATAAACAACTGTGAAGCTTTTGTTGTAATGACATTTATTACATAAACAATGCAGTTAACAAATACACAAATACACAGAGATAACGAGCGCACACAGCAGCAAGTTATTATATATGTGAGGCGCACACAGCAGCCCCAGACCGCACACAGCAGGTCGAAATAGTTCACAAAAGTTACCAGTGGTTTCTTACACGGAATGGCGTCTTCTTCTACTGCTACACATGAACACGTGACGTCATACGCACACATACACAAAAGGGGTACAACACGGGAATACATATAGGGGCTCGGCACAGGATACAAATTGTACTACATCCCCCCCTGTTCCAAAGAAATGATCCTATCCTGGACCTGAAATAAAAACAAATAATGCGGCAAGTCACCGCATTGCAAGAAATACACAATATATATACAACAGTCATGAAGCAACATGAATTAAATATGGTAAAGGCATTTAAGGTTGTGAAGGGTTTGTGTCAGGACGTCAGACACTGTTGTCCTCTTAAGTTTCGCAACCCTCTCAGCCACTGGCAAAAGAGCCCATGGGGTGTTGACATCCATGCGGGAAGTGGGTGGCAAGTATGGAGCATCTGACTCCAGCAAAATCCTGTCCATGGGCATTGCACAGAGAGCGTCCGCGGTTTCAAACAATCCCAGGAGACTAGAAGTGAAACCAAACTTTACATTTGGTAAACGCTCCATCCATGCAATGGCTTCTTCTGGGCTCCCAATGTAGCAGTGCCTATGGATCCGCAAGTCTGTCAGACCCAACTCCTCCAAAAGAGCAAGGAATTCTCTGGCTGCGTACCCGGAATGGAGGTCTCGGCAGTGGACTACGAGTGTGAGGTCCATGTCCTTCGCCAAAGGAAGAATTTCTCTAAGAAATGCTCGTTGGCGGGCAATCGATTCCTTCTTGCAGTGCTTTAGGCTTTGGCATCTTGGACTGCAGCGGCAAGATGTTGTAAAGTCTAGGCCAACCTCTCCTAAGCCGACACAACCTGGTTCCTTCAGAAGTTCGCGCAGCAGTTCCATGGAATAATCGCTCTTCACAGTGTGAGGGTGGAGCCCAAAAGTTAAGTAGATCCTTGGATCTCTAGCCTGCTGGCGGAATCGTTCCCAATGATCTGGGAAGACGTAGTTGGCAATGGCCACACTAAGTCGGAAATCAGGGTCACCGAACTCATCTTCCAATGCAGAGAAATCCCTCAACCTAGTCCGTGAAAGCAGGATGTCTAGATGGAAGTGGGAATCCCCAAAATGTTGTTGTAGTAGGTCTGGCCTGCTAAGGGAAAGAACTGGTGCCACCAAGTTTCCAGAAAAAGTCAGCTCTTGCATGGTCGCAATAACATCCCTCTGCCCTGCAGGTAAAAGGAGCTGTAAGAGATTACATATGATTCTCCAGTGAACGAGTGAAGCCACAGATGTCGGTGGATGAATGGAAAAACATTGAGACCGGGCAAGACCATTAGCATCCTCATACAGGTTCAGCAACTCGACTTCGCCATCAGTAAAGTCTGATGCTGCAGGATTTATTGTCTCCACATACAGATGCTTCTCAACCACAAAACAGAGAAGGTTGTCCAGAGACCCCAGTCCAATATGATAACATATCCTGTGTAGCAAACCATTCATGAGAGTGACCCAACGACGTCTATTTGCCTCATTAAACAAAGCACCCTCGGGATGGCCCTCAGCATTAATATGCTTTGCTCTAAGGAAACACTGCTTCCCTTCCTGGACTCCACATTTCCAACATGCTGTCAAAGCTCCAAAGTACCATGGAAGGTGAGAGCGCAAGACATGGGGCTTTATAGCTGGTGTCCTAGCAGTGCACAGCGGACACTTCCGTCCGGACAATATCTTTGGTCTCTCTGGCACTTTCACTGAATCATCTTCCATGTCTTCTTCATAGTCTGGCACGAACAATGCTTCTTCCATATAGTCAGACATATTGCTGTACAAAAATAGAAACTACTAATCATTACATCATGAAATAATATACAAGTATTAGTACCTTATTGAGATAAATGACCTCAATAAGTTTGACTTATGCCTGCCTGGCATAATATAACCAAACAAAAAGAGCACAACTTGTAATTATACATAATCTTCCAGATGAGCAGGTTTCTTGATCTTTCTTCCTGCTCTGGTTGTATCTGTGGATCCTAAATCTGGATTCTTCTCAATGTCATCAACAATATTCTGATTGTTTGTCTCTGTAGATTCATCTTGAATTGCCTCCATGTCATCAACAATGTCCTGCTCATTTGTCAGTATCATATACCTCACCTGAATCCTCCAGGCTGTTGTCTGTACCAATTAATTTGTTCTCCCCACTATCAGCATCAGGTGAGCTCTCATCCTCTTCAAAATACTTGTTTCTCAGCCGCCGAATCCAATGGCAATTCCCTGTCATTACATCTCTTTAATTTGTCATGATGAAGAGTGGACTGTCTCTCTTTCTGATCTACAACAGTGTATAATGGTGGGTCAGCTGAAACGACAAGGTAAGGGCCCTTCCATGGCGACTGTAACTTGCGACTCTGTCCTACTGTAGTAGCCTCATTAAGCCTGTAAACGACATCTCCTTCTGTGTATGTCCTCTCATTTAGCTTCAAATCGTACAGGCGCTTCTGTCTCCTCTGCACGCTGTCGAGTTGCTTCCTCGCAAACGAGTGTGCCTCCATCATGACCTTGTCCAGATGCTTCACCCATTCATCTGGCTCATATTCAGTCAATGTAAGACTTGCCATTCCAGTCACAATATCAAGAGGCAAAATAACTTCACGTCCAAGCATGAGTCTGTTGGGCGTATATCCTGTAGAACGGTTCTCGGTTGAATGAAGGGCCATTACTAGTAGAGGTAAGTCTACATCCCAAGTTCTTACCTTGCCCTCTATGTAGCAACGAATCATCTGAAGAAGGACCCTATTATAGCGTTCAACCTGTCCATTCGAAGATGGGTGGTAGGGTGTTGTCCTTGTCTTAGATATCTGTAAGGCATTACACAAAGCCTTAAACAGGTCCCCATCAAAATTTCGACCTTGATCTGTATGGACAGTGAGTGGACATCCAAATGTCACAATGAAGTGGAGGAGGAACTCTTTGGCTATTAGCTGAGCAGTTTGATTTGGAAGTGCGACACAATCAATCCACTTTGTAAATTGATCTATCATAACAAGGACATACACATTTCCTCGTTCGCTAGGTGTAAATGGGCCAAGAATGTCCAAATGAACACGCTCCATTGGGTACCCTGAATGATGTCGCTGAAGTGGGGCTTTGGGCTTGACTGACAACTTCTTATTTTTATTGCATACAGAGCACGACTGGACATATTCTCTGCAGTCTTGGGACATACGATACCACATGTACTGATGTTTGACTCGCTGCAATGTCTTATCCTGGCCTACATGCGCTGCTGACTTCATATCATGGCAACCATAAAGGACTTCTTCTTGCATGGTTTTTGGAACCAGTAAGCATAGCTTCCGGCTTGCTTCATCTCGCCAGGCATAGAAAAGTATCCCTTCCTTTATGAGCAACTGACTCTTGCACATCCAGTATGACCTCGAGGCTGGGCTACTCAGAAGCAAGTCATGTGATGTAGGGGGTTGTTCTAGCCACTGGAACAATACTGATAAATCTGCATCTTCATGTTGTAGTTTTGATACCTCTTCCTTTGTTTTTGTTTCTGTCCAATTTACTTCAAAGGAAAGATCATCTGTTAGCACATCAGTGTTGTACTCTACTCTCAACACTTCTGCAGTTTGTCCTGGCTCAGGGTTAATGACCTTGACAGCTAGCGGTACTACGTTATCTACATCCTCTGAGAATCTCTCCCACTGTTGACAGGCTCTGGTACAGTAATTGCAACCTCCACAAGGCAGTGATTCCAAGTTGGAACCTGCATTATAACAATCGCAAACCTCCAATCTATCAGGAATACGTGATAAGCCATCTGCATTGGAATGCTTGTTCCCATTACGATGAACAATTTGCATATCAAACTGTGAGAGTTCCTCTATCCAGCGAGATAACTGCCCCCCGATGTGTCGAAACCTAAACAACCAAACTAAACTGTTATGGTCAGTTCGTATCGTGAAGCGTCGTCCCAAAAGATAATAACGAAAATGACGACAGAACTTCACAACTGCCAGTAACTCCTTGCGTGTTGTGCAATATTTCCTTTGTACTGGTAACAGAACATGGCTGGCATAGGCTATAGTCCGTTCCTTGCCATCTTGCAACTGTATAAGTTCAGCTCCTATTGTTGCGTCAGATGCATCAGTGTCTAAAATAAAGTCATCAGTAGGAGTTGGGTAAGCGAGACAGGGTGCTGAGGATAGTGCTGTCTTCAAGTGTTCAAATGCCTCTTGGTGCTCAGTGGTCCAGTGAAATTGCTTTACCTTTGAACCTGTTAGCTCATACAGACACTTTGAAATCCCAGCATATCCTTGTACATGTTCTCGATGGTAGTTAGCATAGCCAAGGAAAGATTCAACTTCTTTCTTATCTGTAGGGACAGGCCAGGACCGTACAGCATCCAATTTCGCTGGGGAAATCCTTACACCTTCTCGAGTAATTCGCTTCCCTAAGAACTCACATTCAGTCTGGAATAAGAAGCACTTTCTTGGCTTGAGCTTCAGGTTATATCTGCTAAACCTCTCTAGGACTACATTGAGATTGTTCAAATGTTCTTCAAAGGACTTGCCGAGAACATTAACATCATCTAAGTACGCAATGACATCCTTCCATGTAAGGCCACGCAACACAAGCTGTATAACTCGCTGGAAGGTGGCGGGAGCATTGCACAGTCCGAACCCCATTCTCACATGCTCAAACAGTCCAAATCTAGTGATGAATGCTGTCTTTTTCTGATCTGCTGGATCAATTTCTACTTGATAGTACCCTGACTCCATATCTAATGTGCTAAAGTAGATCGAGCCGGACAATGTTGAGAGACAATCTTCTATGTTAGGAAGGGGATAAGAGTCCTTGACTGTTTTTTGGTTTAACTGGCGATAATCGATGCACCATCTGACCGATCCATCCTTCTTACGAACTAACACAGGAGCAGATGACCATTCAGAAGTTGAAGGCTGTATAACTTTGGCATCCAACATTTTCTGCAAGTGTGTCTCTTCTTCTCGTTCAAACCCAAAGGGAGTTCTACGCATTTTTTGTCGCACTGGGGAAGAAGTTCCGGTGTTAATCTGATGTTTAATCTCCGAAAAACATCCCAAATCTAAGTCATGTTTTGCAAATACTTCACTATACTTATTCAGCAGTGCCTTGACTTTGTTAGCCTCATCAGCATTCAGGTTCTTGCAAGTTCTAACAAACAATTCACGCAAGTGCTCAGGCAGATCCAGATCCTCTGCTGGGGCTGGTTGGCTAACTGGTTGAGCACATTTTATGTTACATTGTTCTACACCTCGTAATTCCTCGCTGAAGTCCATTGCATTGCCTATGTGCTTCCCGGCCTTTATAACAATTGTACCATTTGTCGGGTTCATAATGTTAACTCTAGCTGATTTCCCGGAATCAACTATGGTTGCTGCCATGACAAACTTTCTATTGGTCTTCAAAGGTTCAAGGACTAAATGCCTATCATCATTAATGTTGGGTCCATCAATAACAACATTTGTACAGGAAACTGTATTTGGAGGGATGACTGTCCTTCTTTGCATGAAAACTTTCCTTATGTCAACATCTGTGCCACTTTCAGTTCTCTTGACTATCCCGGTAATGGTATTGTTGCCTATTTGCAATATGTTATCCCTCAAGTCTACAATGCAGTTGTATTTTACTAAGAAATCCAAGCCAAGTAAAATACTATCTGTTATGTCTGCTGCATAGAGATCTGCAAGGTAGATTCTACCTATGCAAATTGGTACACTTTTAATTATATACCCAGGTATCCTTTCATCAGGTACCACACCCCTTAGGTATATGAACTGCTTGTCGTCAATCATCAGTCCCAATTCTCTCGCGAGTTGAAGATTCATCACAGATACTTGAGCAGCAGTATCTATTACAGCAGAGACTTTCTTTGAATGTATATGGATAGGGATCACCAGGCTAGCTACATTTGCTTGTTTTACTAATATTTCCTTAACATCCCTGTCAGTAGATGAATTCAGTTCATGACCGAGCTCATCCAATGACAAGAGTGATACATCTGGTGTTTCTTCCAGCTCTTCATGACATGTTTCATAATTTTCATCCAGACTCTCATTCATCGGTAATGTCTGGCCATCATCTATTGGCTGGACTGAGTGTTGGCCGATCCGCCCAGTCCTCTGAAGTTTAAATCCTTTTTATCTGGGCTAGGGCTCCTCCCCTTGTCTCTAGCCTGAGGGCAATCCCTTTGCAAATGACCATAACCCTTACAGAGGTAACAGCGACGGCGTTGTGGACTTGATGGGGGTGTCGGTGACCTTGACCTTGGCTGGTCCTTCCGTTCCATAAGTCCTATGAGCTTGGAGATCAGGCCTTCCAGTTTTTCTGAGGAGTCTCGTCTTGAGTCATGAAGAGTGCGAATACATGCCTCGTCTGTAGCTGGCTCAACACAGTCGTCTTGGAAACTTACACGACGAGTACTGTAATTAGCTCGTGAACCGAACAGTGCCTTGCGATTATTTACAGCTGCTTTGACATACTTCAAGGCCTTGTAAATACTCTTTGGGTTCTTTTCCATAGCAAGGTGAGCAGCCTCCTTATCCTTGCATCCCCTTAGGAAAGCTTCTACCGCCATTTGATCAACAGTGCTGTCGTTTGCTTCTGGAAGTCCATCCATGGTTAGAAAATGGACTCTTTGAGAAAACTCCTCAAAAGTTTCATCTTCCTTCTGTCGCACAAATTGTAACTGTCGTCTCGCAGATATGGGTGCCTCCTTTGTACTGAATCGCCTTGACATCTTCTTTAAGAGATCCTGATAGCTACAATGTGTAAGTTCACGTGCAAAATCTAACGCCTTATCCTGCAGACAGTCAAGTAGCCTTCCCTTTGCTTTTCGCTCACTCCAATTATATTGTTTCACTTGTCTTTGGAACTGGAAGATAAACGAGTCCCAGTTCTTGTCGCCACGAAAGGTAGGCATCTTAGGTCTTGATGGGCTCCTCCGGGATTTACCATGCCGAGTTTTCCTTCTGGATAAGTTAAGTGAGTCATCAGACTCACAGGAATCTTCCGAGTCTGATGAGCCAGAGCTACTTTCTCCTCTATATCTATTAGCCTGTGTATGTCTCTTCTTTGGTTGTCTCAGGTCGGCACTGGAAAATCTATCTCCAAGAGTAGATCGCTGATGGTCAAAATCCAGTTGCATATTTGCACCGCCCACACTACACGGGGTAGAAGATTGAAAGGATGGTCCTCCAGAGGAAGGAAATGCAGTAAATGACTGCATTGATCCCAACTCAAATGGTGAACGAGACCTAATACCAGTCATCATGTGTCCTCCTTCCAAGGTACGTTGTCCAGGTTCTGCCCTCAAAGATGCGGTGCCATGGGTTCATGCTTAATTCCTGCCTTGTCCAAAGGTGTCTGTGGATAACCCAGTGGCAAGTTTGGTATGTTTACGGGTCTTTGTCTATCTAGCTCTTTTCGAAGTTCAAAAATTTGAGTCTCTTTTTCCTTTAGGGCCAAGTCTTTACTATGAAGCTCCTCTGCCTGCATTTGCATTCTGCCCTGCTGCATATTTAACCTGTGGTGCAGATCCTCCTTTTCAAAATAACAGGCTTCTAATTTCTGGTTGGTATGTCTTAGTTCGCGACTAAGATCTTCATTACCTGCAGCTTTACTTGGTCGTCCGTTATTGTCGTCTAATTCAATGCGGCCTTCATTGATCCACTGCTGCCATACTCCTTCCTTGATTGTTGAGGCATAAGCCAGCAGTTGAATGGAAATAGGAAAATTCAGCATATCTCGTAATTGGATGATAGCTTGAGCTCTCTTTTCTCCAATGTTCTCTAAAGTTTGAAGTTCTTCCTCAGTAGCGGTTTGAATATTTACACGCATGTTCAATGCTTGTGATATTTATTGAAAAACAGCAGTACAAACTTTTAATGTTAGACAATAGATAGAAAGAAAGAAAGTAGAAAGATTTAGCAATTTAATTATGGCAAATAACCATACACAAATTGCTAGGGAGCAATTGGTAAGGTAAACAGTATTTGCTGTTTGATGAAATCAAAAATTAACACAGGTGTTAGTTATATGCAAAGCAATTTGAATGAACCTTTATTTTATTCCTTTCTAAAAAAAAATAGCAATTGTACTGCAGTGCGCGTCCACCCTAAGGAATGGGGGGAGGGGGTAATAAACTTTTTTTTTTTTGTATACTTTTTTTTTTCTACAATTTTGTTATTTATATGGAAACAGGACTCAAAATGGAACAGCTATTAACCCTGTTGTATTTGAATGACAAGTATGAGATTACCTACTTAAAATAACAAGTATAACTGTAAGCCTATGCAGAACTTGGCTACCCTTACATTCTGAGGAAATTCGAACGAACAATAAATTTTGTAAATTAACCCTTATCCCCCAAAAATAACTCTATGTGTGAATTAACCTATCCAATAAACTAGTATAAATTAAAATATATCGGTTCTGAATCGTTATCTAAAGTAAAATTGAGTTTGATATTTTTCAGAAGCACATGGCCGGATGTTTCGCGCCGTTTATCCTCGTCGCCAATGTTGTAATGACATTTATTACATAAACAATGCAGTTAACAAATACACAAATACACAGAGATAACGAGCGCACACAGCAGCAAGTTATTATATATGTGAGGCGCACACAGCAGCCCCAGACCGCACACAGCAGGTCGAAATAGTTCACAAAAGTTACCAGTGGTTTCTTACACGGAATGGCGTCTTCTTCTACTGCTACACATGAACACGTGACGTCATACGCACACATACACAAAAGGGGTACAACACGGGAATACATATAGGGGCTCGGCACAGGATACAAATTGTACTACACTTTCATCATTACATTGGTATTTTTCATTTTCTAAAACTTTCTCACTCTCAATAACGCAAACAATAACTCTTGTCCCTTTTTCTAGATATTCTGTACTTGAGCAGACATCTCCCATGTATAGATGTCTAATGTTTATTGCTCCATGCATCTGATGAAACCAGTCTTCAAATTTTCGCAAGATGTCGTCATTTTTTGAAATTTCTAAGTAATAACAGATGATACAAAGAAATTACTGTATGCTTGTATTAATATTATTCTTGTAAACATTCTGTAGTGTTAAAAATTTTAATTTTAAGATTAAGAGTGATGCTTTAAAAGGATAACATAGAATAAGACCCCTTATTTGCCCCTGGTTTGGTGTGTATTTTAGAATAATGTTACAGTTTATAAATGGAAAACCACTTATCATCCCTGCCATAAAATGAGTTTTTGTTTAATTTTTATCAATACATGATATTCAGCTTTAGTTTTACCAGGTAAACTATTCAAGGTGTGTCGTACATTGTGTATAAGCAGCAAAATGTAACACTTTAAAAAATTGGTACGTCGCTTTCATGGTTATACCGCAAAGTAGCAATTAATCTCATTGTCTTATGCTGTTGGTATTTTAAGGTCCTACGGATGCATCCTAGTATATGCTAGTCTTGAGTTTTTATGTATTTTATGTGTTTTTATGTATTTTTTCACAGTAGTAGCTATAGCATTAACCCTGTCTTAGTTTCTAATTTTACTTGGTTACATGTGTTACCACGACATCAATATAATTTTATATATTAAATAATACTGCTGATAACTATTTACTTAAGATCAACATCATTCGAGTTCGATCATGTAACATCTACCACTAGTAAATACCGAGCGATTTTAGCTTATTTCACCATTTTAATCGTACATGTATTCCAATCGTACTCTTGATTACCACTTACTTTTACATATATTCCAAACAATTTATTTACATGCATATGAGTTGGAACAATATAATATGTGTAGTTTTTTTGTTAGAATGTTTCTAATTTGCTTTTCTAGTTTTAATCAATGCTAAATAAAGTTTTAAAATAACTGAAAATTGAATTTTTTTCCCAAATATTTTCGACTATTACTCTATAGGCACTAAGAGTGGGTAAAGTTTATCAAAATCGGTGGCCATGCTTGGTCAAGAAGTTTATACAGTTATATAGAATTACTATTAATATCTACAATTTTATAACTTACTTAAATATTATTGCTAAACCAAGAATTAAAAGAAATCTACCCTGTTTAGGTTTTTTGATTCAATAATTCTTTATAAAGTGGGTTTTTTGCCCTATTCATAATTTAAACGAACAAGCATTTTGGTCATGCAAGGGACTGCTATTGTGCCTCCTAAAGAAACACATGTGCTAACATATGAGAATTATTAATTTTGTGCTACATGTTGATAGGCGCGGACATATAATAAAACAAAAGGTATACCTCCATACCTTTTTCTGGCTTGCGTCTTTTATGAGGATGCATATCTTCTAAGTCTCCTAAGTCATTATGAGGTCGTTTCCTGCTCACGGAGGCCATTTTATCGTAATGAAATTAAATTTTGTTTTTGTCTGAAAAGAGTGTCATCAAAATGAAATTGAAATTTAACCTGAAGTAGACAAAAGATAAATTTAAAAAAAAAATATGATTAATTCAAACTTAAAGACAATTGCCAAGACTCCCTGCTGAGTACATGGTTGTTCTGTCTGTCGTCATATATTTATTTTTTCTACATATTTTAATGTGAATCTTTGATTACATTATGACCTTACCCTACCAAGGGGTTCATAATATGAACAAATTTCAATTAACAATACTTGATGATGCGTCTACTTAGATATGATTTTACCCTCAGCGAAATCACGAGATAAGCGCAGCACTAAAAATCATTCAAGAAGAGGGGGCGAACCTTAAGTATACGAATAATACGAGACGGGTATATATTTTCAATAGTGTTAAATAAACGGGTAATACCTAATGATTTCCCCGCCATGTGTTATTGTCTTGTGAAGAGTAAAAATATCTATTGCAAGGGATTAAACTTGTGTTTGTGTTAAAGGGGCTGCAGTATTCAGAGTAATTGTGCTGAGGATATGCAATTGCTGATTATGAGACTTTTGAATATTTTCTATATGTGTCTCGTTAAAACTTTGATCCTTTATGTAGACCAACTTCTTTAAACAACTTGAATTTGAACGAGATATAATCATATCTAAGAATGCTTTCATATCAGTATGATAAATTATTATTTTGTTGATCCTAAAATATTTTCAAAAAGCTATCCTTTTGTTCAAAAAATATTTGTGCAAAATCTAGTGTGTGGAAGGAAGAAAACATTTGCTATGGCCTTCAACTTGACATTTAGATATATCGACAACGTATTGTCAATTAACAATGGTCATTTCCATGCTACGTCGATACGATATATTCTGGTGAGATTGAGATAAAAGATACAACAGAGTCTGACACATCTGTTTCATACTTGGATATTTTACTTGATAAAGACGTTAATGGTTATCTAAAAACCAAGCTATAAGATAAACGTGATGACTTTAACTTTTCTATCGTCAGTTTTTCTTATGCAGCAATATACCTTCATCACCTATATTCGACCGGAGAGTTTATATCTCAGTTGATTCGAAACGCAGGTGCAAATGGCTACATGGCAAATATTAAACTTTTCTTAAATGCAAATTTAATATATTGGAACTAAAAGTAGGGTATTCCCACTGGAAATACAAATGTGATATACGAAAGTAGGCAAAGGTTAAAGTTTTTTTCATAAGTACGAAAATCTTAAAGCACAAGGTCATTCGTATCCAATGAAAGTTCGTGTCAAAAAAAGACATATATAAAGAATGGAAGCAATAGCCCTAGCCGTTCAGAAATTATGGTCGAAGTTAAAAATTTTCTAAAGTAGATCTAACTCTAAGATCAAGGTCAATGCTTTTGTTATCAAATGAAAGGTAAAAATGATTAAAGATATAAATAATGGAAGCACTAGCCCTATCCCTTAAAAAGTAATGGTCAAGGTTTGCTTTTTAAAATATGTCAAACTCCAAGGTCAAAGGGTCAAAGTTCTTGCTATTCAATGAAGGGTCCTCTCGCAAGCATTACTTATTAAGTGAAGTATAAGATCACTAATCCATAGCGTTCAAATGTAATGACCAAGGTTAAAGTTATATCATAAGTACAAAAATATCCAAGGTCAAGGTAAAAAGTTCAAGGTTGTTGGTATCCAATGAAAGGTATAGCGACACAGAATACATATGTAAAGCATGGAAGCCCTAGCCCTAACGGTTCACAAGTTATGACCAAGGATTAAAAAAATCTTAGGAGGTGAAACTCCAAGGTCAAAGGGTCATTGGGCTTGCTATCAAATGTAAAGTATTCTCACAAGGATTAAATGTGTAAAGTATGAAAACACTAGCCCTAACCCTTTGAAAGTTATGGTCAATGTTTGTTTTTTTAAAAGTAGGTCAAACTCCAAGGTCATGGTCAAAGGGTCAAAGTTCTTGGTACCCAATCAATAAGTGTCACATTATCAAAACAATTAAAAGATAATTTCTTTGAAGCATAATTATGTTGACTTAATGAATCCATTGTATACCGAAACTCGGTATTAAAAAAAGAAATTCAGTCATCAAAATAAACGTAAGAAATATATGTATACAAGAAAAAAGGAAATGCAACTTTTTTTAATTTCTTTTGTAAAATTGTTTGTATGTTCCTTTACGCCCCCCCTCCTTCCTTTCGGGAACATTTTATTCATATAGAGACTTTTTCCCCGCACTCAGAGCCTTGAGCAGTGATGGTAATCGTGCCATAACCCACCGTGGCAAAGGGCCTTGGTTTTTTTAAAAAATATATTTGTTTTATTTAAATATTTTTTTTACCTATTTTCTTATACCTTCTTGTACAAGAGAGTCATTGTATTAAAGTAAACAATTTAGACTTGACCCGGTGCCAAATCCAGAACAAATGGTAGAAGCATGTGATACAAAGAAATTATGAAATATAATATAATTAAAACAGCAGTGTTAAAGTATCCATGACGTAACGTAAAAAGATAAGAAGAATTAGCTCAGAAAAGGTGTAAAGTTTGAAATAATGAAATAATGAAAAGGTTAAAAACATTTTGACGCAAATCAAAGTAAAAAAAAATGCGGCTAGGATAAGGCTGCCCGTAAAATATGAAACTGTTCAAATTAAGAAACTTCTCTGAACTACCTAAATATGACGTCATAATAACATATGACGTCAAGTCACTGCATATTTGAGCTTACATGACGGGGAAAGTGTCGTCATTTTTACGTAGCATGTAGATTTATGTTGGGGAATTGTTGTTTAATTCAAGTGTTAGGATCGTTCGATTGTGCTGATATGATGTTGAACATTTGAAATTAAATCTCTATTTCTTTTGTCTGTCCTATATGAACATATTCAAACAATATCGAAAAATTATGTGTGAAACGCTCCCCTTATACGTCCGAAGACAGAGTTAGAGTTTATGAATCGTGTTTATAGTGGATTGCCACAAGTGATAAACAAGGAAAAATTGAAGATTTTCTTTGTAAATCTACAAAAGAAGTATGTTCTCTAACCGAATGAATTTTGCTGGGGAATTGTGTGTAGTTTATCCATTTTTGTATTAATCACGATAAAGAGTGGAAAATGCCCCTTCTTATGTTGGTAAGTTGAATTTCTCGTAAAATATTCTCTTAACAAGTAAAAATTAAACCTGCCCCTAGCACTTTCTATGCACCAGACATCACGATGAATTGATCTATATAACAAACTTTGCACAAAATATTTGTTTTGCTTTTGTGTCGAAGCGATTTTTGTGCAACAATTATAAATATCATAGATCTACGTCGCGTGATCAACACAGTCATGTGACATCACAAAAATGCTTTAAAATAAAACCTGACCAAAATATTATCTCAAGTTGACTGCAATTTCAATCAAGGATTACATATTAAAAGTAAAATCTACCTCTAAATAAAATGTATAGTTTTAGGCATTTTAAGCCTTCGGACAGGCTTATCATAACTACGAAGTCTATAAGCAAAGTAAAAATTTAAGACAAGTGAGATGAAGGTCACAGCTCAAAATCAAAAGGTGTTGATGCAGTTGATTAACTCTCAAGAATACTTGTCAGCATATTATGTTTGATAAAATATCATGAACGGCTTCTTTTCAACTGAGTTAAGCATTAATTCAAGAATAAGTAAGTCATATCTAAAGGAAAGGTTGATGACACAAAATGATAATACAGTTGACAGATTATTTGATATATCAGCATATGAAGTGATAAAAGATCTTTTTTACATGTTTTTTTAGCTGAGTTAAACCGAAATAAAAAAGTAAGGTCAAGTTCAAAGGATAGCTCAAGCTCAAAAGATGTTGGTTCAATTCAATAGGTTAAATTAGTATGTATCAGTATATGAAGTGTAATAAAACTTTCTTGAATGGCTTCCTAAAAACTGAGATTTACACTATCTTCTAAGGTCAATTTCAAACCAAGGGTTAAGGGAAGGATAAGGAGATAACGAACAGTATTCAATCTCAAAGTCCATGAAAACAATACAAAATTAGAGCAGATCAAACACGCACCCCCGAAACATCAAAGGTGGGTTCAGGTGCCATGGAGGAGTGAGCATCCCCTGTCACACCCGCCGTGTGCTTCTTGATTCATGATAAGAAAATAACGGGAAAAAAAATCCGTCGTCAATTCAGTGTATAAATAATGGACTACCAGTTGGTATGAAAAACGTCAGTCAACATTTGACTAAATGATAAACTGTATTTGCTAACAAGGTCATTGTATCGACCATATAACTTACGAAATGATGACTTTAAACGAGACTGCTGGTATTCGTGTTTCGTCAACTTGCTTGTCAATAATTCACATCGGTTTAGAAATTGTCCATACGTAGAGCATGCTCTTGCGTTTCGAATCAACTGAGAGATATATATTCCGTATGCAGGAGATGAAGGTATATTGCTGCATAAGTAAGGGAACTTGACGAAAAGTTAAAGTCATCACGTTTATGATATAGCTTGGTTGTAAGATTAACATTTGTGTCTTTTTCAAGTAAAATATCCAAGTATGAAGTGTCGGACTCTGTGGTATCTTTTATCTCAAGCTCACCAGGATATATCGTATCGACGTAAGAATGGAAATTACCATTATTAATTGACAATACGTCGTCGATATATCTAAATGTAGAGTTGAAGGCCACAGCAAGGCCACAGCAAGTGTTTTCTTTTTTTCGGGCATAAGATTTTGAATAAATTCTGCTTGATATGAATATAAAAGTAAGTTTACTAATAACGGAGCGCAATTTGTACCCATGGAAATTCCAATAGACTGTTGGAATACCTGGTCTTCAAAAACCACATAAATGTTGTCAATCAGAAACTCAAGCATCTTCTTGATATCAACTTCAGAGTACTTATGTGTGCAATCAGAATCTATTTTTACAAAATAATTTTGCTGATGACCAATGACGAAGTAAGTAAATTTACGAGTTCCATTTTTATTGAAGAAGCAGCTGTCAATGATATCAAAAAGCCTGGATTTTAATTTGTTTTGGGGAATTGTTGTGCATAAAGTTGAAAATTTTTAAGCTGTTGATTTTTGTAAAATTTTGTGATTTCAAAGTGTCCAAAAGTTCTTTAGATTTTTTTAGTATCAACATTTGATTCACACCACTTCTTGAATATATAGTTGCACAGTACTCTTGAAATTTTTCCTTCACTAGTGTCAATATTTTAGTGAGGATTAACGAAAGAGGCTTGGTTGAACATTTATACTGGAACCTGCAATGTATCTTTGTTTGTAAGGATCCTAATGAATTTTTGGAATCCAGTATATATAAGGTAGTTCAAATTCATTTTGGCTCTGTGGAATATTGAAAGTTTTCAAAACTGACAGGTGATTTTGAAGAATTTCTTCCTTGGAAAGGGAAGTATGAGTAAAAGTAGGAACCACTTGTAGAATTAAATCCAAGTTCTTCTAGAATGCAATTTATATAATGAGCCTTACAAACGAAGACGATGTTGTTACCTGCTTTGTCGACAGGAACCAGTACGTACTGATCGTGTAATCTATCTAACTCCTTTTTCACTTCTGGTTTATTGAACACAGAAGGATATATGGTTTTTATATTACCCCTCCATCTTTTAATACGGGACTTTAACATGAGAAATGTTGATGCATTTGACTAGCTATTTTCAATATGAAATTGCATATGAAGTTCGATAAAATAAATACTTGACAAGTTTCTATTGATATCATTGAACCATAAATTGTTATGAAATTGTTTGTAAGGGTGTGATTTATATATACATGTATATCGACTTCATGAAACAAATACAGGCTATATTGGTGTACATGTATAGATATCAACTGAATCTTTCTCTAATCAAATAAATGGACACAACAAACAGTATTTAAGATCAAAAGTCCAAAACGCAACACAAAATAGAAGCAGAAAAATCACAGATCTCTAAACTATCAGTGGTGGGATCAGGTGCCATATATGAGTGGACATCCCCAGCCGACCGGTAACACCCGCCGTGTGTTTTGTGTCATGATCGGGAAATAACGGGAAAACTGTCAATTCAATATATAAATAATGGACTAATAATTAGTATGAAAAACACCAGTCAGCATTTGACACAATGATAAATTATATTTGTTGGCAAGGTTACTGTATTGACCATGATAGAACTTCCGAAATGATGACCTTAATCAAGACTGCTACAAAATCAAGTTTTGGAAATGAATACAAAATTCTTTAGATGACAATCTGAACACTTTTTGTAGGACTTTTGGGGTTCGTATGATTCCATGACAAACACATTATTCAAATACCTGTAGTCTTATGCGTATTAACACATACATGTATCACGAAGCTGTCTGATTTTTATATAATTGTGCATTATTAAGAAATTTAAAAACCTTAATCGATGTAATTTAATTTTAAAATCTGATGTACTTGAATTCTATCCTAAGCCCTGAGTTAGTCAATTTAATATCTTTTATGGCACAACTAATACAACTTTTACGTATTTCAATACGTTGCCTTTCGAATTAATTTCCTTTGAAAATCAGTCCACTTCCTGCCTCATGGATTTTAAATTTCATTCGGAATCCCGACTCAGTTTCGTAAGATTCTATTTAAATAATGTAAATAGCAGACTGTTACATCTGACAAGCTGAAACATTCCTTAATGTCAAAGATTGATTATTTGTATTTTATTTAACGTAGCTACGGATAGCGATCACGTGACATTGCATGTGAATTATAAATTAAGAATTTTTCGGTTGGCTTATTCCGGAAATGCGGATAGTTCAATATGGCGGACTGCAAGTTGTAAACAACGTGCTCCGAGAAAAGTACACAGCAATGGTTATTGGAACGCTCAGCTGTAAAGGTAGATCAAGTAAATTAGAGCGAAAGAGAGAATATAACATCTTAAGAAACAGAAAACAATAAAACCTTTTTATGAACTAAATATCTGTGTATTGCAAACGACCGACTAGCACCCCCTATTCCAAAGCAGACGACGCAGCTGGTTTGAATCTCAGTCATGATATGACATGGATAAAATCGAAAGAGGGACGAAGATATTTTGAGATGAGGAAGTTGACAAATCAGTTTATATGCTCTCAGTGATAAAGGCAATCGTTTGTATCTTTTCCAAAAACTTTGAAAGCGATGGTGACTCGGTACTTTATTGTATCAATGCATTAGGCCTACATGTAAATGGGTCTGAAAGTACTGTTCTATTTATGAATTTATCGACACTTTCCACGGGAAATCCCGGCCCCTAAAGGAATACGATGGAGAGGATTATGATCACTGTTGATATCAATTCAAAAATAGCTCTTGGTAAGTCATATCTATAGATATTTACATGACACACCGGTACTTTCATAATAATAATAGGCCTATTTTAATTCAGCATTAAACTTCACCCTTATGAGTATTAGTAAATTCAGAGAATGTAATGAAGGGACTGTCATTCATTTGATGGTGGTGGGAGGGGGGCAAATTTTATGGGTGTCAGATTATGTATTTACAGTGAAGGACAGATTATAATTTATTTTTATTTCCAAGATTACTGGGAGCCTAATTTTTGTCAGATTGTACGATGTACCTAAGATATTTTTCTATTCAAAAAATTCCACATTTATAATCATTTATGGTATTTCGATTTACCTTTAAAGTATTTACATTTTGACTTATAAAAATAATTTTGAGGATAAAACATGTTTGAAAAGTAAATTAATTTATCAATAATAAGGTAAATTTTGTGTAAATTATAATTATTTTTGTTGCTCTGAGTAAGCGTTTGTTAAAAATTACAGTAGCCCTACAGGGCAAGTTTAAAGACATGTTTAGTAGTCCAAACTCAATATTCAGTTGTCGCGGGCCAGCGGACTACCCTTAGTGTCGAACCCTGGACAGATTATATTTGTTTTCTTCACTTGAAAAAACTGTGTCAGTGTGGTAAACGCTGAAACTGTTTACATGTTGTTTGCTGGTCTGATGATAGTGACAAATCTTTATATTACTGCTGCTGTATAATTAGAATATTGGCCAGGCAGTGGGGCATTTTAATTTAATGTTAGATTTACTGGTTAAAAAGTTTTGCCAATCAACTAATATAATTAAATTTTGGTTTTGCTGGTATACTTGTATATTTATTTGATCTATTTTTTTTCAGCCATCAAGATTGTACTTTCTGGTATAGGACCACCAACCCATAGCAGACCAGGGGATCTTGATGTCAGCATAATAGTGATAATGGTTAAGTCATCATATAATTCTGCTATGCCAAATTTAATAAGTGTAGAAAATTGGCAATTTACATGTATGAGGTGTTAACTTTTGCAAGTTATATATACATGTATGTAATGGTTTGGGCCATGGATATATATCGTCCTGGGTACCTCAGTCTGTATAGCACATGATTCCCGGTCCATCCATACATTTTCTCTTTTCCTGTTACATATACATGTTTTTTTTCACCGAAATTCTATATATAAGATACAGACATCGTGTGAAATATTTTTTGACATTGACTGCAGATAATATTGTATTTGTTACATTTTATAAATTACAGATAGATTCATCAGTACAGAGTACAAGGTATATGAATATGAAATTTAGACCATTCATGCTGATGATGATTCAACTACTGCAGCTCGACGGAAGAATGATTTTCCATCCCTTCCAAAAAAGAGCAGGACAAGAATCGCTTGTTGAAAATAAACTAACATAGTCAATAGACTACTTTTCTTTGTCAGCTATATATTACCGAGTACATGTACCTCTTGATTGAGTGTTACATTTAAGTGGAAACTAATCACTCCACATATAGATTTTTTTTCCATTTTTCATATTTAATCTACCCTGTTTTATGTCTGGTGTGGTAATAGATCACTCCACATGCAGCCTTTCATGTTTAATGTACTATGTTATGTTTTGTATATGTCAGGTGCAGTATTACACTGCTGTAGAGTGTAGATTATTCTTTTTAAAAAAAAATGCATGCATAATATAATGTCGACTTGTGATGTCGGGTTCAGTAATAGGCCAATCAACAGATATTCTCTATTATGCATAATCTACACTGTGAGTGTTTTTCAGGCTTTTTAATAAGCTTCTCCAAATATTCATATAGAATCTTTTTTTTTTAACTTTTTTATATAAAATGTCCTGCATCAAGTGTTATGTCCCAGTGCAGCAATGTCATTTTGTTTTTAATTTTTAGGTATAGTTTATGTAAATTTATGTCTCAGGTCAAGGACGGTTTTAGACTAAGCCCATTTTTAGTTTTTTTTTTCTCTGTTTAGCGTCCAACCTTCCATCAAAAACCTACCTGCATGTACCTATTTGTAAAAAAACGATATGAACCAAAAAATAAAACACAGAATGTACGTGTATCATGTCTATAGTTATAATAATAGTGTAAATCTGAGGATTTTATTTCATCAATCTGCTTTTCTGGTAGAAATATCTATTTTTCAGCAAAATCAAAATAATAAATGCCTAAAGTACACCACCTATGACATATTTATTGTACATATTTGAGAAATTGACAGAACTCAAAGATTTCAACAAAAATAATCAAGTGTAGGGGTTTTGATTTTGTTTGATTGTCTGATACATGTAGGTGTCAAAAACCAAGGTGCGATTGGATGCTAAACAGAAAAAAGACTTGGAATGGCCTATTAAATGTTATTATTTGCGATTGGATGCTAAACAGAAAAAAAAGACTTGGAGCGGCCTATTAAATGTTATTATCCTACCTGCTCATAGAATAAAATGACTTTTGATCAATTTGAAAGAGTACTGATCATGTTTTTTCAATGATATTCTTATTACTCTATGAAATAGAAATTTGTGAATTTTGCAGTGCTGTGTCAGATGGATTTCTTTATTCTGTACGACCAAGATGTATTTTCGGACAAATTAAGTAGAATGCATTTGACATGTTAATAATTAGGGGGATTTTTGACATTGCAATGAAAACAATATCAGATGCATAAAAGGAGGGGGTGTATTAGACAAATCTGTAACTTAATACATGTAGTTAATTACCTCTTAATGCAGCCGAGATTTCTGAATGAGAAATAGTATTGGACATTTTTGTCATACAATATTTTTTATTTTTTTTGAAATCTATAAGAAAACATAGAATTTGTTTGCATGAAAGTAATGAAAAGGGATCATGTTGAAGAATTTTTAAATGTGTTTTTTTAATTACATTTTTGTTCAAGTATCTGTTGTTGAAATATAAATTCATATTTTAAATTTGTTGAGGAACTTTTTATGGATAATTTCAATATTGGTTTAATTACATGTTTTATTATGAGGGGAGAGGGGAGGTAACTCTTCCAAATTATTACTCTACACGTACTATTATTTCATAAAAATATTTTCTTTAGTCATTTATTAGCAATTGATTTTCACTTCTGATTTATTTCTCCAGTTGTTTTTCCCTAATTTGCTATGCATTTTTTTGAATAGCCACTTTAATCATTATTCTTACCTTTACGACGGTAAACCAACAGAGGGGGGGGGGTGTAGTTGTGGACCATCTGGTACCTTTATTAGCCCTCAGTGTGATCAAGATTTTTTGAGTGAAGAATAGTATTAGACAGATCTTTCATATAATGATAAAAAATAAAAATTCTATTGGACAGATTTTTTTTAGAATTTAAAAAAGTGTCAAATTTGTGTGCATGAAAATGGCCAAATTAGTCGAATTTCAAATGTTCTACATGGATTATTCTCTTAATTTATATATGTTCAGACAATCCATTGTTAAAATAAGTTAATAGTATCAATATTGTTTAAAAATAATTTTTAATATTGAATGCATATTGCACAATAATTTTTTATGGGTAATAATTATCTTGTCTTAGGATTTTTGGAGTGACTGGAAAGGGGAGGTAACTCATTACCCCCTGGTTCCGTAATTTACCCACAATGCCATGTTCATATATCGACTAAGTGTTCATTACACATCCCTTTACACCTTGTGAAAATTTCAACAAAATCTATTGACAGGTTTTTTGGGGGTCAGGTGTCCTTAGCTACCTTAAATTGCATTATTGACGCAAATACACTTCCGTCATATGCAACTCAAAAGCACTTGCAACTTTATTTTGAAAATTTAAAATAGTAGTGTGCAAAATTGAAAATCCTTAAATGTTCTATTATTACCGTTTCTATTTAGCCTTTCTTTTAACAACAAAAATACATATTTCATGCCTATTATAATAGTTCATATCTGTTATTTTTAAGAGGGTCAAATATTCTACCTTTATTTGTATCAAATTCATAACAGATTTATTTTACAAAGAGAGATCTGCAATCAAATAAAATAATGTGTATGTATATAACTGTTTCTCTTCAACGCATTATCAGAACATTATAATTTGCGATTTGTTAGAGTTTCATTTGATGAAACAAAATGATTTTAAGTTTCTATAACCTGAGGAGTTAATTAGAGGGTTTTCCTAAAATCTAGTTTCTCGACATTTTACTGTTAATAAAGCAAAAAAAGACTTGAAGAGTCTCGAGAAAACTTAAAATGAAAAGAACATGAGTTGAAAAGAAAAGCTAACAATATGTAACCAACCCCCTATTTTCTATACTAAAAATCTTCAAAATAAATTGAATATAAAAAAGTATTACTCAACAAAACACTAAGATAATGATCACTCCATTTTTCAAGCCAAGTGAATCTTATGAGGAAAAGCAAAATGCATAAGGTCAGCTTAATTGATTTTTCACTATTTCAAGTTTCCTTATAAAATTTACTTGATGTATGTTTTAAAGTTAATTTTACACTTTTAGCACTAAACTAACCTATTTAGAAATTTGTTTTCTTTTGTAAATCCTTATTATGTATGATTTGTCAATAATTGCTATTTTATTGAATAATTAATTAGTATTTTCCAATTCTTTTTCATTTTCCAATATAATAGAGAAAAAAAATCAAAGATATATACTTTTTCTAAGCCTGTGAGATAATATTAAGTCATCTCCAAAGAAAAAAAAAACTTTGTATCATCTGCCTTTAAATTTGAAGATATAATTTTACCCGGAGTCGGGAGAGGGTAAAAAAAAATTGCATAAGCTTTAACTTCAATTTTTTCAACCCGTCAACCCTTTTATAACAGTGTACACCTAGTTTTATCAATGACGAATTAAGGTTTTAAATTATTGAGCTGAAGTCTTGTTTGTGAAGTTTGAAACGAAATGAAAAGGCTATTGTATCTTCCTTATAGTCGAGCAAATTGTTTTCAATGCGTTGTGGTACAACACACATTGCATATCGATCAGTTCTTCTATGTACACAAAACACTTTGTAAAATAATGAATATCAAATGAAACCGTCATAAATACAGCTTAACTATTGATGAAACATCAACAATTATCAATAATTATGTTTTATTTTGAACCACAATAATAAAATATTCATATTATTCGATCAAGTTATTTGTAATACTTTTCAACATATCATTTGATCAGTGTATGCGCAAGTCCTCAAGTGAAAAAATTGAGGCATTGCACTCGTGGCATTTAAAAAAAATCTTCGAGGTCAATGCCCATTTAAACACTCCAAATACATTCAGAATTATCTGATTTAAAATAAACTGATAACTGAACCCATTCTTAAGTTGTTATGTTTAAAACTTATGTTTCTTTGATTTTAAGATAACACAGAATTTCTTTATATACTTGTTTCAAAAGAAATTCGCTGCAAAATTGACGCATGGGAGATTAATATATCTAACCAAGCATGTTGTTTGATAATCATGGTTCTTATTTAATTCAAGGTGAAACATAACGCACTGCATTCAAGATGAAAGACCATTAAACAGAACAGAATAGGAGCAGACATACCCGGACAACCGCCGCGTGCTTCTTGTTATGTCCAGGAAAATAATGGAAAAATCCTTAGTAAATTCAGTGTATAAATAATGGACTAACAATAAGTATGATAATAAGTCAGTCAGCATTAATTTTGTCTCAATGCTAAATTGTATTTGCTGACAGGGACATTGAATCGACCACTGAATTGACAAAATGATGACGTTTAGGGGGTTCTTTACTTCCAAAGTATGTTTTGGATGTCATTACAGCACCACTTATAATAAAGATGTCAAATATCCAAAGTTAAATATTGATATCATAAGTATTTTGGAGGGATTTTTTTTTTACTTTTTTGCTAATTTTAGTGAAATAACTTATTTCAATTTATTTTTACAAGAATTTCATAACTTTCAGTTTCAACACAGTGAGAGAACTCCATAACACCTATTATAAATTTTCTTAGAAGAACTTCTTTTCTCCTAAAAAAAAATATTTCTTTATCTTTTAAGGGGGGACCTATGTCCGGAAAGTCTTTGTGTGAAATTTTCAAAACTTTGACATTTCTTTCCTGACCACTTGCTCTCAATTTTTAGGTATTAAAAATAATACCTTTATATGCTTATTTTTTATTCAGGAGCACGTGCAAAAACAGTGTTAAATGCTAAAAATAGATTATTTTCAAACATTATTGTTCTACTCCAAATATGCGCTAAAAAGAACCAAAAATGTCAAATCACATTCGAAATCAACATGTATTTAATTTATTTGGCTTGTATCTTTAAAATGAAGGCAAATTCATTGTAATTCATCTCGCATGAAAAATTATAAAGGAGCACAATGTAAGTATCACTCCGTTTTTCTTGTCGTATTTTTTACAATTCCGACATGCATAACAGGTAATATCTTAAAAAGTCTTTGTGTGAAAATGTTGTAATTCAATTTTTTGGAAGAAATGACCCCTCTCTTTATTTTAACAAAGAAAAAAGTACACCTTTATGATAAAATAAACGAGAAATATGACGTTTTCCTTTATTTTTGTACTCTTCTGTCATAAATATTGACCTTTCTGCACTAAAAAAAGGTAACTTAGCACTGGCAAACATCTGAATATAAAACTATTTTGCAAAAATTTTGATAAGAAATAATTTAAACAGATAAACTCTTTTCTTCTTCATTCTAATCATTCTGCCCCCCCCCCCTTTCCCCGTCAACAACCAACACCTAATAAAACCTAGGAATGACTTTATACAATAAAATCTACATACACTATAAATCTATAAGTAAATATAGGTACAAGTACATTTCTTGATTTTTTTCTTAGTTTTATCCAGAAAATACAATTAATGGTAATCATAAAATTAAACATATTTCACTGATTTAAGCCGCTGTCTTTGCTGAATTTTATCTTATATTTTTTGCATTTTTATCATGGAGGAACTAGTATTTCTTCACAACTGAAATTGCTATGAATTGTCAACCAAAGGAAGAGAATTCTAATATTAACAAACTCCATAAATCAAATAAAGCTGTTATAAATGATGGAAAAATTTTCTTTTCTAAACTGTGTTCGTTATTGATTAATAACAATGTTATGCCTATAATCACAGTTGCAAAAGTCAGCGGAAAAAAACGTCGCTATTGTGACGTCACATAACGCTGCTTTGACGTAGAACGACATAGGTCCCCCCTTAATATGTGCATAAAAGTTCTGAAAAGACAAGGAATGTATTTCAATTAATTGCAATAAAGCAAATATACTCAGCTATGTTAAGGACCAATATGGAAAATGTGACCTTTGCACCGTTTAAATATGTATTGCTTCTATTAAAAAAAATTAACAAAGCAACTGAATACTTGTAGAAAATGTAATATAGCTATCAATAATGGATAGCACTGGGCCGTACTTATTACCAGTTATATCGCACGTATCAGCTGTTTGTCACGTGACTTGAATAAAAATAGAATTGTTAAGCTGAATGTAGGAAATGGGGATAGTGCAAGGGCATACGCTTGTTTTTCAAGAAAAAAATTGATACACATTAAAAGAGCTTAATTTCCTCTACCCAAAAAGTGCTAGTCGGTGCTGTTTGCGAAATACTTCAAATGTTGCCGAAAATGCTTTTAATAGCGAAAAAAATCCACTTCGCTTAAATTCTGTTATGAATAAAATAAATGTTATGCAGACCTGGATCAGCTCCTAGCACTTTTCAAAATATACACTATATGAGCAATAAATATTCCAATTTTCAGCTGAAACAAAATAGTCTATGCCCTTGCACTTTTAATGTAAATCTCGAATACGCTCATCGTTTTAGCGATATTCTTTATATTCCTTTTCCCGGTGCAGCTTCAATGCTACTAGATAAATTCACATTCTATACACATTGTATGTAATAAATTATGTTCTTTTATTTTTAATGATTAGGTCTAGAAATTAGCAATGGTATTACAGTTATTTAAGCATTCTTGTAATTATTAAACCAGTACATCTAGTCCTCTGGATCACTTGTGCTGCGTCATGTCAAGGCTGATGACGTCATATTTGACAAAAGGCTTTTTTCTATTACTCGACTGTATCGCTATCAAGTATTGCAATTTTACAAGATTTTATGAATAATCGATAAACTAAATAAATTCAAGTTGTTATTTACGCATGATCATGTCTTTAATTAATTTTTGTGGCTTGTTAAATTTCATTGACGTCACAACAATCCAATGAAATTATCATTGGTACTTTTTGCAGTCGGTTATAACAGATCATTATTTTGTATTTTTACAAGAAAAAATTGTAAATATTCTCACTCAAGAAAAGAATCAAAAACACTTGATGAGGCCTTTAACTCGAAAGTTTGATATATTAACGACATATTGTTGATTAACATTGAATTTGCCTATTCTTTTGTCGATACGATATATCTCGATGAGCTTGAAATAAAACATCACGTAGAGTCTGACACAGTTGTTCCATATTTATATATTTTACTATTTGACCAGAAAAGACATCTTCCCATACAGCAGTATTCATCTATCACCTGCATGTGGGTTTGGATCTATCAATTATTTCTATAGGCAAGAGTAAGTTTTACGTATGAACAATTCCAAAATCGTGGAAAATTATTGACAAACAATCTTTGCAAGCAAAGGGTTTCTGATACTCTTCTCTCTTCATAAACCCTTTTCTTTCGATGCTATGAAAAGACGGGAATGGTTCCTTCACATGATCTCGAATTTTGAACATGAACATACAAACTGCATCATCAACAGAAATAAATTTGTTATTTAATGTGCAAATCTTCCTCTTCAATATCCAAATTGTTTAGTCTAGGGATGGCAATCGATTGCAGAATTGCAAATTGGTTAACCACAAAATGTTCCAACCCATAAAGCGGTTAATCGTATCAAGATATACGTTTTGAGATGTTCTTTTCATATACACAAGAAGGCTAAAAAAGCATTAAAACTTAAATTCTCATTTTATTATCTTGATCGGGGAATTTTATGTTCATAAGAATATATTTTATTCAATTTCAATAAAGAAGAAAAAATTAAGAAAACCATGAATATTGCTTGAGAAGTCAGACAGGTATCATTTTTAAAGAAGTAATGCATGATTTTAAATTCTGCATTGTCACCATAATAAAAACTATGTCCGAACTTTCACTTCATGTACAATAACAAAATTCTTTCTAATATTATATATTTTCACGTAAATGATTTTGGTACAATCTGCTAGGTTGAATTACATTTTATTATGAAAATCAATAGGAATGTATAGAATTTATATCACATTTTCATTTGGTGATTCAGTATCTTTTTAAATATAATGTATGTAAAACTCTTTGATTCCTTATAAATGTATGTCACTCAAAACTTTAGTTTTATTTTGAAATCCTTCATACATACAGTATTATGCCATTAATGATCGTCCAAATTCACGTGCAGCGCGTATTATTTAGTGTTTTAGTAAACTTTATCTGCCTACTATAAATAAACAAAGGTACTGCTGTCAGTGGAATTACGCTATTTTAAGAATATCCTCGTGACTTTCACGTGATAAATTTACACGTCACAAACTCTCGTCTGTAGCATGTATTCTCAATGTAAACAATATGGCTACTGCTCGGAAAGAGTTGAGCAATAATGTCATAAAATAGTTATTTCTTTATATGGGATGGTACTTAAAAAAAGAGAATTTTCTCGAAGATTGGAAATACCCCGTACAACAATTACGTCTGTGATTGATCGTTTTCGGAAGCGAGGTTATAGAATATCTACCAAAAAAAAGGGACAAGTCAAAACTGGATTACAGAGATGCATGACAACTTTTGAGGTCAGTAAAAGAAAGAAGTCAGACAGGTATCATTTTTAAAGAAGTAATGCATGATTTTAAATTCTGCATTGTCACCATAATAAAAACTATGTCCGAACTTTCACTTCATGTACAATAACAAAATTCTTTCTAATATTATATATTTTCACGTAAATGATTTTGGTACAATCTGCTAGGTTAAATTACATTTTATTATGAAAATCAATAGGAATGTATAGAATTTATATCACATTTTCATATGATGATTCAGTATCTTTTTAAATATAATGTATGTAAAACTCTTTGATTCCTTATAAATGTATGTCACTCAAAACTTTAGTTTTATTTTGAAATCCTTCATACATACAGTATTATGCCATTAATGATCGTCCAAATTCACGTGCAGCGCGTATTATTTAGTGTTTTAGTAAACTTTATCTGCCTACTATAAATAAACAAAGGTACTGCTGTCAGTGGAATTACGCTGTTTTAAGAATATCCTCGTGACTTTCACGTGATAAATTTACACGAAAACGAAGCTTCTCTGATGATACTGCATTATTTAACCAAAATAGAGTATCTACCGTTCAAAACGAACTGTACAGAGACTTTTTATAAGCAGAAATATTTCAGGAGTGCTGTAAGAAAACGAATCGGAATTCATAAAATCAATCGTAAAGCTCGGCTTTCTTGGTGCAGAGGCAACCGCTACAAAACTGTCGACAATTACTGGCAGAGGGTAATATTCAGTGATGAATGTAAAGTAGACATTGGATCTGATAGTCGCGTATTTATCTAGATAAAGGTCGGCGAGGACTGGCTACCTTGTTTTTTTATTGTAACCTCCAACGCCCAAGTTCAGTTTGATGGTATGGCGATGTGTAACCTTTAATGGTGTAGACACACTTTCTGTCGTAGATGGCAATATAAATGCCCAAAAATATATTGATATCATTGATAAACACTTGTGGCCTGTTATTGCGCGTCATTTTCCTAGGAATAATTACATCGTCCAAGACGACAATGCACCCATACATAGAGCCCGTTTCGTACAAGAATTCAAGATACAAAATAACATTCACTCTATCGTCTGGCCAGCTCAGAGATCCGATTTATACATTATAGAGAATGTATGGCTCAGAATCAAAAGAGAAAAGAAAAATGGCGTCAGAATTATCATATCTAAAAATGAATTGGAGACGACCATTGGACGGGTGTGGACTAATATCCCGGTTAACTACATCCAGAGCCTTTACAGGTCAATCCCCCGGAGAGTACAAAGAGTATTACGATCAAAAGGTTACATAACAAAATATTGAGGTAAGAAAGTTGATTGATTATTTTTAATTCCAATTGTCTTTCACCAAGCGAGTTGCGCAATGGTGGCGGTCATTTTGAATTTGGACGATCACTAATGGCACAATACTGTATATGTATAAAATACATAATACAAGATATAATATTATAATATTAACTAAACATTGAATTCATGTAGACAAGGCTCAAATACCATAAATGAAAGAAAAATAACAAAAGTTTTATTTACAGTGTTTCAAGCTTTAGTTTATATAATTATGTGCTTCGGAATCTGCATATTTATATCGAACAAAATATTCATTCAATTTTTTGTCAGTAAGAATAATATTTGGATGATCCGAAATTATGCGATCATAACAAGAAAGCTAGAATTTGTTCAAGCGAACAACACTTGCATTCTTTGCCTGTAATTTAAAAGAAACAGTTTTTTTTAAAAGAATGATATTATTGATGCAAAATACTGCAGTGTTACGTCCTTTACTCTTTTTGCTTGGAAACAGATTATTCCAATGATTTATTGCAACATGTCCGTGTATCTTTTTTTCTGCATTACTTTATTACAGGATCAGTTCATTCTACGAAAGGGATGAAACGATCTTTTTGTGCCAAATGTCACTAATGAGCTATTTTCGCGCCTTTCCCCTTGATTGTTCTATTGTATGAATAGGTGTGCTAACATCCATGGAATTAAAAAAAGGTTTGTACTTTTAACCTCCTTCTTATGCTTCGGATATCCTTTCTACAAGTTTTACCTCATTCTTTTAATCAACATACCGTAAATATCAGTATAAGGATATGCAACTCAAAAGAAATGTTTCTTCTAATTTGTTTCCCAATCCTGCGGTTACTTTCTTACATAGAAGGCCTAGTACAAAAATAATAAACAACGCAGTTTAACAAATCACGGTCTCCAGAAGCTTGATCTATTACATATGTCTCTGTTCAGATGCACACAATAAGTAAGAAACCAGTTTAAAATCTTAAATTTTTCTTTCCAGAAAGGCTAAATATTGGAAAACTATTGTTCTCCAGCATACCTTTATGTCAATTTTCAGAAGTTAACACATTCGAATGATTTTTGACATTTATATTGATATTTATTTGGATTTTCATAAAATATTACTTCTTTGGGAAAAGAACGATAGATAAGTCTAAAACTTTGGTAAAACTCAATTTTTCACTACAGAAACCGATGGAAAAGGGACTATTTTTTAAATCATCTCCTTCCCCACCACGTGAAACTTTTCTGGTTACATGTAATATGGACTTCAAATCAAAAATTCATACACAGTTTTTTTGTGTTTCACGGGGAGGGGGAACATATGTTTATATACAAAACAAAAAGGACAAAAATGATCTTTTTTAGCAAATTCCAAGTGCTTTAAAACTGAAACATTATATTTTACTAATACATATGCTTACATGTAATTATATATGCATAAAACATAAAATACGATTTAAGAAATATTTATTATATCCAAGACTATTTGAGAATATAATAATGTTGTATAGCTCGATTTCAGTAGAAACTGTTGTCTAACTCCCTTATTTTAAGTGCTGGATTTTTTTAATATTAAACTATTTGGCACTGGAATTAAGATAACTAATCAATTACTGTTGAACTGTGTTTTTATTAAACAAATACTTTATGGCGAAATTATTTTCAATATTGAATGAAATGGCTGTTAAGTGTAGGCGCGAAACGGTTCTTTATCTATTTCATTCCCAATATATGATAAGGCAGTCAATCCGCGTCCTCAACCCCACCCCTTAAGAAAAAAAAAACATGAATGGACACACATTACATTGGAGAAAAAACACTCCGGAAAATGTGTATTTGATAATATCCATCTTTTAAATTTGTTTACAATGCATGATTTGATAACAAAATCTATAATGTGTGTACTGGAGTTTTATGAAGAGACTTACTTTTACAATCGACGACTGACTTTCACAATTTAACTGTGACCAACTCCCATTACTAAAATGTAAAAGTCAGCTGTCGAATGTAAAAGTAAGTCTCTTCATAAAACTCCACTATGAAGCTTTCAATTCAGATCTAAGGGCAGACCACACCACTTCAGAAAATCCCCACAGAAAACAACTCTTTAGTATGCAGTGTAGAGATGCCGCTTCTACAAATTAGATAAAATTCCGATTTTTTTCATGCAAGGTTCTCGAATTAAGTTTGTAAGGAAATGTTTCATACCCACAATAGTATTACTCAATAGGATACAAATATTTATCGATTTTAATCAGGCAAGCTTTTTAAATACCTGATAATTGTTTATGGTATAAATAAAGAATTTCTGTATTTCAGTTTTCGTACAGTAAAAACCCAGTCGGTTTTGTATGGATTTTAATCTTGACGGCCAGTTTTTAATTTCAAAAGAAATTGGTAGAAAAAAAGTTCAGTATTTACATTGTATGATGGTTAAAGTACTAAGCTATATTTATTTAATAAAAAATATAGAGTGCAAAGAAATTCGAAGCTTTCTTGCTTATGACCCTGCATAATTTATTGCAATGTTGAAAAGTTAACACAAATACATTCGAATAAAACAAAAAAACTGAACGATTATAATTTGGATATTTTAAAGAAAATAGACATTCTATAAAAAAAAAATGAAAAACTTTATTCAGTTACATTAATGGGTCGATTTTTGTCACAAACGCACTTTGATTTTATACACTCTTTGTTTGTTTTGCTTGTTTGTTTGTTGTATGCATCCCTCAACAGAATACAAGTTTTCATTCATATGGAGACAACACCAAATGCTGAGAGCTAAACATTTTAACCTATTGTCGTCACCCAGTGAAACAGAGCAGCAAAGAATTTTTTCTTGCAATAATTACTGAAGTACGGAACCTTTTTTATTCTCACCCTAAGGACCGGTCTCCATGTCTAAAAATAGGCCATGAGCCCGATGAACTCTTTACCCCACGACTTTAAACCGGATGTTCTTACCACTGCGCCACGCGGGCGCCTATATGTAATTTTGGTAATTTAAACAACATCTAAAAAAAATAATAATAAAAGTAAACAAAAAACGACTAGAAAATAAAAAAAAAAAGTTGATTTACAACAAAAGACCTAGATGCATTATGGTACTATGGTCAGAGCTTGTTTTTAACATATATTTAAAAAAAGGTAATTTGAATTTCAAACAAATCTCTTGGTGAAAATATGCATAAACTCTCTCTTTATTAAATTATGAAATTAAAAAAAAATATTTCCCGCAGAGATTTTGAAAAATTTAAAACTTTTCTCTTTTTCATCAAGGGCAGATAACTCTTTAAAAGCCTTTGTCGTGCAAAATGACTGTCTCCCTACATTTTTTCAGTCTTGTGATTTTGGTTCATTTCACTTTTTTATTATATAGCCATCCTTTTTTAACTACTTTAAAATAATTTAGAATCGTTGAAAATCCGTTTATTATACATTGAATATCTTAAGAATTAAATACCTCTAATGGCTGCCAGAAAGTAGAAATATCAAATATGTGATTTCACTCAAGACGAAGTTAAAGAGCGTTGCTTTCAAATGATTTCGAAGTGGATGGTCAATGTCCAATGCAATTTATGAATCCAAAATACTCAGTAATATTAGCACACACTACAGATTTTTCCAGTTTTGGGGAAGAAGGTGAATACCCTGTTGACAATTACTATAGAAATTCCAAACATTGGTTCACTGCCAAGACAATTTAAAAAAAAAGTGAAGTGAAGCTATATTTTTTTGCTTTTCATTTCAGGTGCGGGTATTTAAAACTGTTCAATATGTGGGTAGAGTCTCGACTTGGTTATTTTCATAATATGATTGACTGATTAATTGATTATTGGTTTTTTTCTTCGATTCGGCAATATTTCAGCCATATTTCAGCGGGAAAATTTAAATACTGTATGAATGGTTTTGAAAATTGTTAGGTTTCTTTGGCGGCCGCCAATGAGCCTACTCTTTTTCGAAAACCAGAGAAACGGTCTTCTGTGTGCCAAAGGGGTTGTGATCCTTGACACGGAACACAATTTTACGTCCCATTGGATGGACTTGGAATGTAAAAAAAAGTTAAATTTAAAATTACAAAGATAATAAAGAACTTATTTAATGTATCCAAAATATATGGATGGTAATTGTTCAAATTATGTATGGACTTTAAACATGACAGCACATCTGAAAATATTGAGGAAAATTTTTCCTTGAAGTTTTAATGTATTCAAAAGCAAATTGTATAGCTTTTGCTTCAGCCGTAAAATTTGTTGCTTCATTTGGAAGTCTTAAAGAAAAAACATAATTATTGACAACTGCAGCGGCAGCAATCCTGCCTTTTGCAGGTTTTGCATCTTTTATTTCGACTAATTTCTGTTTAATAATAAGAGGATTTGTGTCGGATATCCTTATATCGGAAAAGGATTCTTTCTATTCAATTCATTGTTTTCAAGTTCCCCGCCAAAAGTTCTTGAAGGAAGGACATTTTTATTCTTTTTCACTTTTAAGTTGAATGATACCTATTCGGGGGGTCTGCCGTCGTGCGTTAACTACTGAATATTTTCCACCTGCCAGTAAATACAAGTTATCGTTTTTCATATTAATTGTTAGTCCATTATTTATACTTAGTACACTGAATTGAGGACGGATTTTCCCGTTAATTCCCGATCATGACAAGTAGCACCGGGTGTGGCCGGTCAGCAGGGGATGCTCACTCCTCCACTGCTGCTGATCCCACCTCTGATCTATCGGAGGTCCGTGTTTGTTCTGCTCCTATTTTTTTTATTTTTTATGGACTTTATTGTTTGAATACTGTTTGTTATCTGCATATCCTTCTTCTACTTCTTCTCTGAAACCATTTAACCAATTCAACCAATTATGGCATAAAGCATGAATGAAGGGGAACAAAAATTGTGTATTTTATTCCCCTTTCCCTGGGAACTGAATGATGACACCAATACCACTGAAAGCAATGGTTTAAATTTATTCTTCATTACTCCTTAACATCAAGGAGTTAGTCCCTTGGCATCATTGAGTCCTCTACCAAATTGTGAACTTCATGGACCTAGGGTCAGGGCTGCTAATGCTACGGCGGGTAAACATGTTTATAGAGAATATAGAGAAAGTGCATTATATCTTGGAAATTTTTTTAGGGACTTTAAGATTGAATACTGTTCGTTATCTCCATATTCTTCTTCTGTCCATGGATATTAAATAAACATAATTAATGTACATTTTCATTGCACAAGAGCATCTTTTCTAAAATTGCCAATTTCATGAACCCTTGATTAGAGATTCCGGTTTAAGGACAGGGCTCTATTTATTATATAATGAATATTTAATAAGTTTTGTGAACATTTTCTCCTCTGATTCTACTTATTAAAGAATCTACATGCTTAACTATGATGAGCAAGGATGCGTCTTTCAAAATTTAGAGTTTCATGGTCCCCGAATCAGGGGTTTGGTGTAAGGGAAGGGCTGTTTTGTTTATATAGTAAATATGTATTTATTTAATTCTTTAAAAATCTCATCCTCTTGTCTTCTGCTCCCTGTTATTAAGCACTGACTAAATATTTGATTATAATGAACAAAGATGCGTCTTTCAAAATTGAAACTTTCATCGACCCTGGGTCATAGGTTTTGTGTTGAAGCAGAGCTGTATTGATTATACAGTGACTGTTTAATTCTTTTAAAAATCTTCTCCCCGACTTCTAGGTTTGAAACTAACAAATTACATACAATCTATGATGAGCAAGGGTGCATATTCCAAAATTGAGTTTAATGGCCCAAAGGTGAGTATTCATTAATTCTTTGAAAATAATCTCTGCTCCTTGGTATTATTGTTTTGATCCTTGCTAACAATTTATCTAATTATATTCAGTAGATATGAGCAAGGATGTGTGTTATAAAATTAAGAGTTTCGTTGTCCCAGGGGTCAAGGATTTTGGTGATAGGACGCGCAGGATTGTTTGCGTAAATATAAGGGTGCCCTTTCCCAAGATTTGAATTGTATCACCCGAGGACAAGGGTTCCTGTGGGTTATGAACACTGCTGAATATTGCAAATTATGACTGATTTGTTGAAGGGATTTTTTCGTTCCCCTACTCTGCCTATAGAGGCTACAATGTAAGTGTAACATAGTTATGAAGAGCCATGTTCCTCCAATATGAATGTCATGGCTTAAACAAGAATAAAATTCAATTGTTGGGAAGTTTTACATAATGCTCAAATAACCTGAAAGTTCAATGGACCTCTTGTCTATGTTTTTGACCGATTTTGTGCAAACGATGTGTCAAGAAATCCTCAACATATACAATTCTTTATCATGATGTCGAATTACATGAACAGAGGGTACTTTTGTAAAGGACAAGATATGTTAAATGTCGAATCTGGCCCCTTATTTAAAGCAAAAATTAAAACACAGCTAAAATTGCAATAAGTAGTTAATAATATACAGTAATGCTTGTTTTGAAACAAGCTCTAATTATCTTTTGAAGCTTACAAGAAAGGCACGGGAAGCAGATTCCCAAATTTCTTTCATTCTGATAGAATTAATTTATATTTCTTTAATTTTTACATGTATATACATATAACTTCCGAAAATATAAAACATAAGCTTGCCCATCAGAGATTTTAGATACAAGATTCATCCGACACATGTAAAAGTGTATTGTAACGCTTTATAGCTTTGTGAGTTGGGTTGATGGCCCAATACTAAGTCTCACCACAAGTATCATTATTTAACAACAGTAGGTGCATTGCCTGTCAGAGAAGGATTGCCACAATAAATTAACTGCATTGTGATTTTATGACTAACTATTTAGAGGCAGAACATAGAGGAAAGTCAACCCTTAGAAGCTTGCCTGTTCTATTGCTACATGTGTAGACACAGTGAATGTAAGTCTCTGGTAGCATTGCATGACTGTACGTCATAAATAAGAACAATTCAATATCTTCTGTTATCAGAGGGTGGCCACTAGCAGAGTATAACTTAACGTGACGGACACTACGAGCATGAATAAGGCAATACTAATGTCGGTCTGATGACATTTGTTGAACTCCTGTTTCTTTTGTTATAAATTCTTTATCCAAACCCGATAACATAGAATCAACCAGGTACTGACCCCTCAACTAATTATAGTATAAATAATTTAAATTTAGTAGATAAGCAAGTTTGTGCTCTTTTGTTTTTTTTTTTATTTTATTTTATTTCATTTTTTTTAAACAAAATGTACTGTAAAATCAATGAAAATCTCATAGAAGTGAGAAAGTGATACATATTTTGACCTTCCTGTGATCTCATGATCTGTGTATCTCATAACATAACACTTATATTCAATTTGTGGCATGGGGACAACAAAGTTTTATTGAGAAACTGCTGTGCCATTCTAAAGACACTCCAAACCAGGCGCCAAAATGGGGTCTTATCTTACTTTGTCTTTTTGCCGTCGTTACCTCTGGTCGTATTTACTTAGCATCGATCTATTGTCCCTAAAAAATAAAATTTTGTCTAACTTTTTTTCACAAATCAATTGAAGATTGAGTTTTGAAACTTTTACAGATAGTCGAGCTTGATTAGTACATATAATATCGGGATACAGTTTTTTTTTTCTTTTCGTCCTGTCTGTTGTCCACTGGAAGCACACTGTAGTTAAAAAATCTGCAATTTTTACTTTCTTTTGTTATGTTTTAATAAGGCTTAAAGTGTTTCAAGTCATATCATTTAACCCCAAAGTTGTCTCTTTGTTGAGTATTTTCTGTCAAACCATTCAAGGCTGATTCTTTAACACTCAGTGCGGAGTTGTGGCTTGTAAAGAGAACGTACGAAGATCAACATTTGCTGAATATATAGCGGGCAGTGGATAAAACACTCCAGACATCGGACTTTCATTCAGTGAAACATCTCACAGAGTAAATTTTAAAAATTTTAATTTAGTCAATGCAATTCCATTTATTTTCATTATTATCGAATAATCTGCATGCTTCTGCGACATTAGGAATAAATGTAGACTATACTTGTAATTATCAAATAAATTGAGAATTTGAGATTTTGTCGACATTTTTTTTTTCAGTTTAAAAAAAAATAGTGAAAAAAAGAATATGCTGTATCTTTTTTCCCCTGAGAAATGGCTTTTATTTTATTATTGTAAACATGTATACAGGATGTCAGATTTTCATACCGTACTATGAATGTATTTTAAATTGGTATGGGAGATGGTGAAATTTTGCTGACTATCTAATGATTTAAATTGGTTTGGATTATTTTTACAAACATACCGATATATATATGTAAGACTCCAAAGTCGATTGATTAAGGTTAGTCCTTGCATTGCATCAACCCGAGAGATTTAGGGTTAGCCCTCGCAGACTAGTAGTGTGATTAGGGATGGTCTTGCACCCACCCAAGATATATAGGTTATAGTTAATACACAGTTTTTAGGGTTAGAATCGCACCTATCTGAGCGATTATGGATAAGGGTTAGTTTTTGCATTTATTTATTCATACTTATTTTTTAGACATTGGTTTGACGGTGCATTGAGGTTTGGCGCTGTAGTACTATGACGTCAAAACCGTGGCACACCATCAGGGTTTAACGAAGACCATCGGACTTTGGCGTGACCATCGGATCTTGAAGTACCATCGCACTTTGGAGGCCTTCATATATATGATTTTTTATGCGACAGAAAACTAGCTCTTACACTTATATGATTTTCAAGTAAAAATCACGCTATTGAGTACTTCAGAATATGCTCAGAATAATTGACCCAGAATTAATTATATACCATATTTATTCAAATAAGGGTTTTAGCAGTACACAGATTGACATTAGTGTCAATGTTGAACGCGTGTAAAGTGACGTATATCACTGAAATCCAGATTACAAACTTGGATTTTTCGCTAACCATACCTGCAAGTGCGATTGAAACTTTTGGTGTTGACATCTAAAACAAGCTGCGGTTGGTCAGGAAATTATTTTTTTTCAAAAACACTCAAAACACAAAAAAATAGACACAATGCCAGAATTTTCAAAATATATATGCAAACTCTTTTTAAACCTTATCCATAAATTAAAATTAAATTCAAAAAACATCCACGAATTATTGTTTATATTGTTTATACGACGTGAGAAAAGAATGATGATTTCATTTAAAGTCAATTTATTAATTATAAAATATATTTTGTTTACTTTTTAAATTATATACATGGATTTGTCTGTCTGTCCGAAAGCGCTGAAGGGACACGTTTATTTCTCAAAAAAGTAAAAAATAATTTGAGATTTACACAATCCGTTCCCTCGATTTATAATTCGGGATCTCGAATAACATGTTTCGCCGTCACAGTTTACTAACTCGTTCCTTTGATTTATAATTCGAGATCTTGAATTACATAATTGCATAATTCGTTTCACAGATTATTAATTCGAGATCATGATTTGTAATTTGAGATCTCGAATTACACAAACAGATCTCTCAAATGATTTTGGCAAACCGTTTTCTCGAATTTCATTACATATATATCCCAATACATGTACAAAGGCTTGGAAAATTCAATCCTGTATATCAATTAACACTTTCGATGTATTTTGTTACAGCAACAGGTCAACGTATGATTTAGAAAAAAAAATACACAGTATCCATGTTTACTTTTACTTGGGCTTTCAATGACTCTTATATACATGTTACACACAAATCTAAGACCTTTCTTCTACAAATAAAAGTACTAGCATATGGTTTTTAAAATTTTCATGTAATTTTCTCAGTTTTTACTGAATACGAGGGTTATCCAAAAAAGTCGTAGACAATGTTTAGAACTTTTTAAACATGCAACAAATATGAACCAAATAGTTGCATAGACATAATATATCCAATGTTCTTAAAAATTGTGAATTCTTAAAAATATCTTTCATACTAATATTATTGGTACATTTTATATGAAAGGCCGATGAGGTCTGTCGGCGAACGAACACAATTCGGAATAATTTACGCATATAACCATTACATTTGCTTTTATTTTTTTAGTGCTATATAAAACAGTGACCTCAAATTTAAATCATCAGTGAAACCAGAATCAAAATCTGTCAAAATTTTATATAAAAAGCATAAGAAACAGATAACTGGTGTAATGATTTTCAAAGTGTTGTTGGAAGTGAGTTTGATGGAAATGACGTCGTCAAACGCGTAACCGGCGCACGGAGATGTATTTAATTGTTTTGGATGTGGTTTGTATACATCAGATACGGGAAAAAGAGCACAGAAGTGATATTACATACTAGGTTTTAATGGAGAAGCTATTTTTAAATGGCATGAATTTCAATTAAAATTCTTCCTCTATACTGAAAATATATACAGCAAGTAAGAAGTAAGGTATCCCTGTTTGTTAAACGTAGACAATGGGGAACGATCTGAGCCACGAACGACGTCAAACAATGTCTATTCTCTGCTGCCTACAAAGTGATGCGATCGTTCGACTAAATTTCGACTGAAATCTGCTTAAAAAAACAGAAAAGGACAGAAGTGAGTTTAAATAAGTCCATTAGTCAATAGTGGTTTTTCACTATATTAAAGAGGATTCCATGTTAACAGACGCGTGTGAAGCTGAAAAAGAGATCATGATAAGAGACGTAAATGACATTTGCTTTCGTGTGCGATGTACACTTACATATTTTCTTTATTTTTTTCATAATTTTCATATTAAATGTGATATCATCATAAAACTTTCAGGGAAGTTTCAGGAAATTGTCCTTGCCATCTCCGAGAAACAGCCCGTACACCCCTACTAATGTGTTCGGAACCTTTTATTTGCCGTGTTCTGCATATCATAAAACCCGATGAGTTCAGAGTAGCTCTGACATTGGCTCAAGCGAGAACTAGCGAGACTTCAGATAGATAGAGTAAATAATTCACGGAAATGTGGCTAGGAAGTGACTAGCACGTGGAGACATGGTAAACAGAAAAGTTATGTTGTGTTTTAGTTTTCACCACCCTATAATATCATTCTGTAGAATGTACTTCAATCGATCTTTCTTGAATTCATTCAAATTTAAATTATTTTAAAGTTTTTTTTTTCTATAATACAATTTTCTGATGTCATGAATTAAAGTTTCTTTTTAGACAAATATTTTGCATGGGAACCGGGACTATATTTTTTGGCGTCAGATTAGCAAATGAGACACCAATGTGACTTTAACTGACAAATCAGATGAATGAGAATTGCATTATGGGTTACTATATGAATACTACAGGAATTTTACGCTTGAAAAATTCCTTCATTGTCCCATCGGTGAATACAATTGCCAGGTGGATTCCCTTACCAACACACGTGATCACGAGTATACATGTATAGTTATGTAAAAAATATGTTGTCCATTTAAACGCATACGAGAAGCTGCTCGTTTTCCTTATCCTTGAATTGCTGGTGTTCTGAACTTGGCATGAACTACGTATACGTTTTATTAAGCATATTTTTCTCTATAGTTATTAACAAATTAAAAACGCCAGTGATATTATTGATAGTTTCTAATTTGTCATAGGAACATTTTTTTTACTTTGCACTCCATTGATATGATCATTGATTGACCTGAACCACGTGTTCGAAGTAACATGTAAACATGTATTTGGCGTTGCTCGTGGTAAGATCCTCTGTGCGCATTAATAGCAAAGGCAAACAAAGGTTTGTCAGTGTAAATGATATTATACATTTTTACGAGCATCTCGGTCGCTAGTGAGCTGTAATTTTTGCATTTAAGTATAAGATGTATTAATTGTTATTCCCCGCCCCCCCCTTAAGCCATCCATTTCTGTTGAAAATCATGAAAGTCTTTCAGAAAGGTGTGCAAACACACATTTTTCACAGGACATGTTTCAGAATAAACAGACTATAGCAATTTCCTGTTTACTGCCAATGTTATTTATAAAACTGGATCTACCCTATAACCTTTGAATAGGTAGATCTTAACCACGTGTCTTGAATTTAAATCACAATAACATTAGTAGGGGTGCCGTAGAACAAAAACATGCGTACAGTCGCATTATGTCGCCCGACTTCGTTCGGGGCGACATAATTACACTGCAAAAAGTTTAACGGATCCTCGAGATATCTCGCGAAAAGAACAGTTTTATACGAAGACAAACAGACAGTCGGACAAACGAAAGTCATGAGGGGACATGAGGATTTTAAAACAATCCGTTATCTCGGATTGTAATTCATCCTCTCATTCTAAACAATCCATTCCCTTGGAATGTAAACCCTTCCCATGATTTCATATATATTATTTATCTGTACATATCGGATTCGGTAATACATGTTTAATGAATGAAATAATGTAGTAGTTAACATCCTACCTTTTGTTGAATATTAAGAATCAATCTTTTGAGGAATACTTCTGTGGAATTAAAATACGTTCTTACTTTGTATTTTTCGAGAACCTTGTGTAAAAAAAAAAAACTCTGGATTTTATTTATCTTTGTGGAAGAATCATCTTTACACTGCATACTAAAAAGTTGCTATTATTTCGGGGTTTTCTGCAAGTGGAATAACCTGCCCTTGGATCTAAATTGACTTCAAAGTACATTGTTGCACATATTATAAAATAAAATTATGCGTTGCAACCATTTCAAAAGATAGATATAATTAAATACCGGTACTCATTTTTGGATTTATTTTTCCACTAAAGTAAAACGTAGAAATGTGAGTTCATTATTTCTTTTGTTTTCTTAAAAGAGTTGTGCAACTATCATATATTGAGAATAAGATACTAGGAAGTAAATACAATATTTTGGCCTTTGTGGATAGACAAATTCAAGAATTTACACTGTTTTCTTATTTATTAGGTGCATTTTTCAAAAAGACATAATAGCTCATGCTTCTGGAGACCATGACTTGCCGAACTGCTTAAATTGTTTATTGTTATTTGACTAGTCTATTTATGGAATAACCAACAGCGGGATCGGGAAACGAAATATATATATATATAATATATATATATATATATATATATATATATATATATATATATATATATATATATATATATATATATATATTCAAAAAATTATTTTTCCTTGGTATAGGGATAAAATAAAATCCAAATTCAAATGATAAACTCAAACTTTTATCTAAAGCGCTTTCGCCCCATGCGGGCTCATCAGTAGATTTGAAATTGTAAACAAGTTACATTATGACGTCATTCTCGTGACGTTATGTAGGCAACGTTAAACATAATGACTGTGACGTAATAGTAATCACAGTTAAATGAGGCGCACAGATAAAGTTTTACAGTTCATCTGATCAAAGTTAAGCGCCTATTATAAATGTACAATAATGGAGACATTTTATATAAAATGTACATAATAAAATAATTTGATATAAATTCCTTTTAACAGTTCAATTTTGGTTTAAACAGATTTATAAAATATTGTTCTTTGGCTTTCCGTAATTGTTCATTTTCCTCTTTTATTTTGTAAAAAGGAAATATATAAAAATGTCCTTTGCCACAAGAATCAAAGTGTTCACTACATGGCGTGTTTCGTATGGTCGGATCCTTAATCTGTTGTTTGTGCACGCGAACACGGTCGGCTAATTTGGTTCCGGTTTGTCCTATATAATTTTCCTCACATGTAGGACACGTCATACAGTATATAAGGTTTTTAGATTTACACGTCATAGAAGATTTAACGTCAAACTTCATTCCGTTTTTAAAAGTAATGGTTTGTCCGGTTTTTAAAACTTGACAGGTTCCGCATCGTGGATCCTCGCACTTAGAAACCATCGGTTTCTCGGGGTTCGATGTAAATTTGGCAGTGGTAAGAATCTTTTTCAAATTGGGAGGTTGACGCCTGCTGTGTAGTATATCCTTTGGTTTAATAAGCTCTTAATGTTTCTGATTGTTGAATGATAGGAAAAAATTGTTTGGCAGATTTAAAGATGTTGTGATTTCTTGGGTTGTGGGTTAGAACAAAAGGGATCTTTTCGTTGTTCTCCTCTTCGTGATGTCTAATAGTACGTAATTCGTTAATGGGTATTTCCTTTGCCTTTTGTATAGCAGCCTCAATTAATTTTGATGGATATTTTTGTCTAGAAAGAAAAATTCTTAGTTCACACAGTCTTGTATTTCTGCGATCCTCATCAATAACAATAGTACAAATTCGCCTGGCCATATTGAATGGGATGTTTCGTTTAGTATGGGAGGGATGGCATGAGTTGAAAATCAAATATTGATGGGAGTCTGTGCTCTTGTAATAGAGATCCGTTATGATTTTTCTTCCCTCTTTTATAATAAGAATGTCTAAAAATGGCAATTTGTTTTCACTGATTTCCATTGTAAAATGCATACTTTCATGGAGCCGATTTAGAATGCTGTTAAACTGTTTTAGATCTTGAAGAGATTTTGTCCAAAAAATAAAACAGTCATCTAAATAACGTTTCCAGTTTCTTTCAATGTATGTACCAAAATCCTCTCCAAAAAATGTTTTGCATTCTGAAAAAAGTTTTTCCTCCAGAAAACCTAGAACGAGAGTTGCGTAGGTAGGGGCGACTTTTGTCCCCATTGCTGTCCCTTTTGTTTGTAGATAGTACTTGTCATTTGTACTATTGTTATTGATGAGGATCGCAGAAATACAAGACTGTGTGAACTAAGAATTTTTCTTTCTAGACAAAAATATCCATCAAAATTAATTGAGGCTGCTATACAAAAGGCAAAGGAAATACCCATTAACGAATTACGTACTATTAGACATCACGAAGAGGAGAACAACGAAAAGATCCCTTTTGTTCTAACCCACAACCCAAGAAATCACAACATCTTTAAAACTGCCAAACAATTTTTTCCTATCATTCAACAATCAGAAACATTAAGGGACCTTATTAAACCAAAGGATATACTACACAGCAGGCGTCAACCTCCCAATTTGAAAAAGATTCTTACCACTGCCAAATTTACATCGAACCCCGAGAAACCGATGGTTTCTAAGTGCGAGGATCCACGATGCGGAACCTGTCAAGTTTTAAAAACCGGACAAACCATTACTTTTAAAAACGGAATGAAGTTTGACGTTAAATCTTCTATGACGTGTAAATCTAAAAACCTTATATACTGTACAGTGGCTGGAACGTTATTGTTGACAACTTACACGGACGATCACGTTACAAGAACGATTCCGCACGATTAACGCACGATTAAACCTGTTACACGAACGATCTTTCACGTTCACGATTCTACATGTTACGCGATCTTACACGATTATTAACGCAAACGCACGATTCTTCACTCAAAATAGTTCAAAATATTTAGGAATCAATATTTTCAAAACGAAATACGGCTTGATACTTACTTAAGATTTCAAAGAATTATCAATATTATTTCATAGACTTTGAAGATAAAAACGGAAAATTATATTTCTGTAACTAAATATATGCAAGACTTAATATTTAAGATTTAAAATAATTATTTCTAAGGTAATTCTCCGATAAAAAAAAACTTTGTTCGTTCTATCAGACGATGTACATGTATGTGGGTCGTATAATTTGATTGAATATGCAGAAAGGAGGATAAGATTGAACAAAAATGGCAGCATATTACAAATTTTATCCTTATGTTTCCCATGATTCAATGTATGATAAACTTGCCAATTATTCAACTTTTTTATTTGCAGAAATTTGAAATTAATTAATTACGAATAGGCTCAAGAGATAAACACAGATAATCAAAACTCCCGAAAATCATGCCGTGTCCATGTATATTTGACGACTAACTAGTTATGTAAGCATTGAGAAATGTTTATTTCTTTCTAAAAAAAATTATTTTTATTTTCAATGAATTGATTTCAAGACTATCTTGATCACAATAAGAAGTAAATAATAATTAAAATCAGATTTTTCAAAAAGGCGTTAAAGATCTAAGTACGGTTTATCACAATATTGATCGCACTATTTGGCGAGAACTTGTAGGACTTATTATATTGCTTGTTTACGGGCGATAATTAGTTCGTTCTGCATTCTCTTATGTAAATTGCGCTTTTTCATTTTATTTGGATTTTAATTAATAAATTAAGAAAAACAAACAAGGGAAATGCTTATTTTACAAATAACATTCCTGTAAAAACTTACAAAACAAAATTTACACGATTCTAAACGCACGATCTCGCACGATTAAAAACGCACACGATTGAGTCTGATACACGAACCATCTTGCACGTTACACGAACAATCACTCACGATACACGAACGATTTTACACGATTGGTTTGTCAACAATAACGTTCCAGCCACTGTATGACGTGTCCTACATGTGAGGAAAATTATATAGGACAAACCGGAACCAAATTAGCCGACCGTGTTCGCGTGCACAAACAACAGATTAAGGATCCGACCATACGAAACACGCCATGTAGTGAACACTTTGATTCTTGTGGCAAAGGACATTTTTATATATTTCCTTTTTACAAAATAAAAGAGGAAAATGAACAATTACGGAAAGCCAAAGAACAATATTTTATAAATCTGTTTAAACCAAAATTGAACTGTTAAAAGGAATTTATATCAAATTATTTTATTATGTACATTTTATATAAAATGTCTCCATTATTGTACATTTATAATAGGCGCTTAACTTTGATCAGATGAACTGTAAAACTTTATCTGTGCGCCTCATTTAACTGTGATTACTATTACGTCACAGTCATTATGTTTAACGTTGCCTACATAACGTCACGAGAATGACGTCATAATGTAACTTGTTTACAATTTCAAATCTACTGATGAGCCCGCATGGGGCGAAAGCGCTTTAGATAAAAGTTTGAGTTTATCATTTGAATTTGGATTTTATATATATATATATACGATATGTTGTTTTTTAAAAAATAAACTAAAACTCGTAGATAGAATTTCTGACGCATAAGAAGGAGGGTAAAAGAACCAACTTTATTTTATTGCATGAAAGTCAGCATATCCATTCATACAATTGAACAACTCAAAAAAAAAAGGCGCGAAGATAGCTTACTAGTGACATTTGGCGCAAAATCAGCGATTCACCTCTTTTTGTAGAATATAAATGGACAGATTCACTAGTATAGAAATGCATACAAAAAATCACACTGACATGTCTTAACGGTGAATCACATAGAATAATCTGTTCTATGCAAAATTAGGAAACAAAGTAACACTACAGTATTATTCATTAGTAATATCATTGTATTTTTTTTTTCTGAAAACTGTTTGTTTTAAAATAAAGGAAAAGAATTCCAATGTTTCTAGGTATGATCGCATAGTTTCGGATCATGGATATATTAATTATTTATACAGCCTGACGCTGTGACGTCTTTCGGTTATTTGTTATTTACCAGCAAAATATCAAGTTTCCCCCCGTCAGTGGTAAAAAAAAACCTTATTTGCTGTCAATTAGACATGAAATCCAAAATAGTTTTACCTACATGTATCTGTTAGCCGGAGATGCCCTACGTATTGTTAATATGATGCAAAACAATGTACGGCAATCAATTTGAAAAGCATAACAGTGTGCACAGCAGGAAAAAAATTGATTGACCAGGAAAACTAAATAATAGGTAACAAGAATAGGAAGGTAAATGAAGAATGAGTCAATAATGTTCTTTTTCTTTTTTTGTACAATAAAAATGTCTATTGGATTAAAAGGATATGTCAAGGCATATATCAAATTTCTGCAAACAGTTTTGTTTGTATCAGTTGATTTGAACATATTTCAATGAAACAAGAATTTTAGCTGTCTCGTTTAAAGTCATCATTTCGTAAGTTTTTGGACAATTTGTAATCACAAGCTTTTACTGAAGGCAAGAACTTAAAAACTGACGACGTTGCAAATTAATACACAACCATTTCCAACGATAAATTAAAGTGCAGACTTTTTATATCATTAATATCTGATTTTTCAATAAAATTGTTACTTAACTTGTCGTTGGTCATTTGCAAAATTATCATGTTAAAAACATTCTGAGTGTACACACAAGTACACTGAAGTTGAGATCAAAAAGATGCTTGAGATTCTGATTGACAATATCTATATAATGTTTGGGGTCTTACAACAATATATTGGAATTCCCAGTGGTACCAATTGTGAACCGTTATAAGAAAACCTACTTTTGTATTGATATCAAGCAAAATTCATCATCTGCATACGGAGTTTATATATCTCAGTTGATTCGAAACGCAGGAGCATGTTTTAAATATTAACAATTTCTAAAACGAGGTAAATTATTGATTGATTGATTGATTGATTGATTAATTGTACATTATGGAACTATGTTTGCTACTGAACGTCACTCATATAGAGACGTCACCGTATGCCGGTGAAAGGCTTCAAATTTAGACCTATACTCGGCACTCAGGGTCATTAAGCAGAGAAAGTTCTTTATCGTGCCAGCGCCTATATGTACCGTGACACGGGACCTCCTTTTTTAAGGTCATATCCGAAAGAACCGTGACTTTTACTTCTGATACAGCTTGGCGAAGGAACAGTTACTACCTATTTTTACGTCTTAGGTTTGACGCAGCACCGCAAACGAGAATCGAACCCGGGTGTTGCAACCAATATTGAAATAACGACCACTTTTGAAATAATTATATCAATAGTGGTTGAAAGTGCATTTCAATATCAAACATAGTTAGTAACCACTAGTGAAATACGACCACTATTGAAATAATTATATCAATAGTGGTTGAGAGTGCATTTAAATAGCAAACATAGTTAGTAACAACTATTGAAATCCGACCACTATTGAAATAATTATATCAATAGTGGTTGAGAGTGCATTTCAATAGCAAACATAGTTGGTAACAACTATTGAAATCCGACCACTATTGAAATAATTATTTCAATAATGTGTGAGAGTGCATTTCAATAGCAAACATAGGTAATAACCACTATTGAAATACGACCACTATTGAAATAATTATGTCAATAGTGGTTGAGAGTGCATGTCAATAACAAACATAGATATCAACTATTGAAATAAATACTTCAGTGGTGGGTGAGAGTGCATTTCAATATGATAACCATAGGTTTCAACCACTATTGAAATACAAGCACCATTGAAACAATTATCCAATAGTGGGGAAGAGTGCTTTTCAATATGATTACCATAGGTTTCAACAACGATTGAAATACGACCAGTATAGAAGAAAAGTTTCACTGCGTAATTTTTAATTTTTTATCCAAAAATTCACAAAACTTGGATTTGGGGTGAAAAATATATAGATTAATAATTAAAATGTATAAATAAATAAGGGTGGTTTTAGTGAGACAAAAATTTCTTTACATTCAAGAAATTTATTATTTGCATCATTTTCAATGAAATCAGACCAAAAAATAAATACCAGTCCGGGCATCCATATTTTGTTTGTATCATCTGTCCTTAAATGAAGATTTAGATAGTTATTGAAATTATAATTTCAAAAGTGCTTTTAATAATTTTTTGATAGTTGCTGATAATACTTAAAACTAAAACCATAATTTAATCTACATTGAAATCTTATTTCAAAAGTGAACATTATTTCAATAGTGGTTGCAACCTATGTTTGTTATTGAAATGAATATCACCCACTATTGAAATAATTATTTCAATAGTGGCCGTATTTCAATAGTGTTTACTAGCTATGTATGTTATTGAAATGCACTCTCAACCACTATTGAAATAATTATTCCAATAGTGGTCGTATTTCAATAGTGGTTACTAACTATGTTTGCTATTGAAATGCACTATCAACCACAATTGAAATAATTATTTCAATAGAGGTCGTATTTCAATAGTGATAACTATAGCTAGCTACGTTTGTTATTGATATGCACTCTCAACCACTATTGATATAATTATTTCAATAGTGGTCGTTATTTCAATAGTGGTTATAACTATGTTTGCTACTGAAATGCACTCTCAATCACTATTACTGCAATTATTTCAATAGTGGTCGTTATTTCAATAGTGGGTGCAACACCCGGGCCTCCCTATCACGAAGAGAAGGCTCTACCTCTAGGCTACAGTGAACGGTTGAAAATTATTGACAACGTGATGAAACAAGAATTTTAGCTGTCTCGTTTAAAGTCATCATTTTGTAAGTTTATGGTCGATACAAAGACCTTGTAAGCTAGTACAGTTGAGTCAAATGCTGACCGACTTTTTTCGTACTTATTGTTTTTCCATTATTTATACACTGAATTGACGACGGATTTTTTCGTTATTCCCTGATCATGACAAGGACCTTACGGCGGGTGTAAGCGGTCGACAGGGGATGCTTACTTCTCCATGGCACTTGATCACACCTCTGATGTTTTGGAGGTCGGCGTTTGCTTACGATTTTATACTACTAGATAAAGTAATGAAAATGAAATAATGAAACAAACCAATCTATTAAAACGATATGAACATATATAACAGAATGAACTTATAGAATAAAAATGCAATCAGACGTAAAAAAAATGGCAAGGGCAAAAACCAAACAAAGCTTTTGATTTAAAGATGACTGGGATATTCTTCGCTCACTTCTGAGAGTGGGAAATGCTAATTACAGTTGGTTAATCGGTCTGTCTAGCTCTCTGACCGTTTGTTTAGCTGTCTGTCTGTCTGTATCTCTATCTCTGTGTAATAGTTTTGTTTCCACAGGATATCTTGAAAAGCAATTCAACTTTTGCAATGGCATTTTTCCGAACAACTCCCTATAGCTAGTGAAGACATTTGTTGGCTTTTTTTAAAGATTAAATGTCAAAGTCCTGAATTTAAAAAAAACAGGCCTTTTTGTCACGTTGCTTTACATATCTTGAGAACCTGAGGGCTTTTGCAATGAATTTCATTTCACAATTTTGATAGCCTAATAAAGACCCCCTTTTGTTTGGGTCAAAACGTCAAAAAGTCCAGCTCGTACATTAATCATTCATGAATAATATTGTCTGTTATGTTTAACACTTTCGTTTCCGCGCGATATATCGAAAATTAGCTTATAAACGCACTATAAGAGATTATGATGATGTAAATTTTAAGAATATAGAAAATGATCTTAATAAAATCAATTGGTATTCCACAGTCTTTAATTCCTCAAACATAAATGAAATATATGATAACTTCTTACACACATATGATGCTATCTTGGATAAACATATACCTAAAAAGGTAGTCACAATTAGGCCACGAGATAAACCATTTATGAATAATAGTATACGTCTAAGATTAAGGCAACGGAATCGTATACAGAGAAAAGCAAAACGTAAAGATTGCCCAAACTTATGGTGTCGTTTCAGAGAGCTGCGAAATGAAGTAATTTCCATGGTTAGAAATGCTAAAGAAAAGTATAAGGAAAAAATAACATCTGAAATACTTAATAAAGATATACCACCAGGTAAATGGTGGCGAATTACGAAATCAATCGCTAAACTTTCGAACAAACATAAACCTATGCCTCCTATAAAATCAAATGGTCAAATTTTACTTCATCCATTAGAAAAGGCAGAAGCTTTAAATAATTTTTACTCAAATGTTTCTAGTGTTGATGAAAGTAAAACAGTACCTGAGCATGGTCCTGGTCCTCCCTTAGTAACAATTAAAACATAATTGTCACTGAACAAGATGCTGCTGATCAATTAAACAATTTACATTGTAAATGTAAACAAACCTCCTGGCCTATATGGTATAACACCAAAAATTCTTAAACAGTTATCCTCCTCTATTTGTAAACCATTAGTAAAACTTTTTAATAAGTCATTTGAATCAAAACGTTTACCAAATGTTTGGAAGCAAGCTAATATTACCCCAGTTTTTAAGGGTAAAGGTAGTCCTGACTTAGTTAATAACTACAGGCCAATTTCACTAACTAGTGCGGTTTGCAAAATTATGGAAAAAATTATCTTTAAATTTCTGTACAATTTTATATTAGAAAACAATATCTTAACTAAGTACCAGTCAGGATTTCAACCAAATGACTCAGCTGTCAACCAATTAGTGGAAATTTATAATACGGTTATATCTAATGTATTCAAAGGCAAAGATGTTATATTCATTTTCTGTGATATGTCAAAGGCTTTTGACAGAGTTTGGCATAAAGGTCTACTTTTCAAATTAGAATCTTATGGAATTCAAGGTACATAATTAAAATGGATTGAAAATTATTTAGATGACAGAGTTCAAAGAGTGGCTGTAAATGGGTTCTTTTGAAATTTTAAACCTATATTAGCGGGTGTTCCTCAAGGCTCTGTTCTAGGTCCGTTCCTATTCCTCCTGTATATTAATGACATAACTGATAATTTAGTTAATAATACAAGGCTATATGCAGATGATATATTACTGTTTATAGTAATAGATGATGATATTAATGCAGCAGCAATATCACTTACATCTGATTTAGATAAAATCAATAAATTGGCCTCAACATGGGCTGTGGATTTTAATCCAACCAAAACCTGTAATGTAAATTTTACAAGAAGTTCAAATAACCATCCCCCAGTACATTTTGGCTGTAATGGTAGCATTATTAGAGAATCTAGGACACATTGTCATCTTGGACTTCTTTTCCAAAGTGACGTTAAATGGACATCTCATTTAAATAATTTATACGAAAAAGCTTATTCTCGGCTTAATCTTCTAAGAATGTTGAAACATTTGTTAGATAGAAGTGCTTTGGTAAAAGTCTTTTTTGCTTTAATTCGACCCATTTTAGAATTTGGTAGCATTGTTTGGGATAATTGCTCACAAGAACTTTCAAATCTTTTAGAAAATATTCAAGTAGAAGCTGTCCGAATAATAACAGGACGTAGGAAAAATTCATCAAGAAATGCTTTGTATTTAGAATTAGGTTGGGAACCACTAAATAAGAGAGGGGAAAGACAAAAACTTTTTTTATTCTATATAACTGTTTATGGTATAGCCCCTCTGTTGCAACCACTATTGAAATAACGACCACTATTGAAATAATTATATCAACAGAGGTTGAGAGTGCATTTCAATTGCAAACATAGTTAGTAACCACTACTGAAATACAACTACTATTGAAATAATTATATCAATAGTGGTTGAGAGTGCATTTCAATAACAAACATAGGTAATAACCACTACTGAAATACGACCATTATTGAAATAATAATATCAATAGTGGTTGAGAGAGCATTTCAATAACAAACATAGGTAATAACCACTATTGAAATACGACAACTATTGAAATAATTATTTCAATAGTTGGTGTGATTCATTTCAATAACAAACATAGGTTGAAATGATGTTCACTTTTAAAATAAAGATTTCAATATGGAATAAATTATTGATTTCAATAGTGCTTTGAACAATAAATCCAATATACATGTTTATGGAAATAATTATTTCAAAAGTTGCTAACGTGATGAAACTTTTCGTTCAATACTTGTAGTATTTCAATAGTGGTTGAAACCTATGGTTACCATTTTGAAATGCACTCTCATCCAATATTAAATATTTATTTCAGTAATGCCCGTATTTTAATTGTAATTGAAACCTATGGTTACATGTACCATATTGAAATGCACTCTCACCCACTATTGAAATAGTTATTTCAATAGTGATATTTCAATAGTGGTTATTACCCTATGTTTGTTATTGAAGTATTTCAATAGTGGTTATTATCTACGGTGTGTTTGTTATTGAAATGCACTCTCAGCCACTATTGTTGTCGCCCACGTGTCGCAGTGGTTAGAGCGTATGCTCTAGAGTCGCCAAGTAAGGAGTCAATCCTTACGTCGCGGGTTCGAATCCCACTGCGGGACGTGGAGACCGGTCCTTCGGATGATGCCGTATAAACCGAGGCCCCGTGACGCAGTAGGTGTTGGCACGAAAAAGATCCCTCACTGCTCAAAGGCCCTGAGTGCCGAGCATAGGACAAAATTTGTAGCCCTCAATCGGCAAGTGGTGACGTCTCCATATGAGTGAAAAATTCACGAGAGGGACGTTAAACAATATACAATCAATCATTCAACCACTATTGATATAATTATTTCAATAGTGGTCGTATTTCAATAGTGGGTACGAACTGTGTTTGCTATTGAAATGCACTCTCAACCACTATTGATATAATTATTTCAATAGTGGTCGTTATTTCAATAGTGGTTGCAACACAGCATATTGATAACAGTTATTAACCTATAGTTATGAATATTCCTATTATTTTGAAAGTAAGTTCAGATAGTGGATTTAAAAAGAAATATGCATATTTCAACTGAAAGCATAAGCATAATGACAACGAACTTAAAGGTTTTTTGTGTCCGCTGAATGGTGACTGCAAGGAGCTGAAATCTAATTGAATGATAACTGAAAGGTTACTGAAACTTATCTGTCATTCAATCTTTGAATAGCCACTACCAAGTAAGTGAGAGCCACCTTTCAATTTGGCTTTCAGTTTAAACTGAAAGGTCTTGATTCTTTCTCTGCGTCATCAAAACAGATTGTGGAAAAAGGCCATAAAGTAGACCATGATGTTTGCGAAATGTTTATTTCAAACAATGTTGTAAATACAAATGTATCATTACCTTGTTTTTTAGTAGATCACCTTGTTTAAAACGAAATCTTTTGAAGAACATGTTTTGTAGCGAATCAACTGTGAGACAAAAAGTCCAAGACCAAAGAGATAATGGTATATTGGAACATACATAAGAGGATTCATAATATCATAACAAAGTCTTTTTTTTTCAAATTCATCTCATGGCAATACAATGGTAAAGCATATGTTATATGGTTAACATAAAGACTGTTTATGAGTCTCATAATATATGCACAAAATAATTAAATATAGTAATCCTTGAAAGATATTAAACATGTTATTGCCACAAAATTACGGTCCTATAAGGACTTATTCAAATAATAATTTTCTTATGATTCATCCATTTTTTCTGTGGAAAATTTGTTCATTTTTACATCCAGTGCCCCAAGAACACTTTCAATCGGCGTTACACAGGCAGTATTGTAAGAAGTACCTCCTACAATCATCCCTATGCAGACAAGCTGATCTTCACCTCCTGCAGAGTCGACTTGGAAAACAAAGGATCCAGAATCTCCTTCAACTGCAAAAGGAAATGTTGGTGTTCCAGATATTTCTATCTGTGAACGATATATATGTGAAGCCTGTGATATTGGATTAGTTAAGGACAATTGAGGATCTCCATATTTTGCAGCCATTCCTTCTAATCGTATTAAGCCTCTTGTTAATCCACTTTTAGCGCCGCATTTGATACATGCATTATTACGCGACTCTTGATCAGACTTGTAGTCGCGAGTAGCGCCACTTGAATATTCTGGAAGTCTTTCTAAGCTGAAACCTAAAAAAACATCCTTGTTAAACCATTTGTAAAACGTTGAATGAAATTTTGTCCAAATTTTAAATATTTCCTAGGATACCACAACATTTATAATATCATAATTGGATAAAAAATCACTTTCTCCAAAAATTAGTCTATAAATTAATTAATTTTTGTCAGGGTTTCCTCTCTCACTGCTTAATGTGAGCTTGCCTTTGAAAAAATGCAAAATTCTGTTTGTCCAACTACTTTAACTGGAAATAATAATGTAGCAATGCAGTTAATTTTTTTTACGTAGGAAAAAATAATTTTATCCTTTAGAGAATTTTGATACCATAGTTGAAATGTTTTCTTATTTCATTTCTAGAACATGAAAAGGTTTCTGATTTAAAAATTACAATAAATGAAAAGGGAAGATATAACAGCTCTAGTGCTTTGCTAGTTTTATTTCTCCTTTGCACATACCACATTCTGTCAATTCTGAAACTCTCTGTATTGAAAATAATCCTCTATTAGGCATACGGCACTCAAGCTTTACGACCGTTGCATCAACTGAAACATCTTTGTAATAATTATTTGGGAAAACTGATGCATGGTGAACTCCACAAACATTTGGATTTGGGGCACAATTACTGGAAGGCTGTACTATCTCGAATGGTTGTCTCAGATTCGGAGAGTTGCTTTTTGCAAAATCGAAGAAGACATGTGCACAAGTTATTAAGCCCAACTCTCCTGTTCTTAAGGTAACAAACCCACCAAGGGTACCTTCCTTGTAATCTCCTGAAATTATATTTGAAAAGAAAACATAAGATTGCTCTTATATAAATACTTGTATTGTTTTACTTCAAATATTAATCGAAACCTATTCGTATTTGCACATTTTCTTTGAATTGTTCCAATATATATTATGAACTAGAAGGTTTTCATATTTAAGTTGTAAATTTTCATGTTATTGTCAATCGATTCAGTATGTATTTTCATGCACTTTGAGAATTTTTTCAAAAGTCAAACAATGTGTTGGATGACCAGTTTTATAGAATCACGGCATTCTCCTTTATTATAAAATGCGTTTTAAATATATATAGATTCTCCATTGGTCACTTAAAGTTAAGTTAATAATCTCAAAATGAAACTCTAAATAAGGTAATGTTTAATCATTCTGAAAATCTTAATTACTCTCATTATGACCCTTTGGTAGTTTGTTTTTTCCCCAAATCAATGTCTCCTATACACTTAGTTATGTCTGTAGGTCTATTGACTAAACACATGCATAAATTAAAATAGACAATCAATTTTTTGCAATATTTTGTGTAACATTTTTCAAAATAAAAAATGTATAACAAATAAACACAAAGCTTTTGTTTAGAAAGCATGTTTCTTATTCTATCAGCCTGTCAGCCAATAACAAAGTGGAGATGACGAGTAGTAAACGATTTCATAAAATAAAATATATTCCTGTACACTGTAATAAATACAAACTTTTGAGCAGGGTATTTAACAAAAACCCTGGGAGTTCAAGAGGTTGGATCACTCACTAAGAGGGAAATGGTTTTCCCGATTGGTCAAATAAATCTGCCTTGATTTTTTGTTAAAATCGGGTATAAGGAACATTTTTTAGTCAGTCTAATTTAAAAGAAAAACCGCTTAAACATGGTATGAAATAAGTCAACTCACAAACGACCTAATGACAGGTTATTTTTAATCAACACTGACTTTAACATCAACTTATTTGTCATAAACCTGCCTATTTTAAAAGAAAAGTGATCGTGAGTATAGAATAAACAACATGTGTGTTATTGTGGTATATTACTACATGAATAAGGAAAAGTCATGTCGTTTGTCATGCAATGAAGCTGTTAGTTTGCCTTAATTATCTATAATAAGTAAAACATCCAAACACATCACAGATATGTTACACTCTGTGATGTCTTTTATTTGAAGTTCACTGGGACATATCGAGTCGACATATTAATGGAAGTATCTTTTCTTAATTGATAATACGTCGTCGCTATATAGAAAGTTTGATTGTTTTTTTTTTTCATTTTCGTATTGAAGTTTTTGAATAAACCCCGCTTCATATAAAAACAGAAATGGATGTTCTGGTTACGGGGATGCTTGTGATACCTATGGGAATTCCAATAGAGTGTTCGAAAACCTGATTTAAGGTTCATTAACCGTCTACTCACTTATATAAAATGTTGCTTGAACTTTAATATTTTTTTTCTAAAGAAATGTATTTTATGAGTAAAAAACAAATAATTAAAGCATAGCTTGATGGGCAAAATTGGACAAAATGACACTTCAACTTAGCAAATCTATAAAGGAATAATAGACATTTATATCAATAAGAGTTATCTCACTTATCAGAATATAAATTTCCCTTAAAAGCGTAAAAAATTACTGGTTAACAAGACTTCAAGCATTTTGTAAATATATACTTCAGAGTACTTATATGTAGAATTGGAATCATTTAAAACAATTATTTTTGCGAAAGACCAATTCTATGGCCATATATTTACGATTTCATTGGCTAAATTTTTCAAGGGAATGGTTATATTGAAATTTGGAAGAGAGGAATGTTTTGTAATTATTGATTTATTAACATTCTATAAATTTTTCAATTTTCTAATAATCCTTCTTAGCATTTACATCTGATATACCCTACTTCTCAAATATACTGTTCGACATTACTCTTGGGGAAACTTTTCCTTAACTGCTGTAAAATATTTTGCAAGGAGTAAAGAAGAGGCCTATTGAACCAAAACCCTTTGTGACACTGGTCCCTATATGATTTTAAAAATACCGAGAGCATGCCGACGGAACAGTTGCTAAATTTTCATCGAAAATATTCGAACTCACGCCCTTCTGTTCCCGGAGCAAATTTGAGCCACCATGAGGGTCAAAATGTATTGAAATTGGTTCTCTTGTTAGAAATGAAAATGTAAAGGTATTAGGCACGTAATAAGACCACGAGGAAAAATTTATTGCAAAAATATTATGCGTGAAAATGTTATAGTTATGAAGAAACGATTTTTCCTCGTTGGTATCTGTGCAAGTTCTAAAGACAAATAGTTCAATTTTGTTGAGATTTTATAGAATCTAAAGATTAAATGAAAATCTAACTTAGTTTACATTTGTTTGTTAGTATGGGGTTTTACGTCTCTCTTGATTTTTTTTCCACTTATACGGAGACGCCATCACATGCAGATGGAGAGCTTTAAATTTTGTTGTATATTCGACACTTACGACAATAAAAGAGAAGGATATTTCTCGTACCAGCACTAATTACATGTACGATACGCGACATTGGTTTATATACAGTCCCTTCTAAAGGATCGGTCTCCACATCCCACAGTGGGTTAAACACCCGCAATGTATGGATCAACACCCTACTTCGTGACTCTCAATCAGACGTTCTAACCACTGCCCACTTGGGCGACAAAAGAGTACATGTTCATGTTAAATAAATTCTTTAAAAATATATATATTTACATTTAATTTTTAACGTCCATGTAAAGAACATTTATGTGATTTTCAAAGGCATTTTCTTTCATAAGAATAGAGTTTTTCTAAGAAATAAAACATTTTTTCAGAGATTTATCGTAGCTTCATATTACCTTTTCTTCCTATGCTGGCACCAATTCTCAATGGATTAAGTTCTTCAGAGGAACTTTTAAAGAATCCATCATTTGGAAAAAGATAAAAGAATCCTTCACGTACATCTGTTTTTATTCCATTGATACATTTTGGAAATTCAGCTTCATTTAAAGGAACGACTGATTTGCAGGAACAATACATCACAATACATAACTCAGGAGTAATTCTTGTCCCTTCTCTTTCTGACCGAAATCCAGATACAGAGACAATTTCCAAATTAGAATGCTTTTCAAAGAGCTTCTTAGATATTTTTTTCAAACTATGTTCAATACTTTTTAGAGACTCTTTGTGCGCATAATATTTTTTGCCAAAATATTCTTCTCTGTTCTCATGAAAGTTGACCAGTGCGCCTTCTTCAGAAGGGAATTTCCACAGTTTACATTTGATTGGAAATTTCATTTTGTGAAAATAAAATGTAGAATCTTTAATTTGTTCCAAGGCATCAATTACCAGAACAATCATCTCTATGTTTGATGGTATATTTTTCCCAAAGTAAAGTCGAATAATCTTTATATCTTTGTATACGTGAAAAAACCAATCTTTGAAATGCTTGAGTATTGTTTCCTTTGTGCTGGATGTTCCTTTAAAAAGAAAAGATAAAAAAATGAATATCAATATATTTAAAAAAAAAAAACATGATGAGTAAACCTTCTTTTTTTCCAAACAGCTGAATCATGAAATGGCTTTAAGTTAATTTTTCAAAAAAGTTTAACGTTATTGATTCCTACTTTTAAAACTCGCGCGTAAACGGGCGCTAGCATAGAAAATAAGATTTTATATATATATATATAAATTTGGTTTCATATGAATGAAGTTTCAAACTTTAAAAAATTGGGATGATTTAATTTGTAAAAATAAGTATGAAATTAATTCCCTCTGAACAATGATACAAGAGAAACAAACAGTGGTTAGCTCAGAACCTGTAAAATGTATTGTGTGAAAAATTGGCAAATGTAGCATTGTTTTTCCTGTTCTACTTGTACTTTCATATGATGATTTTAGGAGTTTTTTTTACCAATAGTAAAAAAAGACAAATGTTGGATTTTTAAAAAAAGTTGTTACTTTACATATTATACTTATGCCCCCGTAAACGAAATTTCGGGGGAATATATACTCAACAGAAAAAGAAACGCATATTATTTTACTCATTAAGAAATTTTGAAAAAAGTATATAGAATAACTATGATTTTTTATCATGGGATACCTGTGAACTATTTAAAGGACAACATAGGCTTTTAAAACCCAATTGCTAAATTGTTTCCTTCGATTAATCATGTAAATGAAAAAAATGTATAACATAATTTCTTGGAAATTGGAGGTCCATTTTCATTGATATTTTGGATTTAGTGAAACAATAAACAATTCTATTAAATTCATATTTAAGATTTGATTAATTTCAATGCTGATGCTTCTATGCCACGCATAAACAAAGATGAACGCAACAAGGCTATCACAATGATGCCAACGGGAGCTACGCAATCTGAAGTTGCGACTGCATTGGTGTACACAAAGTGAGCTTGTAAGGAGCTAGCGTCGAAGCAATCTTTAAACACAGAAAGGTGGATCCGTGATCAAGTAATTTATTTTGCAGATTTTTTTTTAATTTTGGCTGGAGAATAGGACTGATCAAATTATAATTGTTTTGTGAAGCCTATTTTATAGACACGTAGGTAAAGAAACGAGGGAGTTGACCTATTGGAGTTTTGGCGCAACGAAACATGTATGACCTTTACCAAAGGGGGGGATATTTAATATGGAGAAGATGCCGATTGAGGCATTGTATGAGCTGGTTTAAGAAAAAAATTTCTTGGTAATGTAGCAAAGAAAATACAGGGGAGTGTAAATGAATATAGAAAATAACTCAAAGTGTTTGTTGTATAAAGAAATCCAGAGAGATCCGAATTATGAAGATGTGAAGTAGCTTGGTCTTTTAGGTCATCTTTGTCAAGAAATGTTAGGTTAAAAGCCATACTTATCGGAATAAATCTTTATATAAATAATTGGATTTATACGTTATTTTTAGCGAAAATTTTTGTTTCTGGAATTTATCAGATTGGCTTAATTGACCATTAATGGCCAATCAGAAATAAGAGTCTATTTTGGTTGTGCTTAGACGTAAAAACACCTCCCTTGTCCTTGTTTAGAACAATCAGATAATGACTCGGGCTTTTTTTAAGAAAAAAAACCCGGAAAATTTGGAGTATTCGTATATGTAGTGGTCTTTACAGTGTAAGCTACACAATAAATAAACATAGTTTTCAATGCTACTACATGATAAAACGAAATTGTTATTGTACGGTCTATCTATAGTAGTTCTCAAAGTTTTCCCAGAATGCACAAACGTGAAGCCGAGCATACGTATTCAAGGAAGTTTGACTAACGTAGTTGCTAGCGCTCAATCAATCGGCTTTTCGGCGTTTAAACGTAGGTCTCCACCACCTAGTAACAGGGATGACAAACTAAGAATTGGCCGACCGCGGGATACCAGGCCCAAGCAGGAACATCAGCAGAACTGCTGTATAGACTGCTTAATTTAGCATAAATAGCAGAAATTGTTTGCAAGAGACGGAGAGGAGCAGGTATTCGTGCAAGACGTCTGTACATCGAAAATCAACTAGCCCTGAGACGTGAAGTCGCAAACGAAATATGCTAAGAGGCGACATCAACTTAATTCTCACTTGGCAACATAGGACATGTTTGATTTTATTATAACCGGTAGAAAATACACAAGTCGGTACTTCGTTTAATGATTTATTAACGGTCCAAAACTTGGCGTTTCTACTCGATCTGTGTGTCGGCGTGGATAGTGCAAGGTCCAGTTTCCAACTGAAGATTGTGTACAAAACAACCAATTTATAACAATAATGAAAGAACAATTATAATGAAGAGTTACTCAAAGGCATTAATTCATAATTGACATAATTGGAAAATAATTAACAATTTAATTCAAGTAAGGTGGCATCAATTGTCTAGCGGTCAAGGTCTATAATCATGTTATTTTAACACTAGATCAGAGAATATAATTATCACTCAAAATCTGTTCATTTCACTCGGTCATAGTACCCCGTCGCCCCCCCGAAACACGTCCTCGTGTTTCGAAGTTTGTCTACTGTTGGTGGGAGCTTTTCTGGCAAAATTTGAATTTCTTGTATGCTGGTTTCGACCTCCACGGGGCGGACCACTGTAAATTGCTCTTCTATAGGCAAGAAATGGTTCAGCATATTTGTTTTGCTTGAGCAGGGAAAAAATCTGTGATTTTTGGTCTTGGCTTGAAAACTCATAGTCAGATATACCTTTTATAGCTTTCTTCGACTCCTCAAGCTCAGTTGACGCAGCTACAAGTTTTTCCTGAAGTTCTCTGATAGTCTTGTCTTTCTCCGATAGTTGAACATGAAACGTTTTCCGCTCACACATCCATTTGTTTTTATGAAAACGAACATCCGATTTGTAGAGAGCCGCTTGTTCAAGGAACTTTTCAGCTTGTGTTTCCAAAGTTTCAGCATGAATTTCAACGACACTTACTGAAGAGAAAGGCATTTCACTCAAAGATTCTTTTTCTTTGTGGGTTGTCCGAAATTTTATTATTCTTTCTCTGTCTCTGGTTTGCTTCCTTTTTGATTTCCTTCGCACCGTACATGTTTTGTCAATCTGTGTTTCGACTGAGCGCGTCGGTACTGAAGAGACAGCACAGATGGTACGGAATGTCCGTGTTTTACACATCCTAGCATAGTGTCCTCTTCTTCCACACTTAAGACATGATGACGTCAGTGCGTTGCAGACGGTCCATCCGTGTCTTAATCCGCAGCGTTCACACTGTTGCGAGGTGAAGCGCGGTCGGACTGGTCGCATCCAAGCAGGAACAAATGGAAATAAGTCCATGATTAGGGGGATTCTTGTATAAAGGTTGGTAAACGCGCTCAGCTGTGTGAGAGTACTGGGATCTAACTACTACAAAGTATATGCAGTAGCCCTGGGTAAATTACCCTTAGGATTCTCCACCAAATATAGCCGGTAGAAAATACAAAAGTCGGTACTTCGTTTAATGATTTTTTAACGGTCCAAAACCTGGCGTTTCTACTCGATCTGTGTGTCGGCGTGGACAGTGCAAGGTCCAGTTTCCAACTGAAGATTGTGTACAAAACAACCAATTTATAACAATAAGGAAAGAACAATTATAATGAAGAGTTACTCAAGGCATTAATGCACAATTGACATAATTGGAAAATAATTAACAATTTAACTCAAGTACAGGTGGCATCAATTGTCTAGCGGTCAAGGTCTATAATTATGTTATTTTAACACTAGATCAGAGAATATAATTATCACTCAAAATCTGTTCATTTCACTCGGTCATATTATCACAACACACTCTAAAATCACTTTAAAAAATAAGGTTTAAACTGAAAACTTAAACTAACATGTTTAACCTGAATATGCGTTCCTTTTTCTGTAGAGTATATTTTTTACCTCTACGACCGTCTGTATGTCTATTTATTCGAAAAATTGAACCTTGCCCATAACTTTAGACTGGGTGGGACTATTGCCTTCATATTTCACAGGTGTATTTTTGTGACAAGACCTTTTTTGTGCACAACTAATTTAGACCTTTTGACCTTTACCTTGGAGTTTGACACACCTTTACACAAAAATTCTAAACTTTTACTTTGGAATTAAGTTTTGGGCGGTGTGTGCTAGGACTTTATATATCGCAGTAATACCATGATAAACTAAGAGTTTATTTGTTTTTGCAAAGTTAGTGTCTATAAAATCTCAGAAGAAAGGGATGTTACAGCAACCATTTTTCAGGTGTCTGTGGGGTAAAAGTGTTGAAAAGTGAAGTCCTTAAATGAATTGATGGATATCTCTAAAGGTTGAACCATTATTCACTCAGGTGTAATTTTTTCCAGTTTTGAGGATTTTTAATACATGTTTCACTATAAGAACGTTCTCGATGTGTTGGTATTTTCCGTATATAAGGAAAAAGTATAGTCCCTTATATAAGGGAGTTAAAAAGTATGTATTTTGAAGCTAAATGCATACAAATGAATATGCAAGTTTAAAGGTAAGACCTAATGGAATTGAATTTATATAGTTAAATTACGTTGGTTTTCTTGCTTATTTGCTATGTTTTTGGATTTGTAGAAATTTTCAAATTTTATGGTTATCAGAAACATATCATACCAATATCAGAACAAAACCTCTGAATAATGAACAGAACCACGCCAAAACATAATCATAAATTAATGATCCTCAATGAATAAATATTTATTCGAATTCTGCAAGACAAAAATAAATCCATACCATAAAATTGATTGTGATGCTACTATTAATATATGCAATCAAATAAATGTTGGAAAGGATTAAAGTACATAAAAATCACCCTACTAACATTCAGATATAGGTTTTATTGTATAAAAAAGTAAGGGGTCAAATTGCTATGGGGGTCATTTTTCAACGTGTGTGGAGTCGTACAATTACTGGTCTGGAAAGTTTTTACAGTCAAAAAATGACCCCACTTTTCGTATATATTTACCCCATGGTCAATATTCTACGGAGGTCACTTTCAGTTGTGTAGTAATTTAGTTTAACTGGGAAAAAATTGTTACGTGTACGTAATTATTTACGGTCACTCATTGTTTATATAACTATTTTTAGACAGAGCTACTCGATGCTCCTCGCGAGGATCGGTTAGTTTGACCATTACGTAACACTTTTGTTTTGAACGCGATGCTCCTTTTGAGCATCGGCCAGAGGGTAAATATATGGGGGGGGAATTTTGGGTCAGAGTTACTGTTTCGTTGGGAATTTATTAGTATAGTTACTGTATTACGTGCGAGTTACATGTACATAGACCATTCAGAAGATAGTGGATTATGTGTAAATTTTAATATTGTGATGTGTTTTACGGGCACCTGTCCCTGTAAATAAATTGTATATAAAACTTACTAATCGTATTTTAAGTCAGAGAAATATTATTGTTACCGAATAATGGATTAATTTAGCCGTTTACCGCTCGACAGCTCTAAAACTGTTGGCAGCTGGGGGATTTTCTGCATCATTCCAGTGATTTTAATTTATTATTTTTGTGTGTGTGGATTTATTCGGTGGATTCTATACGTGAAGATGAGGAAATTATCTTATATTACTTTGTATACTATTCAAAAGAACGGATCTGGATTTAGAAAGTCTATAGTGGATACTGAAAATTACAATCTTACATGTGAAAATTGCGACAAAGTATTTCCAAGGAATCAGGCAAAGAACAAAGTTTTTTTTGTCTCGTGAAAATTGTGAGCTTTCCGTGTTCAAATTGGGATGCGTAAATTGTGATCATGTGAATAGTTGCTAGTATGCGGAGGAAAATTGGTATACAGTGACACCGCTCGAATTATTGTGTTTTTAAAATAGTAGAAATGGTTTTCAAAAATAGTCAACCTTCAAGACTTACATATATATACGACTATGACTATTCCAGAAAATTAGTTTTAGTGAGGATCGATGATTTTTATTTACGAAAGTAATGCCCAAACTGTTACAACATGTTTGTGAAAACGGAAAACACGCATGAGCATCTGACTAGTGGACGCGTTGTTCAGTTCTTTAAATGCTCAGCTTGAGGATGCAGGATTAAACTACCAAATTAGTGAAAGTTAATGATTTATCAACCTGAACAGTGAAGTACAACATAATGAACTGTACCGAGAATAAAGAAATGTTACGAATGTAACTCAACACAACACTTCTACAGAGTTGTCCTAAGAATAAAAATGTAAATGACAGTAGACTGCAAAAACCTTTAAAAAGTGAAAGTGTTGAGGCAGTAGGCTATGCATTGGCACAGGAGTTTGTAAAGCTGCCTTGTATAGGTAAGCAGCAATCGCGGGATACTGCGGACGTTGTTAGTAAGGGAAATGTTACTGTACCAACGCAGACTGTTGTTGCTGAGAATCTGCACTTGGATTATGGCTCTAAAAATGATGAAACTGGGGACTTTGTAGAGATTCAAGGGAAGTCCGGTATGAAGTTAGATGGTTTAGTTGAGGGCACGCCAGTAGAGTGGAAATTAGACACAGGTGCAATAAATACGTTCATTATAGATGATACTTATCTTAGCATCCTTCCAGAAAATCGACCTGTACTTGAGCGCGTTAAGAAAATATTCCATGCAGCCGATGGCAGGAGGTTAAAGGTTATGGGAACAGCCACGATGTTACTTTCATTTAAAAGTTTTCAAGTGATTTTCCGTGTATTTGTTGCAGAAGTAAAAAGTGACTTATTAGGACAAGACTTTATCACCAGGTTTCATTGCCAGTGGAATTATGCATCTAATCTGTGAACCCTTAAGTCACAAAACGAGGAAATTATGCGAGGTATTTTTTACAATGCATCGAGGATAGTTTCGTTCCAGCTCATTGTTAAATTGTGATTAACGCAGCGTAGTGCAAATGTTACTGGTGGTATTCTAGTTCCAGTAAAAATATTTGTGTTTAGTTATTGACTTGCTGCAGTGCGAGAATTAGTAAATGCGACTACTGGCCAGAATATCATATATGTGCATATATGTCCAAATGACCGTGATGTAATTGTGAGGAAGAATTCTGAAATAGCAGTGTTTGTTCCTGTGGATGCAGTTTCAACTGTGAACATTCCAGAAGTGAGCAATGTGACGTAAGTGGATAGTCGACTGCTTGAATATCTAGAACCAATTTTCAATGATGCGTGTAAAAATATGACAAAAGAGCAAAGTGTAAAGTTTAAGGACGTTTAAGTAAACCCGAGGAACGTGCTACGATCGGAGAGAATCGAATTAAATTGAAGGGGGAAGTAACCTTCAAGGAAACAGTGCACAGGGTTCCGATATTTAAGAGAGAAATTATGGACGAGGAGTTCCAGAAACTGGCAGAACAAGGGATGATTGAGAGATCTAATAGCCCGTGGTCCTCACCTCTTGTGTAAGTACAGAAAAAGGACAAATCATGGAGATAGTTACTATTAAAGACGCATTCCCCATACCTCGGGTGGCAGATGATCTTGACTCTCTCGCTGGATGTACATGGTTTTCGTCACTTGATTTAAACATGGCATACCATCTATTCCGATGCGTGAAGAAGACAAAGAGAAAACAGCGTTTGGTACACCTCGTGGAGGCCTTTATCAATACAGTGTTGTGCCATTTGGATTATTTAATGCCCCGGCAACGTTTCAACGAGTGATAGAACAGGCACTAACTGGATTGCAGTGGAAAGTCGCAGTGATTTACCTTGATTATATTATTGTGTACAGTCGAAGTTTTGATGAACATCTTGACAATCTTAATTTAGTCTTTGACAGGCTACAGAGTGTGAATTTAAAACTAAAAGCTAAGAAGTGCAAATATTTTAGACGTGAGGTTAGTTTTCTGGGACATATTGTATCTGAGAGTGGTATAAAAACCGACCCATCAAAAATTGAAGCTGTAAGGAACTGGAAAAAGCCCGAAACTGTGTCACAACTTCGAAGTTTCCTTGGATTAGCAGCTTACTATCGACGATGTAAAATGTACAAATAGACACTTTACTTGTAGTCCAAAGTTTGCTTTTAAAAAAAGAAACTTAACTGCACAAAATTATAGCTCTTTTATTTACCGATTTCTTCCGTCTCGCTTTCTTTTTTCTCTTCTTTTTCTACTTCTTCTTTAGCTAAAATAAAAGACAAAACAACTCTGCTAATAAGAAAAAGCAAAATTCGTGGTGAATGTACAACCAACAATAAAAAGAAATAGCCTACATGTACATAACAATGTCATGAATCAATTCAATTATTTAGCATATTTATGTCGTCGAAACATTATGTCAGTATTTTATATTGCTTTACCTCAGAATAATTTTTTCGCAACTGAAAATAATTCCATCGATTGTTTTCATTAAACATTAATATCACTCAGTGAAGCAGTGTTCACTTAATTGTTAAGTTGAAATATCTTTTTGTTTAATTTTATCGAATGTTTTCAACAAACATCATTAATTTCTCTCAATCAATAAAAGTAAGATTTAAGGTTGTTGTGTTGAAATATATATCTAAGCAAAAGGAAAAATGTACCTTGTAAAATATCAAACACTTGTTGCATGGTCCGAGAAGGAGAATGACTTGACTTAGATAGCTTTGTTTAGGAATGCATAGACATTTCTGTTTTTAGATTTGATCACTTTCCAACAGAATACAATGGCAATACATGAACAAATGTAGTTACTCTCTCTTTTGGAGCTATTGAGTCAAGGTGACATGTATATACATATAATTCAGATTCAGTATACAGGTCATCCAAAAAAAGTCTTTTGCACCTGTGAATTTGTATTTATTTTTGCCTCATATATTGTTTATTCTATCCTCGGTTTCAAATGTTTCGATATATATTGGTGGCACAAATGTGCAATAATAGATTAATTGAGGGTCATTTGGATTAGCCCTATGGTACCGAGGTCTCAAAAACGGCAGGCGTTGGCATGATTAATATCACTCATTGTTCAATGACCCTAAGTGCTTTTTTTTACTGACAAACTTAGAAAATTACTGACAATATGCTGTCGTTACTGTAAAACATAGACAATTACTGACCTTCGGTTCTGATAAACTTAGAAAAGCTCGAGTATGTCACCAGTATGTCACCAGAATTAGAATTTTGAGGAACAAGTGTAGAAAAACCTTGATGGTGAACATAAAAAAAAACATAATAGGGTTGTCTCAAAATTTGCATCACTTTCTTATGTGTGAACTAATCAATAGAAATCTCATTTGGAATTTCAATTGTTTTAGGACTAGTCATCTTTAACCAAAAAAGGTGAATAAAACAACTGATAAAAATATTTAATATAAGAAATAATGAAATAAATTAACTTCAGAAATATATTTTAATTGAAAAATATAAGTTCATCAGTGTAATTTTGTAGTGTTGAATTTTAAAAATTAAAATTAAATGTAATAAAATCAATACATTTATTTGCTCAAAAGTGGTAACTTTTGCTTCGTGATAAAGGCATGAAAACTGAAATAGAGACATAATGTATTCAAAATTCAAATAAAGGTTTTTTTTCTCAAAAACAACAACATCGAGGACCCAAGAGAGATGAAATAGAAATGCAATTTATTTATTAATCTAATAAATCTTTAAAGGTCTATAGGAGATAAAGAACAATGTGTTTATGTGAGACATACGGCAACATAACAAAGGTAAAATTTTCTCAAATGCAATTCAAATATGTCAGAACCGAAATTAAGGCCCTCTCCCAAGAAATACCATTGTGTAATATTAACGCCCTAGCACCGCTTTTTCAAAAGTAAAAGCTAAGGTTATAAATTATTAGAAATAGGTCAAACCATTTTCTGATACAGACATTTTAGATTTAAACAAACGGTCGATTTTGAATCATTTAGTAACTTTAAATGATAAAAGGTACTGAAGTTTTTATAAAATTATACATGTACATTGTGAATCTATTTCTACTATACGGCAATGTTAAAGTGAACAGGAATGATTTTTGTGTTGTGTCCCCATTGAGTGCCATATATAATACAAGCATGATCATATTTTAATATTTTTAGAAATCTCAATATCAATAAATTCTACAGATAATGTAAATTCTAAAAGAAAATTATTTTCATGTTTTTTTAGAAAAATAAATAACGTACAAACACATGTTTAAGCTTTATTCAATCTTTCCATTCTAAAACTTCAAAACATACATAGAAAATGTTTCATACTAACATTTAGAAGACACGAAAACTGAAATAAAGACGAACCGTATCCATGATTCAAATTATGGTCCTTTTAAAAAAAAGTATTCTTAAGAAAAAAGCCTATAGCATCGGTACTTATATGCAATTTTCATTTATTACATACATTTGGAAAAAAATTAATATTAATATTATATATCATCTACGTACATGACGTCTTATGATCAATTTGCATTGGACTCGGGAATATCTTTAATACCGGGTGTGTTTGGAACTGTTTATGTTACCATAAATGGAGCCAAAACACATTCATATTATTGTTTTTACCTTACACCAATCTCCTCATTTTCAATATCCGTAAAATTGAGAGAAAAAAACTGTTAATACTTACAAGGTTGATAACGCAAGAGAGCTGAAATAGATATGTAAGGTATTTATTAATCTAATATAACTTTAAGGTCTGTAGGAGATAAAGAACAATACGTTTTAGTGAGACGTACGGCAACAAAACAAAGATAAAACTTTCTCAAATGCAAATCAAATATGTCAGTACCGAAATTAAGGCCCTATCCCAAGAAATACCTTTGTGAAATATTATAGCCCTAGCAGCTCTTGGTCAAAAGTAAAAGGTAAGGTTATAAATTATCAAAAGTAAGTCAAACTCCTAGATGAAGGTAAAAGGGTCAAAGATGTTGGTTTCTCAAGAAAATGTCTTGTCATAAGAATTGTATATTTGAACTAGAAAGTCTGCTATTGCTAGCAATAGCATATGTCGCGCGAAACTGGACAAAACTTTTATTTTTTCATCACTAAAGCAATACCCATTAGTTAAGCTTGGACAAACATCTACTTGTATCAGTCCAAATCAAAGTTTAAAAAGTTCAATTTTTCCCTGTCTACATGACAACTATTCACAATTTGCAACTTTTAAATAAAACATGCTCAATTATAGATACTAATCATTAAATCAGTAAAGTTTCAGGACGAATATCCAAGGAACCAAAGAGAACACCCTCGGACAAAATTCGTTGTTTTTTTTACATGTTTCCGTGGCATCGGTAGGCATTTTGAAACTGAATTATCACACAACAGAACTTCAAACAATTATCGTCCTCTGAATAAAATTTCAGGAAGATTGTCCAAGCCATCTTCGAAAAACAGACCGTAGAACACAAACATCGTTCAGACTTCGCTCGGGGCGGCATAATTATGAAAGCCCTCTATTTAACAATTCAACAGGTAATGTCTAAAGTTAAAGTTTTTTCAGAAGGTCAAATTCCTAGGACAGGAACAGTGGTTAAAAGTTGTTGGTGTCCTTGGAAAGGTCTTGTCACAAGAATTACATATATTCATAGCCATTTATTGTTACATCCGCTGAGAAAAAGACATTAAGGATATCCCATCCTCAGCCAGGAAAGATAACTCAAAAATTAGTATTTAATTTGAAATGCATCAAAATGAAGCTTGAAAATGAATTTTTTTTCATGCAATAATTTTCATTTTATTCATCTCTATGAGGTTCAAGGTCTTTGGAAGTTTAGAAAACAAAAAAGTTGTTGCTTTTCGTACCCTATAAGAGTTAAAAAAAATAATACAGTTTTATGAAAATAAGATATCCTGGAATTCAGCCTTAGATACCTATGTTTATTAGCATGATATGAAATGAGAAGTGATTTGTGGTGTCTTGAAATGAAAGCAAAAGCCTTTTTTCACTACGTCTTATAGAATACGTGTCGGAAATAGAAGACAAAAATACCAAGTAAGTAAAAAAATTCATCACAATTTCTCTGAATGCCTGAATAATCAAACTTTTGAAATACAAAGTGAACATGAATTACAACTACATGTATTCACTTTTAGGCAATAGGCATTGCAGGAGTAGTATTCATTACTTTTGACTACAGGAGGATGTAGTAGTAGTAGTAGTAGTAGCAAATTTCATTCATAGTCGGACTATATATACATAACAAAGAACATAAGGTATCAAGCTCTTTTACCGACTAGACCATAGAAACATATTAAGCACTAATAAAATGTACATACATGTATATACATATAAGAGCAGAGTTATTACATTAAGTTTCACAAAGACAGAAGTACATTTGAACGCACCAATTTAACCAGACATTTAATAACACACATAAAAAAAGAAATAAAAGACAGAACATCTGAAGTACACAAAGAAAATAAAATAGTCAGCATAAGAAAACAACAGGTACAGAATACAAATGTAGTGCACACATAAAAAGAGAGAACAGATTAAGACAGCACAATATTGTAAAACAATAACTTACGACGATCGTCTGCAAAGGTAAACATTAGTTATGAGGCATAAAAGTCTGAAATCTGCAGGAGCTACATTTACAATTAAGCTCTGCACCCCAAGTTGAAATATTTTATGAAAATTGCTTATAAGAAGAGAATTGCCTGGCTTCATTGGACAGAGAGTTCCAGAGCTTTGTTACCTCATACCTAAATTATTTTATCCCATACCTTCTAGTTCTTGGTCTTGCAACCTCTGCAGTATTTGCAAATCTAAAATTGTATGAATTATCTTTTAAAACAACCAGATCTTGAAAAAAGACTGCACTTAAACCTTGAATAACTTTAAAAGTTTCTATAGCAATGGCACGCATTCTTCTGGATTTCAGAGATGGTAGTTTAGATTCATGTAAACCACTTTCATAAAAAACTTTTATAATCTTCATAAATATCTTAACGCTCTTTCCGTAAATCTTTCTATTTTGTGAGTGTTCTGTTCAGTACAGAAATGCCATGTTAAGAGGGAATAACTAATAGAGTGTAAATTGTAAGCTTTCCTATTTTAGTTAAGTGGTTTCCTTATCGTTTAAGAACATTTAATTGCCTGGCAGCCTTTTAACACATATTTGTAATATGTATATCAAAAGACAACTTGATGTCTATGGTAATACATAGAAGCTTTACGTCATCATCACAAGGAATTTTGATTCCATCCTAATCAAAAACAATGTTTTTACTTTGTGTTTTTTTCCCAATAGAATTTGCCTGAAAATTTTCAGGGTTGGCCTGCATTTTATTTGAAGAGAACAATGTAAAGAGAGTTCATTGTCATGTTCTCTTTCGACAATTTGACTAATTCCAAAGTTACATGTACCTGTTGTTCAAATACTTTAATGTAAGACGTCATTGCTTGCAGATTTAAATTTAAAGGAGAGATATGGCGAAACAAAATAAATAAACATCTGTAAATACCAATATTCATAAAACTTGACCTGTTAATAAGTTGACATTATTTCGTCTTCTAAGACGCCATAACGTACCACTGATATAGAAAAGTTAGAATATTCTTAATGTATTCTAATGTATCCATTAGACCCTGAGAATATATTGGTTTTTATATACCTAAGATAACTCTTTATATAGATTGATCGTACCAAATTATATACAGTACAAATAAAATCAAAATCGACCTTGCAATGAAGTATTTAATCAATTAATGACCAAGAGAAGGATTTTTTTTCTAATTACTTCCATCTGTACGAAATGAAAACCATCTATTTTATCAGAATATCAAGAGTTTTTGTCAAACCTTTTGATAAACAATTCTATGCGCAAACAAAAATATGGGTTTTTATAGGATAATTTAATCTATTTTTCACAAAACAAAGATCCTGGAATGAAAAGCGTAAAAAAATACAACAGGCGATTCAAGAAAAACATTTCACAAAATGTCTGTGAAATATTTACTTTTTATAAAGCTAATGAAAAAAGATTAAAGCAATATAAAATTATACTTACACCGTGGATCACCAGGCTCTGTAATTTGGAAACAATAATACGATATATTTGTGTAACTTATCTTTATTTATCTAAGAAAATGGAAGGTTAAGAAATGAATCTTTTGGTTATATATGCTTTTGTTTCACCTCTCCTGTTACTAAGAATGTAAGTACCCACTTTGAAACATTTGATATTCATATTTTCAAACAAACTAATTTAAGCGGTAAGTCCTAAAACTCATCAACCCACTATTTTTTTTTCATTCGTATAATGTTTCCAAAACTAAGTGTTTTAATTTCCTATTGAAAAATATATGCTAGAAGTTTGGTACAAGAACTTTCGGATCATCGGGTTTTCTATTAACTAAAGACAGAATTAATTCTCGGAATGAGTAAATAATTCTAAGATTTTAAACTATGAAATTTTGCTGACAATATTATTATGATATCAAATATAAATCAAAAGAATTCGTCTGGTTACACTGTGACCACGAAAGGCAAGTAAATACATCATATCAATTAATATCATTGATCGACTTCATTCAATGCGTAATTTGATTCAAGATAATATTTTATTGGCCATTTGGTTAGATCTTGTTTATTTCGCTTTAAATTAATTATGGATTTTCAACTTCCGGCCCTCCGAATATTCCCCGTATGAGATTAGGTCAATCATGATTTTCGAAAAATGACTTGAATTGACAACTTAAACCTTTTTGAAATTAATTCTTATAACGGATACACAAACGCAGGAAATTTATTTTTGGAGTAGTTCGTATTAGTTCCATATCATGATAAATTATTTATTTTGTTTTAGCCAATTTCTTTGACTTTTTCTTTCGGCCGGTCCCCATGACATCTTTTGAATTCAATTACTCAAAAGCGATGCAGACGAATTTTATAAAATATTCAGAGAATGTAAATCAAAGGTGGTGAAATCATATACGTTATTTTCATTGAATGTTTCCGAACACCTTTAAAAGCCCTGCAAACCCGCGACCTACGTTAATTTTAGTAACGGTTACAAAAGTCTAATAGAAAGAAATAATAAATTATTTCGTTGGAAAAGTCACATTGATAATCATTGTTTTTTTTTGTGCGTGTGTTTCATATTTACATGTGTACACATCATCATTCTAAGTTCATTACTTCATACCAGATTTTAAGAATCTAGGTTTCTTTGCAGGAAATTTATTTTTGGAGTAGTCCGTATTAGATCCATATCATGATAAAATATTTATTTTGTTTTAGCTAATTTCTTTAACTTTTTCTTTCGGCTGGTCCCCATACATGCATGCTTTTCGTACGATTTTAATATTTAATTTCGATTTGTGGACACAACACAGATTGAAAGCTTTAGACATTAAATGCAAATATTTATTTTACTGCGTCAATTTCTTCCATGAAATAACTCATATCTGGTAGATAAATACAAAGGTTGATATTTTTGCATCATTAATAAATCCATTTATAGAGATTCATGAGTTTATCATTAAGATTTGAAGCTTTTCAAGTATTTAATTAACATATATTTTGTTATCAAAAAAAAGAATATATATCTCAAGAAAAAAAATTTGAAACAATTATCAGCTTTAACGTTTATTCAATTGTGAATACAGTTTATCAGGTGTATCGTGTTTTATGTTTATCCTATCGTGCGTGTATCCTATCGTATTGTGTACATGTATCTTGTAAAGAATAGCGATGTGGATACTGTATTTAGTGCAAAAAGAACTTGTTTTTTTTTTTAGAAAACCATTAACGCATTTTGCAAGTAAAAATAAGAGTATGAAACAGATGTGTTATACTCTGTGGTATCTTTTTTCTCAAGCTCATCATGATACATCATAACGACATAGGAACGAAAATAACCATTGATAATTGACAATAACAAATTGGTTTACTTTTGAAAAGTTTAAATCCAAACGTTTGGCCCAACCCTATCCCCGGGGGTCATGATTTGAATAAACTTGAATCTACACTACCTGGGGATGCTTCAATATAAATATGAACAATTATGGCTTTGTTGTTCTTGAGAATAAGATTTTAAAAGAATTTTTCTATATATTTCTATGTAAAACTTTGGTCGGCCATGGTGGCCCCGCCCTACCCCCCGAGGGAAGATTTGAACAAACTTAAATTTACACTAACTGGGGATGCGTCCATATAAATATGAGCAATTATGGCTTTGCTGTTCTTTAGAAGAAGGTTTTAAAAGAATTTTTCTATACATTTCAAAATAAAACGGCCATCGTGACCCAGCCCTACCCCGGGGGTCATGATTTGTACAAACTTGAATCTACACTACCTGGGGATGCTTCCATATAAATATGAGCAATTATGGCTAAGTTGTTCTCTTGAGAAGATTTTTGAAGAATTTTCCTATATATTTCTAAGGTCAAACTTTGGTCGGCCATTGTGGCCCCGCCCTACCCCTGTGGTAAATGATTTGAACAAACTTTATTTCACACTACCTGAGGATATTTCCCAATAAGTTTCATCTTTCCTGGCACAGTGGTTCTTGAGAAGAAGATTTTTAAACATACCACAAAAAATTTCACTAATTCTCAATTATCTCCCCTTGAATGAATGTACCGCCCTTTATTTGAACAAACTAGGATCCCCTTCATCCAAGGATGCTTTGTGGCAAGGTTGGTTGAATTTGGCCAAGCAGTTCTTGAGAAAACGTCGAAAATGTGAGAAAAAAAGTCACTTGAGCCTTCGGTTCAGTTGAGCTGAAAATGTATTCATTATCGAGATGGTGATTATTTTTAGCAAATTATTCATATCAGGTATTTCTAATTATGGTTTATAATTACATATTGAAGACAATAAACTTTATATCAAGACCTGTCACCTGATGCGGCAGTCATGTGATTAGTGCACATTTATTTGTGGTATTGAGGGTACTTTTAAATTTAACTAGTGCAAGGGCATAACCATGTTGAAATTCTATTTTGAACACAAATCGTAGTTTCTGAAAAGCACTGCTGTCCTATTTAGATTGTGTAATGTTATTGTCAAAGTTTGTATAAGTTTGACCAAATGCTATATTTATTGCTGGTTAACGATATGAAATATTGCTAGGATTCATTTATTTTCAAGATTTCATCAGGATTGCAGCACTACACAGATACCTTAGTATTTCTAGAGTTGATCTGTAAAATCTTACTTATAATGATCCATTGAGTGTACGCCCCTTTACTAAAGCAATTTAATATGCAATCACATTACCCCCGAAGACTTTGTATATAATAAACGAGCAGTATCAATTGAATACAAAATATAAAGGAAATATGTAAATAAAATCGCAAAATAAACACTGAATTCAAGATAATGGTCTATAGAATCTATGCAAATAATACTTGATGTTTTTATAAAAAAACAATTTTCGCAGAGAAAATATTTCTTGATCTGACTCTCAATTTTTTTGGAATTTAACTAACGGCAAATATAGCATGCTGCAGTAAGTTTTGATGTAGTTTGTTGATTTCCAAAAGAAAGGCAAATCACCTCATTTAATGGTATTCTAAAGTATCATTGGTTTTGTATGATGTCATATTTAGTTTTCTTGTACAAATTAGGTCCCAAAAATAAAAGTCTTTACAAAAGAGTTTGTCATTGAAATATTGTAACTTAAACATGTTTACTCACAAAAAAATTGAGGTATCTTACCAGGCATTTCTGCAAGATACCAAGGATAGTTTTTCTTATATAATCCTTTTGGGAAGAAAAATTTTAATTGTTTAAATGTTTTGATTTTTTAAAAACGTTTTAAATATGGTTAAGAAATCAGAATGTTTTTAAAATTTTGATTATTTTTTTCAAACATTACGAAGATATACAAAACAGACTTGAAGGAACGTCTACTCTGGCTGCAACTCTGCTATGGAGTTGAAGGTCACAGCAATTGTTTTCTTCTTAACACGCGTAAGCTTTTAATGTTAGGGGTTATCTTGAGAATCACAGCCGCTACTTTATCTATTTTTTTCCTTTTCTTTCCGGGTATTTTATATATAACAGGAAATACTTGGTCAGAAAGTTCACGATCATTTGTAGAGAAATTGTAATTTGTTCCACCGTTTATCCAGATCAAATATAACTTCATTCAATATAAATCCATTCAGAATAAAATTAATTGTAAATATTTCTATGTCTGACTTCGAATATTGTTACAGTACCCGCTTTTCTTTACAAATCTATCGTGTCCTGTCGTGCGTGTATCGTATCGTATCGTGCGTGTATCCTATCGTATCCTATCGTGTCGTGTTTTCCGTTTATCGTGTTTTGCGTTTATCGTGTAGATCGTTTATCAGGTTCTATCATGTATCGTGTTTTGCGTTTATCGTGTATATTCGGAAACCCTCGCTTTTTATCATTACTACAGGAAGAAGCTATCGAGGTATTCCGAGTTTCTTTTTCGTTTTGTTAACTAAAATAAGATTATTTTTACCAAGAAAAAGAAAAGATAGTTTAATTCCTTAGTTTTTCATCATTAAAATAAATATTAAAGCTTGGAAGGAAAATAATAAATATTTAAATAATATAATTAATGAATTAAACAATTAATGATAGATTAGATTAAGAAAATAATCGTTTCATAGACAAGCAGAGAATCAAAATTAATTTTTGAAAATGAAATAATCGATTCCCTATTGTTTTTTTAATTCATGGAATTGAGTCACTGAGGATTATTTTAATAATTAGTAGAGGATTTATGTGTATCTTTTTAAAATATAATATTCATTTTTTTTTCTCCCGATCAATCGTCAGGTAATATTAGGAATGTGTTTTCGCCTCTGATCTGCATGTACACGTATGCATAATTATTTAAAATTTTGATTTAAAAAAATAATAACGAAGGATTTAAGACATTGATCCAGACAACTTTTATACAGATTTTGTCCGTATAGGTACAATTTTTTAAATTTATTTTTATCAGTATCTTTATTAGCTAAATTCCTTAATATGTCTAAGTCTAAAAAAGAATTATATCAAAATTATAAAATGTAATGCATGAAAATGCTATACCCAATTTATCACACCATGCATGGCAGTTACTATAAAATAGAAGTTTTACATTAATTCTAAAATTAATAAACAGGAAAAACATGATGACTTTGAATAGCTTACACTGTATATGATATTACCGGGTAAGTCTAAAATAATTTTCAGGGTTTAATAATTCATTAGAAACAGTTTAGTAGCAGTGATTCATAATTACTTAGTCGGAAAAATCGCATTTTCACCCTTTTAATATTTGTTTCTAAATTTTTGTGTTTTTTATTGTAAAGAAAAAAAGTCATTCAAAGTTCGTTAATTAATACGAGGTTTAAAGTACATGAACATAAGTTAGAGCTTAGCTTAAACGTACATGTACATGTGCAGTTGTAGCAGATTCATATTCTGTTGACACAGATAGTTAAATATATTAATGCAGAGGGCTATTATATTAACAATTATTTGGATTTCTACTCAGGAAATAAATTTTCTTGAACTATATAGTTCTTTAAAGCTGATTTCTTTGGACCTGTCGTTCGGCCGGTCTTCTACATGTATTTTTTCCCTCAGATTTTAATATTTGATTGCGATTTTTGGATACACCGCAGATTGTAAGCTTTATACATTAAATACAAATATTTAATTTATTGCGTAAATTTCTTCCGTGAAATAATTTAGTATTTGTAGATAAATTTACTAAGTACAAATGTATATGTTTTTCATAAATAATAAATCTATAAATTTATAGATTTTCATTAATTTATAATAGTACCCTTGAGAAACGGCACATATTTTTGTATAATTACCAGTGATCTCATTTTTTTTTAATTATAGTAATTAAACGTACTTTATAATTTAGATTTGAAGCTTTGCAAGTATTAAATTAAAATATTGTAGTAACTAATCTAAATAAATCTTAATGAAATAATTTTTTCGTATTGTCAGAAAACGTTCCGCATTTTGAAACAATCCTATCAGGTTTTGAGTTTATCCTATCTTTAAGATCGTTTATCAGGTCTATCGTGTTTTGCGTTTATCGTGTTTTGCGTGTATCGTTTTTTGCGTTTATCGTGTTTTGCGTTTATCCTATCATGCGTGTATCCTGTCCTATCGTGCGTGTATCCTATCGTATCGTGCGTGTATCCTATCGTATCGTACGTGTATCCTATCGTATCGTGTATCCTGTAAAGAATATCGATGCGGGTACTGTAGATATTAAAAGAAAAAAATGTTTTGCTATAGATTTTCCAATAATGATAATGGAAGTCATTATAGTTACTTTATTTACGAAATAAACAACAATGGTAAAAAGTTTTATAGAAAATAAACTTTAAGTTAATCACATGATCAAATACTGTGAAGCTCGAAGGAGATTTTCATATACATTAAAATATAGCGTCTAAACACATGATTTAGCTTTCTTTAATATTCCCATTCTAAAAATTCAAAACATACAAAATATTTCATATTAACCCTGAGCTGAGAAGGCATGAAATAGAGACATAATTTAATCAAAATTCGAATAAACGTGTTTTTTTTTTCAAAAATATGTTCTTTAGAAGATAGCATACAGATAGTATAGTATCGGCATTTATATGCAACTTTAAATGTTCATTTATTATATACATTGGGAAAAAGAAAATTTAGTAAGAAACAATAAATGATCTACTTACGGGACATCTCATAATCAATTTGCATTCGAGTCCTGGGGTCTGCTCTCGGCGAATGAGTTGCAATGATGGGTGTGGTTTTAACTGTAGTATTTCCATAAATTGAGCCAAAACATATTCATGCTATTTTTTATATCGTACACCAATCTCCTTATTTTATATATTGAGAAAGTTTGAGAAGAAACTGTTAATACTTACAACATCGGGAACGCAAGTGAGCTGAAATATATATGCAATGTATTTATTAATCTAATACATCTTTAAAGGTCTAAAGGAGATAAAGAGCAATGTGTTTAAGTGAGACATACGGAAACATAACAAAGGTAAAATTTTCTCAAATGCAAATCAAATATGTCAGTACCGAAATTAAGGACTTCTCCCCAGAAATACCATCGTGTAATATTAATGCCCTAGCACCGCTTGTTCAAAAGTAAAAGTTAAGGTTATAAATTATTGAAAATAGGTCAAACGGTTTTCTGATACAGATATTTTAAATTGAAACAAACGGTTTATTTCGAATCATTCATTAACTTTTAATGACAAAAGCTACTGCCGTTTTGATACAATTATACATGTACATTGTGAATCAATTACTACTATAAGGCAATGTTATAGTGAACAGGGATGATTTTTATGTTGTGTCCCCATTGAATGCCATATATGATGACAGTATGATAATATTTTATTATTGTTAGAAATATCAATATCAATAAATTACAGATAGTGTACATTTCCAAAATTGTATTTTTATGTATTTTCGAAAAATAAATAGCTAACAAACCCATGTTCAAGCTTTCTTCAAACTTTCCATTCTAAAACTTCAAAACATACATAGAAAATGTTTCATACTAACATTTAGAAGACATGAAAACTGAAATAAAGACGTACTGTATCCATGATTCAAATTATGGCCTTTTTTTAAAAATGTGTTCTTAAGAAAATAGCCTATAGTATCGGTAGTTATAAGCAATTTTTATTTATTACATACACTTGGAAAAAAAATGAATATTCATTTTATATATCATCTACGTACAGGACGTCTTATGATCAATTTGCATTGGTCTCGGGGAATGCCTTGTAATGCTGAGTGTTGTTGGTACTGTATATGTTACCATAAATGGAGTCAAAACACATTCATATTATTGTTTTTATCTTACACCAATCTCCTTATTTTCAATATCCGTAAAATTAAAAGAAAAAAAAAATGTTAATACTTACAAGGTTGATAATTCACGAGAGCTGAAATATATTTGTAATGAATTTATTAATCTAATAAATCTTTAAGGTCTCTAGGAGATAAAGAACAATACGTTTTAGTGAGACGTTCGGCAACATAAGAAAGGTAAAACTTTCTCAAATGCAAATCAAATATGTCAGTACCAAAATTAAGGACTTCTCCCAAGAAATACCATTGTGAAATATTATAACCCTAGCACCGCTGGTCAAAAGTAAAAACTAAGGTTATAAATTCTTAAAAGTAGGTCAAACTCCTAGATGAAGGTAAAACGGTCAAGGAATGTTTGTTTCTCAAGAAAATGTCTTGTCATAAGAATTTTATATTTGAACTAGGAAGTCAGTTAATACAGGCAATAGCGTATTTCGCTCGAAACTGGACGACACTTTAATTTTTTCACTAAAACAACTCCCATCAGCTAAGCTTGGACAAACATCTACTTGTATCATTCCAAATCAAAGTTAGAAAAATTCACTTTTCCATGTCTACATGGCAACTATTGACAATTTGCAACTTCTAAATGCAACATGCTCAATTACAGATACTAATCATTAAATCAGTAAAGTTTCATGACGAATATCCAAGGAACCAGAGAGAACACCCTCGGACAAAATTCGTCGCTTTTTGCATGTTTCCATGGCAACGGTAGCCATTTTGAAACTGAATAACCACAAAACGGAACTTCAACCAGTTATTGTCCCTTGAAAAAAAATTCAGGAAGATTGTCCGAGCCATCTTCGAGAAACAGCCCGTAGATGAAAAACATCGTTCAGTCTTCGCTCGAGGCGGCATAATTATGAAAGCCCTCTATTTAACAGTTCAACACGTAATGTCTAAGGTTAAAGTTTTTTTTCAGTAGGTCAAATTCCTAGGACAGGAACAGTGGGTAAAAGTTGTTGGTGTCCTTGGAAAGGTCTTGTCACAAGAATTACATATATTCATAGCCATTTATTTTTACATCCGCTGAGAAAAAGAAATTAAGGATATCCGATCCTCAGTCAGGAAAGATAACTCCAAAAATTAGTATTCAATTTGAAATGCATCAAAATGAAGCTTGAAAATGAAATTTTTCCATGCAACAATTTTTATTTTATTCATCTCTATGAGGTTCAAGGTCTTTGGAAGTTTAGAAACTTTTAAGTTGCCATTCGTACCCTATAAGAGTCAAAAAATATAATACAGTTTTAGGGAAATCAGATTATCTGGAAACCAGCCTTAGATACAAATGTTTATTAGCATGATATGAAATGAGAAGAGTTTTGTGGTGTCTTGCAATGACAGCAAAAGCCTTTTTCACTACGTTTTATAGAATACGTGTCGGAAATAGAAGACAAAAAATACCAAATAAATATAAAAATCATGACAATCTCTTTGAATGCTCGAATACCTATAGATTTTTAACCTAAAATATATTTGTTGACTAATTTGCAATTAGAAAATGCATTGTTGATATTCCAGTTCGCAGTTTCTGCAAAAATATATTTGGATTCAGAGAAACTTTTATAAGTACTTTTGATTACTTCACTGCTAGTTTTATAAACCTGAGCATCAGACTACCTTAATAAAAAGAAGCAGTGAACAACGAATTTTTTAATCTGCATTTGAATATTGCTTTTTGTTTCCATTTCTTCCTCCAATTTCAAGAGATGCAGAACTTTTATATACTCGTATTCATAGTGTATATTGTGTTAAACCGCAGCTTAAATATTTATCATTGCCATTAAAAGGTATTAGAAAAACCATATACAAATCAGACTTTTAAAATACAAAGTGAACATGTATTACAATTACATGTATTCACTTTTAGGCAATAGGCATTGCACGGGTTTTATTCATTACTTTTGACTTTAAGAAGATGTAGTAGTAGTAGTAGTAGTAGTAGTAGTAGTAGTAGTAGTAGTAGTAGTAGTAGTAGTAGTAGTAGTAGTAGAAGTAGTAGAGTAGTAGTAGTAGTAGTAGTAGTAGTAGTAGTAGTAGTAGTAGTAGAATAGTAGTAGTAGTAGTAGTAGTAGTAGTAGTAGTAGTAGTAGTAGTAGTAGTAACAGTAGTAGTAGTAATGGTAGAAGAAGTAATAGTAGTAGTAGTAGTAGTAGTAGTAGTAGGTAGTAGTAGTGGTGGTAGTGGTAGTGGTAGTGGTAGTAGTAGTAGTAGTAGTATTAGTAGTAGTAGTAGTAGTAGAGTAGTAGTAGTAGTAGTAGTAGTAGTAGTAGTAGTAGTAGAAGAGTAGTAGTAGTAGTAGTAGTAGTAGTAGTAGTAGTAGTAGTAGTAGTAGTAAATTTCATTTATAGTCTGACTATATATACATAACAAAGGACATAAGCTATAAAGCTCTCTTACCGACTAGATCATAGAAACATATTAAGCACTAATAAAATGTACATAAATGTATATACATATATGAGCAGAGTTATTACATAAAGTTTCACGAAGACAGAAGTACATTTAAACGCACTAATTTAACCAAAGACATTTATTAACACACATAAAAAAAAGAAATAAAAGACAGAACATCTGAGAAATACACAAAGAAAAGAAAATAGCCAACATAAGAAAGCAACAGGTACAGAATACAAATGTAATGCACACATGAAAAAGAGAAAAGATTAAGACAGCACAATATTGTAAAACAATAACTCATGACGATCGTCTGCAAAGATAAACATTAGTCATGAGGCTTGCCTGGCTTCATTGGACAGAGAGTTCCAGAGCTTTGTTACCTCATACCTAAATTATTTTATCCCATACCTTCTAGTTCTTGGTCTTGGGACCTCTGCAGTATTTCAAAACCTAAAATTGTATGAATTATTTTTTTTTAAAACGACCAGATCTTGAAAAAAGATTGCACTTAAACCTTGAATAATTTTAAAAGTTTCTAGAGCAATGGCACGCATTCTTCTGGATTTCAGAGATGGTAGTTTAGATTCATGTAAAAGACTTTCATAAAAACTTTTATAATCTTCATAAATAAATCTCAATGCTCTTTTCGGAAATCTTTCTATTTTGTGAGTGTTCGGTTCAGTACAGAAATGCCATGTTAAGAGGGAATAACTAAAATTTGACTTGATAATAGAGTGATATATTGTAAGCTTTCCTATTTTAGTTAAGTGGTTTCCTAATCGTTTAAGAACATTTAATTGCCTTGCAGCCTTTTAACACATAATTGTAATATGTGTATCAAAAGACAACTTGATCTCCATGGTAATACCTAGAAGCTTTACTTCATCATCACAAGGAATTTTGATTCCATCCTAATCAAAAACAATTTTTACTTTCAAATAGAAATTGCCTGAAAATTTTCAGGGTTGGTCTGCATTTTATTTGAAGAGAACAATGTAAGGAGAGTTCATTGACATGTTCTCTTTCGACAATTTGACTAATTCCAAAGTTACATGTACCTGTTGAAGCCTCTTATGTAAGACGTCATCTCTTGCAGATTTAAATTTAAAGGAGAGATATGGCGAAACAAAATAAATAAACATCTCTAAATACCAATATCCATAAAACTTTATGTGTTCTAAAGTTGACGTCATCTCGTCTTCTAAGACGCCATAACGTACCACTGATATTGAAAAGGTAGAATATTCTTAATGCATTCTAATGTATCAATAAGACCCTGAGAATATATTGGTTTTTATATATTTAAGATAGCTCTTTATATTTATTGATCGTACTAAATTATATACAGTACAAATAAAAATCAAAATCGACCTTGCACTGTAATATTATGTTTTGAACACGTTCAAAATTTGTGGAAACCTTAACATGCTGCAAGTTATACATATAAATTCAATCAGTTAATGACTAAGAGAAGGATTTTTTTTCTAATTACTTCCATCTGTACGAAATGAAAACATCCATTTTATCAATATATCAAGAGTTTTTGTCAAACCTTCTGATAAACAATTATATACGCAAACAAAAATATGTCCAGTTATGTGTTGGGTTTTTTTTGGGGGGGGATAATTTAATCTATTTTTTTCCGGGAATGAATTGTGTAAAAAAAAATACAACAGGCAATTCAAGAAAAACATTTTACGAAATATTTACTTTTCATAAAGCTAATTAAAAAACGATTAAAGCAATATAAAATTATACTTACACGGTGGATCACCAGGCTCTGGAATTTGGAAACAATAATCCAATATATTTGTGTAAGTTATCTTTATTAATCTAATAAAATTGAACGTTAAGAAAATGAAACTTTAGGTTATATACGAGGGTTGTCAGTAAAGTTCGTGGACAACATTGATAATTACTGACAAAAATTGACGAAATATACCAAACTATTATTTTTATAAAATTCATGTTTCATTTTATAAATATGCAAGTTTTCAACAGATACAAAACACAAATAGTTATATTTTATCAGATACAAAAAATACATACACTCATATTATAAATGCTCATTATAAATTATAAATGCTCATTAGCGTAAATATTCAGTAAAATATCCAAATATAGAGACTGTATTGCAAACTGTATCGTGCCTTTATACTTACTTGCTGAATGCCGCCGTAAATCTAAAAAGCAAAAATTGTACTTTTTAACTGTTCTTTGAGCTGCACTGCAATCAATAAAAAAAATGAGTAATAAAAATTGAATAATTCCATCTTTTGAAATCAACAGTTTGGTCTACATCATTTTTGCACCACACTTTATGCCTAGGTCACAATTAAGCCGATGATCGGGCGGCCAAATTTTTCTGGTATTGTCGGCTGCATGAACTTGATTGGCCGGAACGGAGCAGTCACATTTTCCCTAGGAACACTGATGACTTGGATAAAGAACACAGCAAAGTCGTTTTTTTTTTCTTTAGAAATAAGCGATATTTTTCGTAGATCTATATTCAGATAGGTGATCCATATTCAGATAGGTTTGCAAAGAAAAGTGGTACAATTCTCACTCAATGTTATAAATATGTTCAAAATTCTCTTTAAAATTGCAAAAAAGCATATTTTAGTAGCAAGGGATGTTTAAGATTTCCTTATGTCTAATAGAATAATAATTTATGTTATTTTCGTTCAAAAAGTATATACCGATCCATGCATTGACATGTTGTTTGTGTTATGTATCCTTTATAGGTTAAATAATCACAAGTCGGTCAATCGTCGCCTGATCATCGAGCATTCAGCTACTGTTTGATTTTAACTGTCGGACGTAATTTTGGACACCTATATTGTCGAACGACGGACGACTGACTTAATAAACTGACCGCCGATGGCCGGATGATGATCGAAGGTTGGTCGACGAACAACTTTAACTGAAGAAATCGGTCACCAACGTAGACAAAACAAGAAATATGTGAGCAAATTCATGCTAGTAATACCCCCTCCCTGATGTCAAAAACCTTATCATTTTATGATGTTAATTTTCACAAGTTCAATTACAGGCAAATGGACAGACGCACAGACAAACAAGAAGTTGATATCGGATTTGAACAAAAATATATCCCACCGTATGGCATGCCTCAAAGAAGATTATGTTAAAATGTCAAGCATCTTCGATGAGTAGTTGATGAGAAAACTGCAAAGTTACGGACAGAAAGACGGAGGGACAGACACACAAGGATAAACCAGTATACGCCCCAGTCCTTCGGAGCGGGGATATAATTATAACTTGGGGTGAGGTGCACAACTGGGTATAAAGTGGAACTGCATTTTCTCTTAGTTACTCTGATCTACCTCTGGGTATTAAGTAAAAAGGGTAAGCATGCTAAGTTTATAATTATGATGATCAATGGTGCCTCTTTCAGAATTGTGAATTGTGAATTTCCTGGCCTCTAGTGTAAAACACGAACCGAGTTAATTGTTAAAAAGTTGTTACACAATACTCAGGTGAAATATAAGGCCTGTGAGCCTCTTGTTTTTTTTTTTTTACCTTTATGTTAAACATATATTGTTTTCGGTAGCTTATGGGCTTGTGACTGGCAACCAGGGCTGTAGCCCAATGAGCTAGTAACTAATTTTTGCAATTGCACACCCCTGGTATTCCATGTCAACTTTGTGTTGGTCTTTGCATCTGTTCATACCATACATAACAAATGTTTGTAGCAGTTTTCTCAGCAACTTTGCATTTTTTATTTTTGCATGAATCTGATGTCAAGTACCTATTGAACTGTCTGCCGTGATTGAACTTAACATATTAGAATGATAGTGTATCAGAGCAGGGGTATTACTAGTGAGTATTATTGTTTTTGTTTGCTTTATTTTGCTAATTGACAACTTGCTTTTTTTAGAAATCATCCTGGTTGAGAAATTTAGAGGAGGTTGTTTCATCCGATGATGAAGAAGATCTTCGACTTTCGAAAGAAGAGCTGATGACCAAATGTCAGATGCAAGCGTTCGAACTTCAAAAGAGATCAAAGGAGATAAGACGATTGTCCCAGGAAAATGAAAATTTACGTGCCGCTCTGGGACTTGCTAAAGGTAGGTTGTCAATTTAAAGTTATAGTTATTCCTGAGCTATTTTCTTAAGAGGGGGAGGGAGAGGGGATGGCCTTAAGCACACACACAGCATAAATTTTGATAGTTGTTTCATACCCTCCACATAATTTTTACTTGAAAAGCCCTTACATCATAATACATAATTACTACATTTTTTTTATCAAGTTACTAGAATGAGAAGAAAAACATTGGTCCATTGAAATGAATCATGATTTTAAATTGCCAGTGAGTTTTTTCTTAGAAACTTTCATTCATCAGCTCTATGAGATAATTCTACATGATTCTAAAATATATATAAAGTTTCGTAAAATTTCAAAAGAATCATGATTTCGCACATGTAACTCTGTTGGAATACTTAATGACAGATTTGTGTTCCTGGGTAAGCAGAATTTTACCGAATTCTGGGATGTAATTTCATGTGATTTTTTTATACAAATGATGCAACATTTCAAGTTTTAACAAAGTATTCAATTGTGGGGATGCACATAGGGTGGTATAAGATAAACCACATAATTCTGAACATTGATCTGCCAGAATGATACCATATTTTCTGACAACATTTGAAAAAAAAGTGACATTCCAATTCAGCTGAAATCTTTAATGAATATCTTATTTTTTTTTTTAGAACTTCCAGACCTTCTGCAGAAAGTAAGGAGACTGAAGAGTTCCCCTACACCGTCTCCAAGCACCAAGCCTTCTGCTGTGTTGTCAACACCGAAGCCTGTCTCCCCAACACAGGGAATTAGAAGAGCCCCTTTACAGGCCATCACACCTGTGGCTCCAGAAAATGAAAATGGGGAAGAGGTAATGTTATTGGAAAAGTTTTTAAGTTTATATTAATTCACAGTTTAGTCTATTTTGTTTTAAGAAAAAATCAACTTGCACACTGGCAAAAAGATGTGAAAATTTTTAATAAATAGTTTGATGTAAGAAGTATGATTTTATTGAGATTGGATCAGAAATATGTACCTCTTAGGACAGTTACAGCTGTAATTGTGCTAGGTGATTTCTCAAAATAGTGCATGGTTTCATGTAAAATTTATACTATTGAAATAGTAATTTATCTTAGAATTTATTATAGAATAGTAAACTCTATTAACTCACAAATATTATAATTTTCATTGAATACCAACTTTTAGCATTTTTAATGTGAATATTCTTCAAAACCATAAATCATCTTGCACCTGTAAGAAATTTCGCCTTCATCAATGGAACAAAATGAATTTTGTAATTAAAAAGGTAATTATTTTTATCAGGTGATACAGTTTGGCAGTGCCTGCATCTCAGCCAAAAAGCTAAAGAGCAATGTAGGCTCCAGATACAGCCATCTTGTGAACTTCATAATGGAGGAGATCTTTACAAAGGAGGAAATGGCAGAATGTAGCCTGACCGGTTCAAAGGGAAGGACAAAAACCGAGGACATCAAACCAGCGCTGGATGCTGAGAAATTAGCAGACATCATTTGTAAGCTATTTCTTAACCAATTCTTTTAAATATTTACTGTAAATGTTCATTCCTTCAAAGAAATAGGGTTTACAGTACTTAAGCTGCCTAATTTTGGTGTCATATTAAAAGGGTATTTCTTATAACCAAGGCTTATACAAGAGTATTAGAAGATGAGCTCTTCTTAAATGATGTAAAAAGTAAAGAATGAATGAAATTTTAAATTCATTGAACATGACACAGTCTCAAATATTACTGCCCTAGAGAAAATCGTTTAATATCATTATAAATAAATATGTATGTCATTTACTTTCTAGCTTACACCAGGACCCAATGGCAAGTGTCGGCTGAAGAAATCAAGAAGACAGTGCGGACGAAGCTCAACAGCATCCATAAGAAGGCCAGGAAAGTCCCCACACCAGAGGATCCATGAGTTGTTTTCACAACCATTGCTCAACCTTGTGATTTTCGACTGTGATTATTAAATTATTATAAATACCAGGAAAAGGACATTTAAAATTATTTTTATTTTTTGACGTACCAGTACATGTATGTATTGTGTATTTAAATAGTGCCAATTAAGTTTCTTGACTTTCAGTTTTTATATTGCATGTGTTTTTATATGTATATATAGAGTGAGTAGTTTTGTAGTGCTGTTTTTTTTTCTTTTACTAGTTTACGTATTGTATTATATTTAGCAACTTATTTGTTTATTTAAGGCATTGAATGCCAGATAACGCAATATCATTTTTGTCTGTTTCATTTAATTTAATTGTCCTAATTTATTCTTAGAAGCTGTATTAAAGAATATTCGTTGTTATATATTTCAAAGTGTATATGTGTTTTTATAGATTGATGCAAAGTCGTGTTAATTCTTTTTGTTGAGTATTTTTCTGTTTTCATTCTTATGAAGTTTATAGTATTTTCCTCAGGATGAAAAATTCAAGTATATGTGTTTTATAGAATTTATTTTTTAATCTTCATTCCATTGCTTTATCTTCATGTCTTACTATAATATTTTTTACTTATAATTTGAAATGATAGGTTGTATCCTGACTGTGTCTTATTTGTCAAAATGAACTTTCGTGTATAGAAAAATACAGGAAACATTAATTGTGATAAATGAAAGCTCATTACTCTACATAGTTTCATAGGAAAAATCTAAACATTCATATTAACGACCAAAATATTAAAGAATCTATTCATATATTGTACAGATGTATGTATACCTGTTTTAAATACCGTTTTAAACAAAATTAAAATCATGCTTTGTTTAAAACAATGAAGAGAAGACATAGATGTATTTTTGTATTTCATTTTAAAATTTATTGTTACTATTTATTTTCAAGTGTAATCTATGTTACAATGAAAAATTTTTAACATAAACTGTTTGCATCACTTGTATATGATAAGGGAAGTCTGGAGTTTTTACTCAAGTTGTTTCACATTTTAACTATGGTAAATAAAAGTTCCAAAGTTTTAACTATAGTGAATCAAAGTTCCAAAGTTTTTACTATAGTAAATCAAAGTTCCAAATTTTTCGCCATAGTAAATCAAAGTTCCAAAATTTTCACCATAGTAAATCAAAGTTCCAAAGTTTTTACTATAGTAAATCAAAGTTCCAAAGTTTTTGCCATAGTAAATCAAAGTTCCAAAGTTTTTTATCATAGTAAATCAAAGTTCCAAAGTGTTCGCCATAGTAAATCAAAGTTCCAAAGTTTTCGCCAAAGTAAATCAAAGTTCCAAAGTTTTCGATAAAGTTAATCAAAGTTCCATAGTTTTCGCCATCGTAAATCAAAGTTCGAAAGTTATTACTATAGTAAATCAAAGTTCCAAAGTGTTCGACAAAGTTGATCAAAGTTCCAAAGTTTTCGCCATAGTAAATCAATGTTCCAAAGTTATTACCATAGTAAATCAAAGTTCCAAAGTTTTCGCCATAGTAAATCAAAGTTCCAAAGTTTTCGCCAAAGTAAATCAAAGTTCCAAAGTTTTTTTCTTTGGTACTATAGTAAACTATAGTTAACTATAGTTAATTATAGTTTACTATAGTATTTTTTTTTGTTAGGGAATGGACGTAAAATTGGTCGACCGACGAAAAAAAGGTCGAAATCGGGCAAGACAACGGCCGATGAACTGCCGTCTGTCACCCGAAGAATCCAATTCTTGCTTCAAAAACCGTCGGCAACTGGTCGTTTTTAACGAGGGATTTTATTCTGTCTTTGTGAAGCCTTTAAATAATCTTTTTAAGAAGGTCAAGGAAAACTCGACGCTAGATTATAGAATAAGATCTGTAATTATAGATGTTGCAATAGAATTTTTTTAATGAATGACTATCAACATCTATAACCATCAATCAGTTTTAAATCATTTTCCTCGAAATATCATTTTCTTTTATTATAAATGCTCATTAGCGTATTCTGTAATGTATCCAAATATTGAGACTATATTACAAACTGTATCGTGTCTTTATACTTACTCGCTGAAGGCCGCCGTGAATCTAAAAAGAAAATTGTACCATGTTATTTAAGGTGCACTGCAATCAATGAAATACATGTGTAATAAGTGAATTATACTGATCATCAAAAATGCTCTAATTCTTAAACTGTAATATCTACTCTTACATATCTCTTTATTACACAATGTCTCTTTTGATTTATTTCCATCTTTTAAAACCAACAGTTTGGTCTACATCATATTTGCACCACACTTTACTCTGCTCCGTTGAAACTTCTAAATAGTCTTTTTGAAAAGGTCAAGGAAAGCTCGACACTAGATTATAGACTAAGATCTGTGATTAAGAATGTTGCAAATCATAAGCTTTTTAAACTCCGTGCTTTACTGAAGAATATGCAAGTTTAACAATCCGTCTCTTCCTTATACATTAATTACCAACAAAGGAATTGATGCTTTTAATATAAGTAATATTCCTCATCACAAAGGAATTCAATCTTGTATCCCAAGTGCATCAAGTTAAATTCTACACAGACTACAAAATCTTATATTTTTATTTATATTAATCGACAATTGCTTCCAAACGTTTTAATCACAAAAAAAACTTTACATAGCCTGGATATCGAATATCTGAAAAATAATCCTCCATTGTGTTCATGTCTTTCTTCACCCTAGCACTATAGTCCTGCTGTTCAGGATATTACAGGTGACATATATATAGATATTAATAAGGACCTTTGATTACCTTTGAAAAAAAAATGAATATAGGGAACCCCGATCCTTTAACTGGCATCAATATTTCATTAATATCGGACGATGAGCCAGAAATGACAAATAAGACCTCAACACTTTGTCAAAATTGATTACATGTATTAAATCCATGTTTCAAAGTGTATTAAACGATTGCGGAGCAATATGAAATATTTAACCAATTGTATTCAATAATCCAGAAGTGCAACAAGAATTAGATTACATGATCAATACGTACTGATCCCTGCTTACAAAACAGGTGACAATAGTGTTCGTGTGTAAGTCGCATAATATGTGTTGTATTTTAGAAGAATATAGGTTTGATTCTACAAGTGGTAATCCATGCAACTTATACTTATAGTTTTATTTATAAGGAAGACACTTTCCATAAAATTTTAAAGTGTCAAAGTTTTCAATAAAGTTTTTCAAAGTGTTAAAGTTTTCGATAAAGTTTTTCAAAATATCAAAGTTTTCGATAAAGTTTTTCAAAGTGTGAAAGTTTTCGATCAAGTTTTTTAAAGTGTCTAAGTTTTCGATAAAGTTTTTCAAAATATCAAAGTTTTCGATAAAGTTTTTCAAAGTGTTAAAGTTTTCGATCAAGTTTTTCAAAGTGTCAAAGTTTTCAATAAAGTTTTTTATAGTGTCAAATTTTTTAATAAACTTTTTCAAAGTCTCAAAGTTTTTTGATGAAGTTTTTCGATATGTTAAAGTATCAAAGCACCCGATATCTGTATATTTTGCATATGTAAATAAATTTTAGTCAACAATCAAATTCCTCAGCAAGGTATCTGAGGGGGCCCTAGACCCTGAGAAAAATCATTAAGTATATGTGTTAGACAAACACGTTACAAAAGTATTCAGAATCAATATTTCATACCGTTGATCAGCATAAAATACAACATTCGGTCATATAAATATTATTTGAACAATGAAATTGCAGAATCTTGATAGGATTGCAGCACTTTAAGAAACTGCAATGTTGTTGGAAATATTGATAAACTAAACTTAGAATTTCATCTTGGTAATTACCTTGCTTTAGTGAAATGTATGAAAATATCATTACTGCAAGTAATTATGCTTAAATCCCGTGACTGCCAAATCACGTGACAAGTCTTAATTTAAAATGTAATCGTCTTTAATAATTATGCAGTTAATAAACATAATCACCCAATATAAATAATGTACTAAAATAATTACCATCCCGATTATGCATACATTTTAATTACAAAATATTGTCGATATTTCCATTGCGCACCTTATCTGAACTGCGAAATGATTTTTTTTATGCAAAAAAATAATCCTGGTTCCATGAACTCCTCTTATATTTTAACATTTATTGATTTATATTTCTTTTAAGAGAAAATTGGTGATGTCATAATGGGGGTCCATTGATTTTATATTTAAAATTTAAACACACATGTTCCAAGAACATCTATGCATTAACCTTAAACCGTGATCATTTGACAGATGATTGGTGAATGTGAAATGGTTTCAAATTTGCATTTTCATGTTGGTAGCAAATAACACCAGGAAAATAATAATCCTTCCCTAACCCCTGGAATCAAGATTTGTACATACTTGAATTTACACTTTCTTAGAATGTTTCCATATTTATCTTGCCCTTCTTCATGAAAAGTAGAATTATGAAAATTTTCTTCCCTAATTCCCATGTAAAACTTGATTCCTTACTGTGACTTATCTCTATCCTCAGAATCTTGATTTGAAAAGGTAATAAAGGCCAAGATTTAACCAGTCCCCCAGTTTTAACAATCAAAAAAACTAAATTTATATGTATATGTATATCCTTATACTCATACTTACATCGAGAACGCTTGTTAGCTGAAATAAATAGATAATGTATCAATTAAACGAATAAATCTTTTAAAAATGTAGTGGAATGCAGTAGATAAAACAAATTATACTACTCAAAGGAAAATGAAACGCGGGGTAAAATAAAATGCGAACTTGTTCTGACTGCAAGACCAAATATTATGAAAAATGATTAGAGAAGGATATGGAAATAACGAACAGTATTCAATCTCAACGTCCATTAAACAAATATACAAAATAAGAGCAGAGCAAACACGGACCTCCGAAACATCAGAGGTGGGATCAGGTGCCATGGAGGTGCCATAGAGAATAATTTATGTTCCTATGCACTAAAATCAGTGAACAGAATTACTCAACCGTTATCTGTATGACGTCCCGCGTCAGAAAAAAAGTTTTAAAAAGCCAAGATAACGTACAAATTGATGACGACAAGTTTGAAGTCGACCTTGGTACACTTGAGAAATACACATTTGTTTTCAGTTTTTGTAGGTAAAATGCATTTCTTTCAATCTTGTAACATTTGATGGAAGTTCCATGGGGTCTAGCTTCTACGTTTCCTGAAAAAAGGACAAAGGCAACAACAGCTTGCTTTGCATCCCCTAGCTAAAATTTCCACATAGAACATCTTATCCGTCTTTAAAGATTGCCTTGAATAGTTTTCAATCAACCGTGCCGATGACGTTGACGCGTAACAGACACACGTCAAGATCGGTTCCTACCACCCGTTAAATCGCCATTTTACCACCACAGAACTGTTACTAATAAAGTGCGTTATCATAATCATTACATTTACCACAAAACTGAAAGAAACCAATTGCTTGATTTGTATCTTTGAGCAGGTTAACTCAAAAAGTTGGTCTTCCTCTCATTTGCGCATGCGCGCGCCGTTTTTCAATTTTCAATTCCTGTCGTAGTCTGGGTTTAACAAAACTTTCTGGCAAGCAATTTAGCAACCTACCTAAATGGTCCCATAAAGTCCATCTTTTTCTCATTTCTTCTGTAAGAATGAGTGAAAGATTGGGTTCGAAATGCCTTTTCAACTAAGAGCTATCATTTTGAAAAGATACAAAAAATAAAAATAAATCTCCGTATTTGTCGGTTAAAAACTATGGTAAACTTTCTGCAAAAGAGAAATAAGACTGAGACAGATGCACGAAGGATACATTGAAGATAATAAGAATTCTAAATGTTCACTTTTTTGGAAATATTGTCCTATCAGTTTCAAGAGCATTCGAAGTATGAGTCAAAGGCAAATGACATTTTCTTTACCTTTTCATTTAAGATGATTTTAAATGATCGATAGGAATTCTGGAAAATATATAAGGAAAAATAAAATTATTTCGTCTTAAATGTTTACCCCGTGTTTCGTTTTACTTTCAGTATATATTATATAAAGTTATTGATGACCTTTCATATTTACATCTAACGAGGACAAGAAATGTATAAAAAGAAGCCAGAATCACTGACTTGTATCTACTCTGCTTTTTAATATGGTTTTATTTCCATGAAATACAATTTTTCAGTTTCAAGATATATAGAAATGGTATATATATATTCTTATTCATTACTTTCATTTCGTTTACCACTCATCTTTTATTAAAATCATTGCAATTGAAATACATGTACTTTTTAAAATCAAATAAATATGAAATTTTGAATTTTACTCAAAAAACTAGCGTAAAATGAATCATATTTGATTCCAAGTATTTGGCATTTCTTGAATGATTTTTAAATAAACTTACATGCAAAACATGTAACTTTATTCGGTAAACTGTCATAGAAGGGAACGATTGCGTCACTTTGTAAGAAACCAATACACTCATTCAATCAGAACAACAAGGGATTTTGTCAAACATTTTAGAAAAACAGTTCTAAAGTGTAAAAAAGATAATTATTCTTAATATGTGTTGGTTGGAATATCAAAAGCGAATCTTTTAATGAACTAGAAAATCTGAAAATTAATCGTGTAAATATCAGAAACGTCCAAAAAATCTCAAAATGTCCTAATAATATTTATAATTTTTATTTTTTAAGCAAAACTGCGTGTATCAGTTTATGATTAGAACGATTAAAGTTGCAGGTACTTAAGCTCCTCATAAGTTCTGCCCACTGTAATATATGAACAATTCTTTAATGTTATTATCTTCTTTCTGTGCTCACGAGTACGAACCTCCAAATTTTAACATTAAAAAAAAATACGGTTTAAAGTTCCATACTTACACAAAGCGTGGGCGATAGCTGAAATAGACATTTAATATAATTATTATTCAGAAATAAGTGTTTAAGAGTGTATGGTAAATGGAAATAGCATATTACATTTACATACACTTAGGTAATGAAATGAAAGGGAAGCTATGAGTAATAAGCTATGCATTTACGTCTTTTTTCCATTAAATATTTTACCTTATACGTAAGAAACGTGGAAATTTTAGATATCGTACACTACCGACCCGACCCAACCTGACACCCAAGCAGTGCAGAATGGGACTGCTCTGGGACCGCTGTGGGACTGCATTGAGACCGCTATAGTACAAGCTGACCCTGGGACTGCTTTGTAGGACTGTTTTGTTCACTCATGTATGAAAAATGTTCTGGGTGACATGATAGCTCAGTCCCCTTGTGTATTCTGAATTTACAGGCTCCTTCTTGTTTTGTTTACTTGCAGCAGAGAGGAGATTAAAATAAAAAAAAAGATTTCTTACAACCTCTTCATAAGTCGAGATAGTTATAGTTAATTAATATTTACAGTGACTGTAATTTTATACAAATGTAGTTTAGAATTATTTAAAAAGTTGTTAAATTAGGAAGTCAGGAAAAGATGTTTATCCCTAAAAATAAACCGCAGATTTATGAAAAAATCTACCTGTAGGTTAATATTATTACTTAATGTAAAATTAAATACTTAAAATTTTCATTGTAGTAACAGACGAGTACGAAAAGTAAAGAAAATTTCATTCATTTTTGTTTATTTTATCATACAGGTATACTTTTTCCTTATAAAAATGAAAACACAATTCATTTCTTCAAAAAACATATGAATTACAAAATTCATTTCTTTAAAAACATACGATTTACAAAATTTTCACAAGTGTTTTTTAAGATATTTTTTTACCTATTATGCATGACGAAATTCGACAAGAAAATGGGGAGGTACATTGTGGTTTATTGTGATTTTTCATAAAAGAGGAATTAAAATGAATTAATTGCCTTCGTTTTAACAGGTCTGGTCGATTTCCAAATAAGGAAGTCAACAGCGATTACCGTGAATTGCTATAAATCTAAAGAATAAACGAGGTGCTTGTTCTTCTGACCAATCAGAAAACGGCATTCAGAAAAAGCCATAAGAAAATAAATAAAACACGTGGTTTTAACGTTTTCTGCTTAAAAATTATCTTTGGAAAAAACTCTTTGAAAACGTTACACATATTTAGGAAAAATAGTATATTCTGGTATATGTTATAATTAAACTTGATAGAAACTTGCTGATGATACTTATTCCTCTGTAAACGATTACATTGTATCGTGCATTTTTTATCTATATACCGAGATAAAAATGTCAATGTTGTTCTATGTTAAATAAAAGAATTGTACTTGTTACTGTAATTATGGTGACAAAACCTTTTATTTATACCGATATTGATTTGTAACTTTTTAAATTTTTGTACATGTTCAAATTTCAAGAAATGTACATGCACAAAAGACAAAATAATAGGCCGTGTTAACTTTTTAAAATATTTTTGTACATGTTCAAATTTTATGTACAAAAGACAAAATTATAGGTTGTGTATTTTTTTTTTTTTTTTTTTTTTTACAGGCTGATATCAACGAAAGCCCAGAAGGCTGATTCGAGATTCGAGGTTCGAAGTACGAAATTTGAGATTCGAAATTCGACTTTCGAGATTCAAGATCCAGATTAACCAATTAAAAGAGGGTTCACCATTTGATTACTCCCCTTTATTATGATTTTACTATCAAGAAATCGTTAAATATATTAATAACAAATGAATCATTTGATTAAATTAAAATGCAAGAAAGAGTGATATATATTTTAGAAGGAAATTGCAATAATCATTGGATTTTTTATCAGCAACATACACTTCAATTTATATTATGGCGTCTTAAATATTAGATAGAAAACATATATCAGGTATATATATATATATATATATATATATATATATATATATATATATATTTTATATATATTTTATTGTCTACTTTGTTTCCGGGGTTGATGACGTACATAAAAATAAAGATATAAATAAGTGTCAAGTGTCTAAAGATCAACAATAACCCCACCCTACCTACCCCACCTGCCTATTTTCCAAACACACTGAAAATGTTACTTTGTAAAACTTGAAAGGCGACGTTGTATTGAAAAACAAAAACAGTGTCCGTTTTCCTGATAGATGAAATACATAAAAATTAAGTTTTAAATTACTTATCTTCATCTAAGGCTTTAATTTCTTGAAATAATTAAATATTAATTGAAAAAATAATTGAATTCCGAAACTCGAATTTCGAATCTCTTTTTCGAAACTTGAATCTCCAATGAAAGTTCTGGGCTTTCGTAGATATCGGCCATCGTCGCATCGCTTAATTCTTTGTTGGATGTACATGTAAATATCTGGTAAATATGTAAAATAAGTAAATCTCATTCATTTATTCTTCCATAAACATCGAGTACAACGCATTTACATGTACTTTTTGTGGACGTACCACGGTGTGTTATGGTACGAAGATGAACTTGACCAATGAAAATGAACTCAGTCAGTTGTAGTTCCAAATGTAGAAAATTATTCTTTTGACATTTCTTTTTCATTTCTTTCGAGTCTGTATCGAAAAAAATTTGATGCTGTGGCATGTGCAAGTGACATGTACATACTTTTTCAATTTATTAAGAAATTTTGGGCATATGAGACTACTTCCTTGGGATGGAATTTTTCTTTAACTTTGAAAACTAAAAAAATTATCTGCTGTCATCCATTGTTTAGCTACATCTAGTGTTAAGGATACTTACCACAAACAAAAAATGGATGCGCGGGTTGATATATATTTTTTAACTGATTTTGATTGATATAAATAATAAATCCCTCAAATATAAAGAAATCGTAGGTTTTCCTTGGTGCTTAGATTTGAGAACTTATTTTGCCTTCTATAATTCCATACAAAAATTTGCACATTTTTTTAACTGTATGACAAAATCTTATAAAATTCTTCCACTCTACTTGGTAAACATTATTCAGGTTGTCATGTAAATGTAAATCTATGAGAAATAATGCTGATTTCGGAAAAAAAGCTTGTTTGTGTTATTTATCCTTAAGGGAATATGGATGATTTGCATCAATTAACATTTACCGACTCCATTGCTGAGGAAACTAGGTAGGATTTACTCGGCATGTCTTGACAAATGAAAGACAATTACATATCGATACAGTGTATATTAACTGGACGTTATCTACCTGTAAGCCTATTCTAAGCAATATTTATTGCTCCTTGTTATGATATGTAAACACTAAACAGAAAGTTCGTAATTTTTTTTTCAATCGGAGTAGTGGGCCTTCGGACTAGTGAACCCTTCAGCCTAGTGAACCTTCGGACTAGTGAACCTTCGCACTAATTAGCAGACCCCAAGTTGAATACTAGTATTCATATCATAAATCAGGTTCCGTATACTGCCCTGGTTAAAGTAAGCCGTCAACTGTAAAAGTCAGTGACTCTTGTTAAAGTCTAATGTAGTCTTAACTGTTCTGCATATCGAGATGAAACATGTGAAGATAACAAAGAGAATTCAAGATAAAAAATCCATAAAACAATACGAAACAGGAGCAGAGCAAACATGGATCTCGAAAACATTAGATGTGGGATCGAGTGTCATGGAGATAAAATACAACATACGTATATGATAATTGAATACCAGATTAAACATGTATCAATAATAGACATTGCTTCCTGTCAGTTTGTCTTTATATAACTCATACCCTACTATTCTCGCATAGTGTTCTAAGGATTTACATAGCGTAAGCATACTATGCCAAAATAGTGCACGGACTTATTAACTGAATAAAATTCTTTAATGCTCACGCGGGGAATCGAACTAACGACCATGAGATTGCCAGTCCAATGCCTTATCGATTACGCCACAGATACGATCACGATCACTGATTGGGCGAATTTTATTAAATATATAAACTTAATTTATACAATTGACACAAAGAAGGGGATAGACAAATATTATTTGAAAACAGTTATATTATTCTGAGGAAACTTAGGTAAATGTGTACAACAAAGTTTCAAACTAATTGCATACAGATCGTTAGATAAACTGATATCATGGGGTCATTAAAACGCTTTTTTATATAACGCTTGCTTGAAGAATGTAAAAGAAAACTATCAATGAGAATCGTGGTCTGTAAACAAATCAGTCTGAGTCTTACTAACCAAAACAGAAAATAAAGATGAGTCGATTTTGGACAGAAAATCCTGACTTATTTAGAGAAAATACTAGTAACCAAAATAACTAAACATGCAACTGATTTTAGCATGAAGATTTTGAATGAGTTCTTGCAAGTGCGCTGTGTTAGCACCGATATTTCAAGAAAAAGTCAAATGGATTGCCGCATAAATAATAAAAACAGTCAGCCCCCGGCTCGTGCATCATGTGTCAAACCCTGTCTACTATTTAGGCATAGTACATGCATAATGCAACACTATTATATAAATAAAAAGTTAGACAATGTACAAAAAAATATTATAACTGAAGTAGTTATTTTTGCACTCCTTCTTTTTTTTCTTTTACACGCACAAACTCCCTGCATGTATAGTTAAGGTTATGATAATAGTAACTCTTTATATGTTACATGTAGACTCAAAAACTATCCTTTCAGTGCCTCCGTCATTTTCCAGTCACTGTGAAACTTGTAGATTTTTTTTTATCGAATTGTTACTGTAATAAGTATTGTACTTATTTTTAAGATTAGGGAAATAAGTGGAAAGAAGCGAACGTTTGTTCAAATAGTTTCCATGCCTTTTGAAAAAGTTTAAGAATGTTAAAACCAAACCAATGAATTTTTAATCAATCATGAATTCAATTCTTTTGAGATATTTTATATTTTTAACAAAAATCGATATTTGACTAATATGTTACCATGGATACATGAAGTTTTCAATAATTAAATATCTTTACGTATTAATTACTCTACTTATAAAATGATTAAAAGTAAGGTAAGACAAGTACTGGAACTTCAGATTTGAATTAAGGGGTTAATGTATTTCACATTGTAAAGAAAAAAGAGCATTAAAATATAAAGCAATATAGCATATTTTGATTAAAAGATATATACGTTGATGCATCTCCACAAAACCAGAATTTTTTTCTTAAGTAGACGGGATAGTAAAAGTGATTGAAAGGACGCGTTATGTAGACAAAAATACGTAAATTGCTTAAGATTACAAAAATGTTAAATGTTGTTTTTAAATAAAAATACAAACAAAAACAGTTTTCCAATTAGTTATATATATATATTGCTAATAAATTTAATGCTTTGGATGAAAAGCATTAATACAAGAGAAACCTGGGTAAAAAGAAAAATGTATCATATTTTTAAAGAGCGTATTGTTTTTCTGATATAACAATGAAAAAACATCTACTTACCTAAATCTTCGCCAGCCTCTAAAATAAACAGAAAATGCTTTTAATTTCTAATTTAAAAAGAAAGAAATAATTTGTAATGATAGAAACAAGAAAATGAACTTTTTTAAAAAATATTCTTTTACTTCTTTGAACAGTGAAAACACAGTATAAATCGCTTGATAAGATTAAAAAAATGTTTTTGCTCTGTTCGATATTTATATATACTAAATTATCTAAGTTATATTATGAATTTGGGAATAAACATCTTTTTCTGAATTGAAGAATATGCAGGGTGGTGCCATACGTGTTTCGGGTTATCATGACGTCAATACTCAGTGCACGAATTCGAATGAAACAAAAAACCACTTACCTTACTTTTGTTGATTACAGACTTCTGAGCTTTTTTTATTATTTGATGGCATGAACTTTTGCTTTAATTACAGTATTTAGTCTGTTTGGTAAGGTTTCGTATTAACCCTGTATATACTGGGGTGAGAGACGTCATATCTGTCAACACAGTCAACAAGTTCTTGTCTTTTTTCGATGTTATACTGCTCCCTTGAAAGTTTAATTGCCACTCGCCAGGAGGCGGTCGTATATTTGATATGAAAATTTGAAGTCGTGTGTTTCTGCGGAGTCTTAATTCAAATAAAAATATTTAACATTTGTTTAATTACAATAAGACAATAAGCACACATAGTGGACTTGGTCTAAAGCAAAGACCGTGTTATACAGTTTACAAGTATAAAAAATTTAACTTTTTCTATTTAAACAGGATTTGCAGAATCAATTTTAAATTGCCGTATATATTTCCCAAAGAAAATTTCCAAATTATTAAATGACAATTTATAATCAGAAAAACTATATTACGAGATTTTGCTCCAACAGACAAGGATAAAGCGCGTTTAATAGTATGCCAAGCCTTTTCCCGCCGCATTTCACACCAAAGAGGGGAAATGTAGTGGTGGATCTAGGGGAAGTTGGGAGGTGGTAACATCTTCTGAGTTCGAGCGAAGAATTCCACATATTTGTTGCGTTTTTATTAAAGTAAAAATATATCTCTCTATGGTTAAGATGAGTGTAAACCTTAATTAATTTTAATCTTTAAATGTAAAAACTTCTTTAAAAACATCAAACTTCTGAAAGAGCTGGTTTGTACCAAATTCTACACGGAGACGCACAGGACAGTAAGTAGGAGTAGTTTGCTTATATATGCACATTGTTGTAATGTATATGTATTATGTATTGAAGAAAATCCTGTAATATCGCAATCAAATGTTCAATGTCACAGGATGAATACAAGATATTTTAATCACAGATCAAGCATTCCCGTTTCTAATTGCTTCATTGAAAGGACCAATTGGTTTGCGACCGATTTTTTGACGCTTGCGTCAAAATATGTTTCTTGTTTAAATTGATCTCCATACATTTTCTATGCGACACCATTCAACAGGCTTAACTTTGTTTACTTTCGAGAAAGTACGCGTCTTGGAAACTTTCCGACGATTATAATTTTAAAAAAAACGCTGAACTGATCGTTTTGGTAGTGGATTTATCATAGATCTATTAAATTATGATGTTAAAGCACTCAAACTTTTCCTAGTTACAATCTTTCATAACTAGCAAGTTTAAGACGCAATCTGACTGACCAGTCGTATATTTTGGTCGTCTGCTTTGGTGGTTATTTGCGACACTTTGCCGTACAGAAAAAAAATGTTCAAAACCTTGGCTATTTCAGATTTGTCTCTACCTTCATCATTTACAAGCACTATCTGTTTTTTAAAGCTGAAGGCATTTCACGATAATTCGCAGCCATGATTGTATATACATCTGCTAGAGAATCCAAAGATAGCCCCACGTGCCCCAGGGGACTCCCAAATGCCAAGCATAACGTCTATTTTCTTATACCAAAAATAGTATATAAAGATGTATAATTTAACAGAAGAAGGGATTAAGTTTGAAATATTTTATTAATTTTTCTTCAGTGATGTGTTAATATACAACACTTATGACACCACACTGTGAATTAATAACATTTACCTGATAAATTGAAGGTGAAATTCAACGCCCATTTTACCCTCCTTTTTTAATCTGACAGATATGTACGATCGGATATACAATTTGTAAAATTACATTTGGATACCGAAGCAACATAAATCTGTTCCATAAGGTATAAATATAAAATATATTGTCCTATACTCACTCTTTACCGCTTCAGCATCTGTAAAAGACAATGCGATTAAAACACTTTATGTGTGTAAGATTTTAAATAAAATAACTGTAAAATAATCCTGATAAGTAAGGTAAATCATTAGTTTATAAAATATTGATTTACTGTCATAGAAATATTCTTTCCTGTACATTTTATGCAAACATTTAGGGGAAATTAATATTTGCATTGTCTGCTGTTAAATTTATAAATCTACGGTAGGTGTTAATATGGCAATGCATAACCTAGTTTAGTTAAAAAAAATTCATAATGTTTTTTCTTCCTGTTTTGTGAAAAATACTGACTGAAATTCAAAATTTAACTAAAAATTATTAGCTACATGTATTAATATTAAATTTCACAAACCCATCAAAGTAACTAATTTTTGTCATGTCAGTTTACTCCTAAATGTAAAACATTCATATCATCCTGGAAAAAAGCGTATTAAAAGAAATCACCATATACTAGTATTTACTTCTTTCAAAAAAAAATTGATAACTACATGTAGATAAACTATATATGTTAACATAGTCATATTGTGTAATGCATAATCATGTAGTTCTGCAATATCAGATAAAATAAAATTGCAACTTTGGGCAATACAGCCCATCAGTTTACAAAATGACAAATATGACATACACCATATAATACAATCGACTTTCAAAGAGTCTAAACTGTGGGGTGAAACCCCAGGTCAAGTGTTCCTCATCAGTCCCACAGTTCCACTCATCATTTATGCAATACAATTATAATTTTGAAATAAGCAGTACAGACTTATTCAAAGTTATGGTACAATATACAACAATGCTGTTTTTATATACAGACAAAAGGATAGAGAAATTACATGTAAGTCAACCTGATAAATATTCATTACATATACGTAATATTAGAACATGTTGAATATATTTCCATAGACCAACCAAAGTAGATATGCGGTTTGTACCTAATAATTTTATTAATTTAAATGTACTTGGCGATCTGTAATAATATTCATTTATATATTTCTTTCTTAGAATTTTGCTTCGTGGTCGGGAGGTCCGGGTTCGATTCTCGTTCGCGGCGCCACGTCATACTTAAGACGTAAACAAAGGTAGTGACTGTTCCTTCGCCAAGCGCTCTGCAGTAGATGTGAAAGTCAGGGGTCTTTCGGATATGACCTTAAAAACGTAGGTCCATTGTCATGGTAGGCGCTGGCACGATAAAGAACCCTCACTGCTCAATGGCCCTGAGTGCCGAATATAGGTCTAAATTTGGTGCCCTTCACCGGCATACGGTGACGTCTCTGATTCAGTTAAAACTTCTCGAATGGGACGTTAAACAATATACAATCAATATACAATCAATCTTTCTTAGATTTAGATATCCAGGGCATTGGAGAATAAAATGAAATTCGTCTTCCATTTGATGGCTATCAAAAACATCGCATATTTTATCATTTCTGCTCTTGCCTGGGTACCTTCCACATTCTATGTTTAGATAGTCTGATGCGGGAAATATGCTTTTTAAAATTTCTTTGTAAAGGTTTTGTTAAGTAAGGTTGCATTTTACAGAAATCAGATTGGACAATGTCTTATATAAAAAACATTTTGACGAATTATCCATAAATGCATTGCATCTAGTAGATATTGGAGGTGTATATCTAGTACAGTGAAAACTGTCTAATCCGACACCTGAATAATCCGACATACTGTGAATTCCGACGTTATATTTCTTTCCTAGTTTACTATTTTCCACGTTTTTCACACTGTGCAATCCGACACCCTGTCTATTCCGACACAAAATTTGTCTCCCAGTGCATGTCGGATTAGACAGGTTTCACTGTATTCTGTTTTTATATATATGCATGAAATTAGAAAAGTTTATTACTTGTTGATTCATCCAAAATTCTCCCTCACCCAACCTAAATAATTCAAGCTTTACGTCATGCGCCCAATTTATACTGGTGCTTGTTCCCGACCCATTCTCTGCATCATGTTGCCGATATTCGTATGAAGATTTTAAAATGCAGTTTTCTGTTTTTAATACTTTACACAAGAACTTCATCTAAGTATGTGGTTTTTGGAGACCAGGTTTCTAAAAGTCAATGAATACCAATTACATTCCCTTATTAACAGGCCTATTTTTGTATTCTTATCTTTAAAACATGTAAAAGAAGAAAACACTTGCTGCGACCTTCAACTCGACATTAAAAGATATCAACGACGTATCGTCCATTACAAGTAACAATGTCTATTTTCATTCTATTATATTGCTGAAACGATTTATCCGCTGCGCTTGAAAATAAAAGATACAACAGCATCTTTTACATCTGTTTAATAGTTAGATATGGTAATTGTAACCTAACATCCAAGAGCTTTTACAAACAAAATTACTCAAACTTTTCAATCGTCAACCTTCTTTACGTATGCAGCAGTGCACTTTTATCATCTGCCTCTGAGGTACGTTTTTGACAAATAAACTTATAAAATGATCAAAACAAATAAATTACTGAAAGATGAATATCAGAAGTTTTTTAAAAGCATCATTTTGTAATTATATGGTCGATATAATGACCTTATCAGCAAATAGAGTTTATCATTAAATTAAATGCTGACCGACGTATCTCATACTGATTTTATGGTCATTATATAAATGTTGATTTTTCCGCTATTTCGTTATCATGACTAGATGCAGGTGTGACCTGTCGGCAGGGGATACTCACTCCTCTACAGCACTAAATGTTTTTGGGTTTCGTTTGCTCTGCTCCTGTCTCGTATTGTTGAATGGACTTAAAACTTAAATAGTTTTACTTATTTCCATTAATTCCATATGGTGTAGGTCCATTGGACTTTTACCTTGTTTCATAATATGAAACTTATTTTAATTTTCATACATATTGTAACTTAGCAGTTTGTCTTTGTTGGTTTTTTTTTCTATTAAAATGTTTGAATTATCAGCAAAATTTACATTTCTTTTAAAATTAATATTATCTGATTGATCGATTGATTGTATATTATTTAAGATCTCTTCACATGGAGACACCACAAAGCTTTCTGGCGGTATACTCGGCATTCAGGGCCACTGAGCATATTTTTCATGGCAGCCTCTAATGCGACAAGGAACCTCAGTATATATATATACGTTCTCATCCGAAGGTTTGATCTCAACAACCCATTTGGATTCAAACTCGCGGCATAAGATTAGCTCCTTTCCTTAGGACAATAGAGCAAACAATTTAACCACTCTGCAACGCTGGCAACCAATTAATATTAATAGGTTTCTCTGATGTTTTCAAAATCTTTACAAAAGAAAATGTTTTTATTCGCTAAAGTGTAATAACATCGTTATGAAATTCGCCAGTTTCCATCCGAAGAACGGGAAACCGAAACCGAATCGAAACAGTGCCTTTACAGAGCGTTCCTGTTTGTTCGAAGAACTTTATTCGGTAATAGCCAAAATTTGCCCACCAAAATCAAACTTTGATGGAGAAATATTTAATTTTGTTCTTAAACAGGGGAAAACACTTAATATTTTCATTAGCAATGACGTCTTATGTTTGGAATGATCATCAAGAAAATGACGTAAATTTAAAGTTCCTTTGATCTGTACAGAAAAATGTATATTTTATGTTTTAATGCTAAAATTATTGCAATTTTGTCAATTTGTCCTCTTTCTAAAAACTGACATAGAATCAAACTAGTCTGTGATGTCATAAAAACAAAAATTGTCAATTAACTACTCTGAAACTATAATATGATCTGTTAATTTATATTTCTTATACAATTTATAAAATTCAGCACATTTCAAGATTTTTTTCAACATTTGAATTTTATGGGGGCAAAGATTTGCAATATGCCGCATATAGTTCTTTGTCGTTACGTTGGATATCTGTTCGAAATTAGGTTTAGAATGAATAATGGTCTCCATTTTGGTATGGAAAATTTTTTCAATTTCCACTTTTCTTTGAAAATCTCAGACAATTTACAAATTAAAAAAAGCTAGGATTATCTTATGCAAAATGCATAGCTTAAATTATATACAATTGAAATTTATGAACAACTTGGTTCGTTATAATGATAACTCCATATGAAATTATTTTTGGTTGAATAGTTGATATCCCATTTGATATAATGTTTTCCCAGATTGATGACATTCTAACCATCCAAATTCACTGTTTAATACGACTGTGGAGTGAATATATACAGTCCCGATAAGTACAGTCCCTAAAACCTTCTACTTTCCCACCTGAACGGTAAAAGAATTGTGAACGAACGCAGAGCGAACGGTGGGTGAACGATATGCGAACGCTTAATGCAACTTGGTGAACGATGTGTGAACGGTGAACGGTGAGTGAACGCAGAACGCAAATGGAGCGCGAGCGCAAAGTGAACGGTGAACTCAAGATAAACGATTCATTCGGAATGCCTCCGATCTTTTCCTTGCATTGAAATGATTCTTTTTTATAATTCTAATTTCACGTGCTTTAATATAAAAAATAGATAAATCAATAAATAATAAAAACATTTTTTTTCTGTACATATATGTACCTATGTTTTAAATCAATATTTTTATTACACGATTTTTATTGTCGTTAAACATGTGTATTTGTTACCGAACGCGTGTAGTTAAAATATAAAATTAATCTTTTTATAAAGTAAATATGCTTATTCTTTTCCATAATAAAATAATTTGGACTTTGGAAGATTAAACCACAATTTATAGAATAAATTAATTACATTGTACGCGGTTGAAGCATGTATTTCCGTGTAAAGGCGATTCTGAGTAAAATAATATATTTTTTGTTTTATTCACAACTGCATGTTGACCTATTGCATAAAAGCTCACGTTTTTTTTTATTCTAATGCAAAAAATTCTATACTTATGAGTCTTTTGTATTCTTTTATGATGATTATTTAAACTAATTTCTACATGTATCCATAGACATTTCTAGGCCGTGATTATACTCGGTCAAAATGATGGAAATAGGTATTCAAATTATTTGAAATAGATTAAATTTTCAAAACTAAATAACTTATGTGCAGCCATAGCTTTTATGGAATAGCGAAATGTACGAGAGAGAGAGAGAGAGAAAAAGAGACAGACAGAGAAACCACCTCAATTCTCGGATATCTTAATAAATAAATTTTTTTATTATTTTTCCTAAATATTCCAAGCAGTAAAGGTAATCAATATTTTTTTGATTCACAAATCCATTTGAAGCAATCATTGGCTTTTATTTCCCTTCATCAAATTCACACGGTTCACAGGAAGTCCATGTGCTTGTCCTGTCAATCAAAAGCATTCGACACAGTGGACGTGTGGAAATCACGTTTCACTGAAGGCAAAGAGTCACTGGGTATTTCCACGAAGTTTTAATAATTACCCCTTTTATTTCTAGATCTGATTTTTGCATTCCTTCAGATAAAATAAATATATGATGAGAATAAACACATGTTGGAAGGATTAAGTTTTAAAATTGAATTTGAAGCATATTCCTTGGTATTTCAAAATACTGCTGTCGGCACAAGTGTATTCTAAAATACTTTTGTTTAATTACCGTTTGATGTTGGTTTTAAGACTGATTTTCTTGTGTTACAATACAAATGAAATATTAGATTTACATGTAATTATATTAAAAAAATATACTGAAAATACCCACTTAGAATTTTGTTTCAGGAGAAAAGGCATCGGGGTTGGGGGGGGGGGGGCTTAATTATACTGAATGGCAAACATATAGGGTCAACTTGTTTCATACGCCGGGTCAAGCCGGTTGATACTTCCTGAAGTCAATTGCATTGTTTGGAATATTTTTCAACCGGGCGGTCAGAAAGTAGCCCGGATCGCCCGACAAAATTCGAACAGCCAAATGAAAAACGGGGTAACAAATTTTCTTAATGGTGAAATATTCTTTTTTTTATTTTTTCAGTGTCAATAAACATCTATATGTAGTACTAAGAAAATAAGTAACTTTCACAACATGTGTGTGTGTGTTTATGTTTGCACAACCAACATTTTTTTTTATTATTTTTAAAGATACTTTTTAGTTTTGTGTGTAACTAGGCACTGTGCTACAAATTCACAAATCATTTGATGGATCTAGTAAATATTAAATGATTGATTGTATGTTGTTTAAAGTCCCTCTCGAGAATTTTTCACTCATATGGAGACGCCACCACTTACCAGTGGAGGGCTACAAATTTTGTCTTATGCTCGGCACTTAGGGCCTTTGAGGAGTGAGGGATCTTTTTCGTGCCAGCACCTATTGCGACACGGGGCCTCGGTTTATACGGTCTCATCCGAAGGACCAGTCTCCAAGTCCCGCAGTGGGATTAGAACCCGCGACGTAAGGATTGACTCCTTACTTTGCGACTCTAGAGCAGACGCTCTAACCACTGCGCCACGCGGGCGTCTAATATTAAAACGAAATATATCAACAAAATGGTTTTCCTCGTGCGTTCAATGAATATTTTTTTTACAGCAACAGCACCATAAAACAGCCATATCTGGCTTAATTTTCACTAGTTTTAGCGATACTAACCGGGTCAATATATCATGTTATAAAAGTGAACCGGTCACCGGCTGGATGTTTGTAACAAGTGCGCCCATATTTATGTACGGTGAAGGAAAAAAATTTTCCGCTCTAATAAAAGACTATTTTAAACAGTTGGTCTCGAAGCTTTTGACGCTTACTGTAGACCCAAAAGAAACGAAACAGTAGAGAGATTCAGGTTCAATATGAGGAAACAGGAACAAGGTGAGACGATAGAAACTTTTATTACTGATCTAAAAACATTAGCTGCAAAGTGTAACTATGGAGAAATAGTTGATTCACTAGTGAGAGACAGAATAGTTTGCGGGATACTTGACTCACACCTGAGAGAACGTTTATTAAGAACACCAAAACTTACCTTGGATAAGTATGTCGACATAACGCGTGCAGCAGAAATCACAAAACAAGGAATTAGTGTATTGGACGGCAACAACAATTCGTTAAGCAGCCATGCAGAAAATGTCAACAAAATCGGCAAAGGTAAACCTAGTGCAAAGACAAGTGGAAGTAAACATTCACACACAGATAACAACAAACCTTGTAGATATTGTGCCAAAGTACATGAGCCCAAGAAAGAAAAATGTCCAGCATATGGAAAGACGTGTCGACTGTGCCATAAAATGAATCACTTCGAAACAGTATGCAGAAGTGCTAACAAGAAATCACAACCAAAGTTCAAGAAGAAAACTGTACATCACATTGGGACAGGTTGTTCAGACACCGACAGTGATGATGACTATTCAGTTTGGACCATTCAAGAAGAAAACACACATTCTGCACACTCAGTTTCCAACAGTGTACATGCGTCTGTGATAATTCATGGAAGGAAAGTGACATTTCAACTGGACAGTGGGGCCACATGTAACATTTTACCACAAAGTGTGATTCCAAACATGCCGCCACTTCAGTCTACAAATTACACCTTGAAGATGTACAACAAATCTACCATAAGGCCGCTAGGAAAAGTACACTTGCAAGTTACCAATCCAAGGAATGGTACCTCATATGACACTGAATTTGTTGTGATCAAGGAGGACTGCATGCCACTCTTAGGAAATAAAACTCTACAGCACATGGAGCTCTTGAACTGGAGAAAGGAGAACATTCTAAGTGTGAGACAGCTGTTACCATCACCTCTCAGCAAGAAGCAGCTCTTCGCAGAGTATCCAGATGTCTTTGAAGGAGTAGGTCGTCTCGCAGGAAAATATCACTTAGTTCTAGATGAAAACATACAGCCTGTAGTTCATCCACCAAGGAAAGTGCCTATCGCACTGAAGCCATTGTTAAAAGCAGAACTTGATAGACTTCAGGAAATGAACATTATTACACCAGTAAGTGAACCAACACCATGGGTCTCCAGCTGTTTGAAGGTCGTGAAACCAAACAATGTCAGAATCTGCATAGATCCGAAGGACTTGAACAAAGCACTTAAGAGGAGCCATTATCCACTTCCTATGATAGAGGAAATACTTCCAAAACTTTCTCGTGCAAAAGTATTTAGTGTTCTGGATGCACGTAATGGATTTTGGCATGTTGAATTAGATAAGGAAAGCTCAATACTTACTACGTTCAACACCCCATTTGGACGATTCAGATGGTTAAGGATGCCCTTCGGTATCTTGACTGCACCGGAAGAGTATCAACGTCGTCAAGATCAGGCGGTAGAAGGACTACCAGGTGTCTTGAGTATTGCTGACGACATATTGGTTTATGGTGAAGGCGACACAGAAGAGGATGCCATTGTAGACCATGACCAGAAACTGAAAGCACTCATGAAGAGATGTCGTGAACGAGGACTTGTGCTCAACAAGGACAAGCTAAGACTTCGTGAAACGGAAGTGAGATTTGTAGGACATCTCATAACAAAGGACGGTTTGAAGCCCGACCCTGAGAAAGTCAAAGCTGTGAACGAAATGCCGAATCCAACAGATGTCGCAGGAGTGAGACGCTTCCTGGGATTCGTTAACTACCTAAGCAAGTTTCTACCGAGTTTGAGTGACATTTGTGAGCCGCTACGAAAGCTTACAGTGAAAGACACATTGTGGAGCTGGCACGAGATTCATGACTTAGCAGTAGAGAAAGTCAAAAGATTGGTGACTTCAGAACCAATTCTTAGCAAACCCTTAGAAATCATAATGAAGAAGCCACTTCATACAGCACCGAAACGCTTACAGAGGATGCTGCTTCGACTGCAGAAATACTCAACAAAGCTAGAGTATCATCCCGGCAAGGAAATGCACTTAACCGATACGCTTAGTAGAGCATACCTTCAAAACAGTGATCGTACAGGTGCACTCCTAGATGAAATAGTTCATTTCACACATCTACAACCAACGGTAGGAGATAGTCTTCAAGAAATTAGAGACGAAACTCGACGAAACAACACATTACAGGAACTCATTCATGTAATACTTACCGGATGGCCCGAGATAGTATCTGATGTCAAGGACATAGTGCGGCCATATTTCAATTTTCGAGATGAGCTAGTCGTACAGGATGGAGTTATCTTCCGCGGAGACAGAATTGTGATACCCATCAGCATGAGGCAGGACATGTTATGCAAGATTCACAAGTCTCACATAGGAGTGGAAGGAAGTCTACGTCGTGCGCGTGAGAACTTATTCTGGCCAGGCATGAATGCCGAGACCAAAGACTTCATCAGCCGATGTGACATATGCAGATCGTTAGATGACAAACAGTACAAAGAGACACTTAAGTCACATGAAGTTCCAGATAAACCTTGGGGAAAGATTGCTTGTGACATTTTTACGTTTGATGGCCAAGATTATCTGGTGACTGTTGATTATTTTTCGAATTTCTGGGAAGTTGACCACCTCTCCTGTTCAACATCGAAAACAGTAATCAAGAAACTCAGAGCTCATTTTGCGAGATACGGGATACCTTGCTCTCTTGTCAGTGACAATGGACCGCAGTTTAGCTCAGATGAGTTTGCTGAATTTGCTCACCTTTGGGAATTTAAACACATTGCAAGTTCTCCAAAATACCCTTAGAGCAATGGCAGAGCAGAGCAGGCCGTGAAAATGGCAAAGAGATTGATGAAGCGCGCAGTGAAGTCTAATTCAGACCCTTATCTAGCCTTACTGGACTTTCGGAATACACCTACACAAGGCATGGGAACAAGTCCAGCACAACGTCTCATGAATAGGAGAACGAAAACATTATTGCCTACTAGACAGTCGTTACTAGTGCCGGAAGTTCCAGATCTGAAGGAGCAAGGAAGGAGGCTTATGAGACTGAAAGAACGACAAGCACATAACTTCAATCGTGGGACCAAGGATCTGAAACCATTGAAGATTCAAGATCTTGTGCGCATTGCACCACCTGATGGAATCGGACAGTCAAAAGAATGGAAGAAAGGGGTAGTGACCAAAGTTTTACCAAATCGCTCTTATGAGGTCCAGTCTGATGGTCAACACTACCGCAGGAATAGACGACATCTAAGACCCAGCAAACATCAGGAACAGTCCGAAAGTGATGATATAGCCCTTGAGGATTACCGAGAGATACATGTCGAACAAGAGAAGCCAATTCAAATGTCTGACTCAAAACAGATGATCGAGTCCGCAAAAGAGCAGGATACATTAAAGGCATCGCAGACCATCACCAGATCAGGACGCGAAGTGAAAGTGCCCATCCGATTCAATGACTATGTAAAGTAACATTGTCAGTGCATTATTTGTGTTTATGAAGTTATGTTTGGTAAGTTGTGAATAGGGCATAATAATCCCTGGCTTACCAATTTTGAGCAAGAGCTCAAATTGTTATCATCTTTACTGTATTATGTCTGTATGTGAAGTTAAAAATCATAATTCATACATTTTGCATTTACAAGTCAATTTAATGCTACCTTGATAATTTCTTTGAACACAATCATTTTGAAATTTGATCTTGACTAATTGGACAATGAAAGAAACTTTACAAAGGAGAAAAGATGTAACATGTAATGATGTTATGTTTATTCGTTTTGCTAATGCAAATCGCATTTATACATTTATGTATACATTCGTTTTGTCCAGTAATAAATCGTAGTTTTGGTTATCGTTTATGGCTGTAGTTCTTGCCAACGTGTGGCAACGCACTTTGAAAAAATTACGCACTTTGAAAAAATTTTTCAAAGTGCATTAAAATTGGGACAATATCAACGCACTTTGAAAAATTTTTTCAAAGTGCGTTAAATTTGGGATCAACTCAACGCACTTTGAAAAAATATTTCAAAGTGCGTTAAGAGTCTACATCAATATATTTTACCATGGAGACACTTAACGCACTTTGAAAAAAAAATATTATTTTTTTAATGGAAAGATTTTATTTGTTATTTATCTTTCAAAAACTTATGAATTGATTAACTCCCGTCCAAAAAAAGGAGAAGACAGGTATAAGATCCCTCGGTCCAAATCTTTATCTTTTGAATACATAGGTGTCGGTAACAAACGGGGGAGGGGAGCAATAAACGCAAAAAGGGTAAGCTGCATTTTCAATGCTTATACGATGTATATATCCTTCCAGAATAAGTGGGGGGGGGGGGGGCTAAGCCCCTCCTCCCCTGGCCTATTGCCTGGTCTCGATTTCTATGCTATACTCAAAATATTTATATAATTTTGTATTTACCTAACTAGTATGAGGTTGAAAACTTTCAATATTAAATGAGTTAATTAAAACAGGTGAAAACTAGAAATATTGAAGTACAGTAAAACGTATGAGAGAGAAAGAATTTTCATTGTTTTAAACAATCAAATTGCCCCCTTTCTATTATGATAAATGCTAAGTTGCTTTAAGCTGTCCACTGTAAGTGCCCTGCCCCCTTTATAGCTTTACATATACTTATCAAAGACTAGAATTTAAAGAAAAGAAAGAAACGAATTAGTGATCTTAAACAATCGTCACTCTTTTTTTCAAGACCCCCTTCCCTTTTATTTTATCAAAACCTCAAATATTTAAAACGTCAACTTCTCAGGTCCTGAAGTGACTTCACCATAAAAAAGTCATCCATCCAGGGTCTGTTATTTATCATACCGATTACTTGTAAGAATATTGATCAATATACATTTTTTTTTCAAAGTGCGTCAATATGGTCGATATCAACGCACTTTGAAAAAAAAAATAATTTTTTCAAAGTGCGTTATAGCTTGGTCCCAAATTTAACGCACTTTGAAAATTTTTTTCAAAGTGCGTAATTTTTCAAAGTGCGTTGTAACACCAACGTGCCTGGGGATTTTATATGCACATAGCATTAGTAACCATCTAAGTGAAACACATACGACATATAACAATATATTAATAAATATTGATATTTTGATTTAATTTTTCAGCTTTTAGAATTTACACTAAGCTGCCCTTGAATGAACATTATATGCACATAAGCTGTGGAGCTATCATCGTAAATTTAGACTGGAAGAATAACAATGGAATTAATCAAAAAAATAGTTCACCATTTTTTCCTCTACATGTACCTAGTTTTCCTCTATGGTACAAGTACATCATCAAAGAAAGTTTTAAACATTATTAATGATATCAACCCACCCATGTATATAGAAAAATACTAAATATTTAGTTTTAGCACTGTGTCTTAGCAAAAAATAATCAACCTATAATTCACATGATGTAATTCAGTATCAAGAATGTTACATGAGGAAAGATATCAAGTTGAAATTATGATATTTCTTGTGTCACAAACCTTATTTACAACAGAAAGAACGGATGTGAGAAAGATGGGGTTTTTTTGTTCTCTCTGTCGAAACGTAATTGTATATTTGCCTATTTATATCCATTAGGGACAGATGATTTAAACAAAATATGAATTCCTGGAATGATATATATTTTCTGGCCTAATTTTACTGAAAAGGATGCAAATTATAATTTTCTAGAATATAAAGAAATTCTAAATCTTTTGTGATGAGAAAAATCCAGCCTCTCTGAAACTATCCCTATTAATATATACAAATTTTTTTACTTCAAATTCCATTTTAGTTTAAATTTAAATTAAAAAGATTGCTAACCTAAGCTATGAATCTTATTCATTTAAAGACATTCGATCCTGAGTTTTTGAGTGGATTTTGGTCATGTTCTTTATATATAAAATTCTGCATCATTTTTAAATTCTAACACTAAATCTGAATTCTACAATGCAAAATGAACTATCTTCAATAAAAAAACGATTAAATCCAATTCAATTTGAATTAAACTAGGAACACGCTTTTTGTGGCAGAAGGTTTTATAGACGAAAATCATCGGTTTTCCCTTTTAAACTATAACAGTACTCTTTATTTTGGATTACTATTTTTCCATGCTGGTCACACACAAAGCTGTTTTTTGCAGTAAAATGTGTCATGCTGGATCTAAAATATCTATTAAATTATTTTTTATGAATTCTATCAACAAAGTGTAACAAATATGTTATAGTTACACTATAGATATAAATTGGTTAATGGTATATACATTCACAGTTTTTAATTCACGATTTTATTTTAGGCTGTTATTCCTTTCGAAGGTTGATTTTATTGTTTTTTTTTTTGGAGGGGGGGGGGTGGGTGGTTGTTTTTTTTGGGGGGATGGAAAAAATGGCCGGTTGAACTTCTCATTTATAGCGATCAATGCACAAAAACCGCTAAATGATTTCTGACATTTTATAAAGTTTGAATGGTACTGCAAGCATAGGCGTCGGAAGCAAATTGAAGGGTGGTAAGAATAATCTAACCGTGTCTCGGGACACGCCCTCACTACTATTAAACCGGGTCCATAGAACAATATTATTTTAACGATAGAATATTCTATCTAATTGAAGGGCGGTGTGGGGGAGGGGGGCTTAACAAACAAAAAAGGGAAACCCCAATTCCCAATTTTAAATGCCTATGTATTATGTCTATGTTTGCAAAAAAGTGGGGGCTTAACGCCACCCCCCCCCCCCCCGGTTTATTGTTATTGCCAAGGTTTTGAAATAAGCATCATTTCTTCATCAGTCAAGGTCTTGTTACATGTTTTATGGCTTGATTAAAAAAAAATTGTTGCTTATTAAATTTTCAGTGCCAGAAAAATCACATTTTATAGGTGCAGAAAGGTCAAATAATTGATTATGCAAAGTACTTTGAAATTTTTTTCATAGTTACAATTTTAAAGTGTCTTTTTTTAAAACAGACGTGGAGTTCATTGTGTTTCATGCTTTAATTGGATAAAAATATTGCAGGGAAAACGTCGAAGATGTAATTTTAAATTAAGACACAAATTTCAGTGCAAGAATGTCATAATAAATGTATTGTAGCGCCAAAAGAAGCATATTGACCCCCAATTTTTTATTTGAATTTTAATTAAGCTTTGTAAGTAGAATTTCAAAATAAACTTGGCAAAAAAAGTTTAAGACTTTATATATCAGGATCGAACGTCGCTAACTCGTAAAGACATGACTCAAGTTCTTATTTTCAATTTTTTACAAAAGTTTGTATCATCTGACCTTAAACACAACATTACTAATGCAATTACACGCATATAACCCCGACCCCCACCCCACACACCCCCACGTCATGTTTCCACTTGTAAGGAATATCTAAAATAAAATTTAGTACATTTGAGTTTATATTATTTTCTACCTAACATATAATCGCATTTAATGTAATGAAAGCCCAAAGTACATGTATTTCTTACATTTTTATGCCCAGGAGAAAAATGATCTCCCTGACAGGATTAATTGGAAAAAAAACGAGTAAGTAGAAGCATTTGTACATTGATGAGTGCCTAAAATTCCCAGCTCTGAGAGTACAGTATACAGGAAAAAAATAAAGAACCCTAGGTGTCATATTTTACTTTCCCAGCTATCTCGAGAATAAGGTATTAACTTAATTGAAACTCTTATCGTTTTGTTGAAGAACTTAACATTATCGAGCCGGTTAGCCGATAATGATTTTTTTAATAATAGCATATATATAGTTTGTCACTGTAATAGTAGGTGACACAGCGAGACAACAACAGATACTACGTTGCCGGTAGACATATCTTCACCTAATATGTTTGCATTGAGAGTTTTCATAAAAGTATAATGATAAATATATATTTCCTATCTTATTACATTGGCAGCGCGTGGAAAAACAAACGTGTAAATCATCAGAAAGAAAAAATAGAAATGAACACACAATTGTTTTTGATAACTTTGAAAATCAATCCCCCGCCTGAGATCCAAATGTGCAAATTAAATACATATCAACGAAAATCTGATTTTGCTGTGCAGGCATCCTAAATAAAAACGCTAAGCTATCACGAGTATGCCTTCACGTTTCACATTTAAGACACACAAATGTGTTTTTGTTATATTTACCTTCTGCCTTTTCCCTTTCTGAAAAAAAATATAAAACATATTTTTCTATTAAATAAATCATTTGAAATATCACTGAATCACTGTTGATGCATACAATGTTCACCAACATTGCTGACACATTTCTTTCTGTGAAATTAGTTCAGTGATTCATACATTTGCAAAAAAGCATTATTTTCACAGCATAAATATTTTTTCTTTGCTGTTTTTATATCTTATTGACTGGAATTGCTGGAAATTAAGATGGACAAATATTTTAACACACAATAGAGCGTTTGAAGAAATTCTAAGACCATGCGTGCAACAGCTCCTATATAGAATTTCAAGTCATTGCTGAGAATTGCTTTTAAACTCTTTTTTTTTAAATGTTATTTTCCCTGTAAATTGTGTACACGCTGACTGTATATAACTAGGTTGTATTAACATTAAATGCACTGGTCAAGGATCTAATTGATAACATCTCGAATTTAAAAAAAGTAATAGGAAAATATTTGTGTCATGGATGATATATCATTGAATAACAATAGATTTATTTGATATTGTTTCATACTTACCTTCTAAATCTCTATAATCTGCAAAAGATTTACAAAGTAATTCTCACACGTGTACATAAACTTCTAAAAAATGAAAGAATAAATTTGATATTGGCAAATTTGTGGAACACTTTACTGTTGACAAACAACAAATTATACTAGACATTAATTTGTTTTGAAGAAAATACATTATTGATATAGGGATAAAAACATTATCAGAGAGAATTATGTATTAATGGCTACTCATTTGTATTAGCAGGTCAACAGCATTTCTATTTTTAGATGACACATGATGTTGAACAGTCACTCTTCTTTTCCATACTTTACTTTTTGTTCTTCTTTTTTTCAAAAAAGAAAAACATGCAGCACAATTAAGGTTAAGGTAAGGAGGCGGGGTCTAATTTATACAGGAAATGTTTACGATGACGTCACACATAATATAAGGTCTTTAGAATACCACAAAATGAAATTATTTGCTATTTCAAACAGCTGGATACCTGTATACTACATGTTATGTCTATTCTTTTTGATTTTATTTATAAACTATCCGTACATTCTCCAGACAAGTGATACTGTCGTGTGTTTGTATGCAGACTCATTGAAAAAGTAATGGAAGGGCCCTAATAAATCGATTTATTGCAAAGGCATACCCTCAATGTATCTTGTCAAGTTTTACACATAAACTCGAGAAGCATTAAGAAATTTTTAAAGTGCTGCGAACCTCATGAAACTTGAAAATAAATTATTTACAGCTATATTTAGGTATTCAATTCCTAATGGGATGAAATTCAATGAAATTGAATACATAACAGATATGTAGGCATTGAATACTCAGTTTATTTAGACATACTTCCCATTTATTACCATTCGTATGTATAGTGTGATGTGTCCTACTCTATGACCTTGAATGTTGGTAAGAGTAATTCTCCCTTTTTTAATTAATAAAAAAAATAATTTAAAAAAATTAGCCGGTAAAAAATTGTTTTCAATTGTCATTCTATTTTTAAAATTTCAATGCATCCTTCCACCGCAGGATTTATTGATATTCAAATTGTCTAAATTTTTATTTTGAAAAAACGCTTTTCCCCATAGGCTTCAATGCAATCTTTGTTAATTAACTACTGCTTAATTAAAACATTTTTTTTAACTTTCTCACGGACAATCCTTTTCCATTATAAAATGCTTTAATATAATATCAGAGTATTATGTACTTGACGGACATTTAAGGGTAGAGAATTTAGTCCCATTAGGGAAGGAAATCCTTAATGTAGTTGACAAGCAAAATATTCAACTTGCCGTCCAACAAATTAAATTTTAGCAATTAAAAAGGTAATCTATAAAGGTTCGTAGCATTTTTCACAAACTACATATAGTGTTGAAAAGGATTATAAATTGAACTAAGATTTTTTTTAACTTTGTTATGCCCTTGCAATATTGGAATTTATAGATGACCTCTAAACTGCAAGTATAATTGCTTAAATCATGTGACGTCAACATCACGTGACAAGCCAAAATAAAAAATCTAAATGTCCCCAACATATAGAATTAAACCACATTTCATTTTTTTATATCAATGAAGTTCTACAAAGAATCGCCCCTCCTTATAAAGTATGTATTTTTTATCTTAAAAAATCGCCGATATTCCAAGTGTAACAACTGTGCTGCGCAGAGCTTGAATTTGTTATTCATAATTTAAAAAGTTAATGATTCTATACACCTTAATATTGCCAAATTAAGAATCAATTTCCAATCATTGTTTTTTGTAAGATCATGTTAAAATACTTATCGAATGTTTCTGAAGAAACATTTTGTGAAATATTGTGGTCTTAAAAAAGTCTTATCACAAAGCTTTGTCGAAATCAGAGCCACAGATTCGTTATGTTTGGAATTAAAATTATAACAGAAATATATAATAAAAGGGTCATATTTTATGCTTCTATAATAGTAATTGAAAAAAGTATTTATTATAATTTTTTCAGCAACTGTAATTAAGCTGCATTTGTCATAGATATGTCCATTAATACCGTGTGGATCCTTCTCTCTCTCTCTTTCTCTCTCTCTCTCTCTTTCTCTCTCTCTCTCTCTCTTTCTCTCTATCTCTCTCAATTATTGTAAATAACGTCAGAGCAGTATTTCGCCGATATCCGAAAAAAATATGCATATTGCTGTATTTGATTTTCAATTCTCAATATCCCTTAAAATGTGTTAGCAACAACATTAACCGTATTCAGTTGTATATTAATAAACAGGCTTAGGGAGATAATATTTCTAATATAAAATTACGACTTTTTAAGATCATGCGATAGGTCCTATAATCATATTCGATGGTCATTTTCGTGAAAAGGTTACTTCTAGATAACACAACACTGAAATAAATTAAGTTAATTCATAGAAACATAACAAGAAGATTTCGAATCCTTCATTCATAGTGTGATATTTGCGCAAATAATGTTCTCAAATCTAGACATTTGAAATGTTAAAAAAATCAGTCCGAAATGACACAAAGTCGATCTCAGAGAAAAAAAAAAGTAAAATACACCATTCAGCCAAAATAAGAAATACAACTCAAATTGGACTACAATAATAATTCTTGAACTCTTTACTACTTAACAAGTTGTTATACAATTTACACTTAATGTTCACGTGGAAGGATACGGGGATAACGAACAGTATTCAATCTCAAAGTCTATAAACAATTATACAAAATAGGAACAGAACAAACACGGACCTCCGAAACATCAGACGTGGTATCAGGTGCCACGGAGGAAGGAGTGAGCATCCCCTACTGATCGGTCACACCTGCCGTGTGCTCCTTGTCATGATCGGGAAATAACGAAAAATCCGTCACTCCGTCGTCAGTTCAATGTATAAATAACGGACTAACAATTAGTATGAAAAACTTTAGTCAGCATTTTACTCAAGGGTAGATGTATTTGCTGACAAGATCATTGTATCAACCATAGAACGTCATAGAAATGTGTCGTTACCATTTCCCCGCAAGCACTTATTAGTGTGATACAAGATTCTCTAAAGTTTAGCGTAAACTGTAATGTGACGTAATATTTTAATAGGAAAATAACTTTTCTCATTTTATGAGATATACGCAAGTATAAAATAAATGGACTTTGGCAATACATTGAAAATTAAATGAATTTTTTAATGTCCGTGAAAATGATATTACGTTGCGTAAAAATGCATACATGTAACTGTAGAAAAGAGGGTTTGAAAAATAATTAAAATAAAATATAGTATGTTACCGGCCACAGTGTCTATAATTAAGATACTGTAGACGTATTTTTTTTCAACGGGGTCATAATTCCGTGGAATCTCAATTTCTGTTTAATCCGCATATAGAAAATTACGCGGATTTCTTAGACTGTTACTATATGCCTTACATTTATATAAAGTACGCTTGGACAAATTTCCGCGAAAATTTAGTGACGGCGTACATAGCGTAAATTGATACCAAGCGGAAAAAGTACTTCTACAGTATTTAAAATGGTATAAGGGTTTTAAGTCATCACCTTACTCTGTATATATAGCTTACATGCTTACAGTCATGCAACGTGGATTTCTGGATTTACTGTCACATGTAAAAATCAAAATACATGTATCTCCTATGTAAGCTTTTTGTCAAACAATTCAAAACCTTTAAGTTATCCCAAAAAGAAAAAAAATTCTTTTAAAAAAATAAGTGAACATGCATCTCCAAGTAAGCTTTTATTCATTGGAAAATATACATAATTATTTACTTTATACTTACATCTAAGGAGCCTGAAAGCTGAAAAAGACATAAAAAGAACCTGGGATTAAGGTACTTGTGCTTTCTCCACCTCAGGGTAAAAGAATTGGGTCCACAATTACGGATGAATATTTTTTAGAAAATTGCCATATTGCAAATGAAAATTCGGGATAAGAAAGGGACAAAAATTATCTTTCACGAAGGTTAAAAAAATGAGTCAATTCAAGCCAGTCAAACAGGAGAGAGTAAATATATTCTCTTTTTTTAATGGACTCTTGTAATTATAATCTTAATATACCAAATTGAAACATTGCATATTACGATCTGTGATCATGTGAAATAGAAAACATCAAAACAAATTGTTTGGCGTCAAACACACGCACTCAAGGACATTTCAGGGGTACATTGTAGAATCAGATTACTAGATATAACGAGAGGCCCACGGGCCTTATAGGTCACCGGAGTATCATGTAACAACTTTCGAACAACTGAATTTGGTTCATGTTTTAAACCAGAGGCCATGAATATCACAATTTTGAAAGAGGCGCCATATTGTTTATCATAATGATACACTTAGCATGCTTACTCTAGTTACTTAATAACCAGAGGTAGATCAGAGTAACAAGGAGAAAATGCACTTCCACTTTATAATCAGTTGTGCACCCCATTCCACATAACCACTGACCCTGGGGGCACATATTTCAAAATTCAAGAAATTTTATCATAAATTTTATTTCATCATAAAGGTTGGTGATGGTTAAAAAGCAGATATGAAAGCAATTATTTATTTTCAAACTACGTACCCCCCTCCCCCCATATCCCTGAGCCAGGGATAATGAAGTTAACAATTTCGCTAGATGCACCTTTATTCATCATAAATATATAAACTTAGATTAATGGCATAATATCCTGGAGCAAAGGAAAAGATTTTCAAAGAATTATTGTATTTTCACTTTATAATCAAAAGACACCCCCCTCCTTACACCAAATGGCACAACCCCTGACAGAGGGGCCAACAAATTAAAAAAATTGGTTGGGGCACTCTTGCTCATAATAATTATATACTAAGATTAGTTTATTTAATATCCAGGAGCAAGAATACGATTTTTCAAAGAATTAAAGCATTTTCACTATATTTTTACTCAATAGAACCCCGGACCATTGGGCTATAAAATTCAAACTTTTGAAAGAAGTACTCTTAAACATCATAACTATGTACTTAGGTTAACTTATACCCAGAAGCAGAGAAAATTTTCAAAGATTAAATGCATTTTCACTACATACATGTAATCAGTAGAGCCCCGTCCTAACACCAGAACCCTTGACCCTGGGGCAAAAAATTCATAATTTTGAAAGAGGCCCTCTTACTCATCATAACTGTGTTCTTAGTTAGGTTATCTAATACCCAGAAGCAGAGATCATTTTCAGAGAATTAATGTATTTTCACTATATAATGAATTGAGCCCCGCCCTAAAACCAGAAACCCCGACCTTGGGGCCATAAAATTCACAATTTTGAAAGAGACACTCTTACAGGAGCAGAAATGAAGATTTTAAAGCATTAATGCATTTCACTATATAATCAATAGAGCCCCGCCCTAAAACCAGAATCTCTGAGCCTTGGGCCATGATATTCTCAAATTTGGTAGAAGCATTTTTGCTTATCATAACTATGTACATTGTTGGTTTATTTGATACCCTGAAGCAGATAAGAAGATTTTCAAAGTATTAATGTTTTTTTTACTATATAATCAATAAAGCCCCGCCCTAACATCAAAAACCCTGACTTTGGGGCCATAAAAATCATAATCTTAAAAGAGGCATTTTTGCTCATCATAACTATGTACTTAGTTTATTTAATAACAGGGAGCAAAAGAGACAATTTTCAAAGAAAAAAAATGCATTTTACTATGTTATCTATATAGCACCGCCCTAGCACAAGAACCCCGTCGCACTGGGGCCAGGGATCTCCCAATTTTGGTAGAGGACTCAATGCTCATTACATTTAATTACCGACAAAGTAAATGAAAACAAGATGGATGAATCTGTCGATAAGTGTTACCTACGTCCCCTATGCATCTATATCGTACCCTTACATTTTCAAAAATTTGGTTAACTCTGCTCTCAGTTTGATATTTGTGTTTCATTGTACCTTTGAAGTTTGTACTTCTTCATTATCTTCACATTTCATGCATCATCTATATTTATCGTAAAAAAGCTAATTTATGAAAACATTATTAAAGACATATAATATTCTGAATTTCTTTGAGAGCAGGCTTATTGACATTAATAAAACGGATTGTCTGGAACTGTTCTTGCTGATTATTAGGCTGTTGTTTTAAACGTAAATTTGAAATTTAGTAACGCGTAGTCTATCTACATTGTCAATACATAGGGTATCCAGATCTCGTGCTGGAACCCCACAATTTGCTTAATTTTTTTTATCAGTTTCAATAATTTGATCAGCGATCATTTCCTTGATATTTTGTACACATAAGATTATAAAGTATGAGTTATGCATGAAAAAAGATTTATAGGTTTCTTTCTTTCTTTTTATACAAGGTATGACAAGCTTCGTATTCGTATACATGTACAAAAGAAAAGAAAATGCAATTCTTTTGAAAATTACTTAGAAATTGATATTGTTGTAGAGAATGAGACTTTTTAATATATATAAAGAAATAATGAAAATACTTTTTGTACCTACCTTCTGAATTTTCCACTGCTGTAAAATATACATAATATGTCAGAGTTAGTGATTTTCCAATTCTTCAGAAATCTGTTGTAATAAACTTTAAAAAAGGAAACTAAGAAATAATCATAATCAATTTCATGAGTGTGATAAGAGAGTCTTTTATTTAAAGACATATGATATAAACTATTAAAAGAAAGTAATGACATTTTTTTTACATCCCTTTTCCTGAAAATCTTATGTAAGAACAACAATCTTCTTAATATCATTTTACAAAGCCATGATGAAGGACTTGAAACAATGTATTTCCACTCATATTGAAGGTCTATTTTACGCTTTTCTTAACATAAATAAATTATATATATATATATATATATATATATATATATATAGAAAGCACAAAGAAATTCACTTTTACATGGATACCCACTTCCGCCCCAGCCCGGGGTTGAACTCTCGACCTTCGGAATCTGTCTCCTAGCAGTGCAGGAACAGCGCGCTAGACCGCTCGGCTATCTAGGCAAGTCAAAAAACTTGCTTTCGATGCCGATGGAATTCTCGCGGCGCTGCCCTACACTACACGGTCGTTGAGAATAGAAGTGAGATACAGTTATTTGGACATTAGTTTTAACAGAGGATTGTTACCAATACATGTTGTAATGAAATTAATTATTATTTATAAAGCACATTTTACAACAACTCTTAAACTAACATAGCTGCCCTAAGTGAAGAAATATTAATATAGAAAGCACAAAGAAATTCACTTTTACATGGATACCCACTTCCGCCCCAGCCCGGGGTTGAACTCTCGACCTTCGGAATCTGTCTCCTAGCAGTGCAGGAACAGCGCGCTAGACCGCTCGGCTATCTAGGCAAGTCAAAAAACTTCGGCATCGAAAGCAAGTTTTTTGACTTGCCTAGATAGCCGAGCGGTCTAGCGCGCTGTTCCTGCACTGCTAGGAGACAGATTCCAAAGGTCGAGAGTTCAACCCCGGGCTGGGGCGGAAGTGGGTATCCATTTAAAAGTGAATTTCTTTGTGCTTTCTATATTAATATTTTTTCACTTAGGGCAGTTATGTTAGTTTAAGAGTTGTTGTAAAATGTGCTTTATATATATATATATATATATATATATATATATATATATATATATATATATATATATATATATTAGATAATGATGTCACGTGACTTTTGTGTATGGACGTAGTTTGTCGGGTGCTCCGAGTTTTGTTAATAAAAATGTGTCTTAAACAGTGTAAATTTGTTTCAAATCGTGAAGTAACGGAGTATAATGACTGGGACTAAAAAAACAAATAAAAGAAGAGGAAAAAGTACAAAAGTAGCAATAGTACAAGGATTAGTGAAACTAGCCCCAATTCAAAACATTTTTAAGCTGAGGACAGTTTGAGTAGTATTCACGTGACGGTGATGTTACGGTGAGTGATTTACTGTGTCAAACAAATTCTATTCTATACGCTCCAAATGAGGAATGTAGTATATTTGAGGACACGTCCATCTCCTATGTAAAGCCTATGGAAAATATAAACATGGCAACAAATCTAACATACCCTGATTCTGTTTCTGAAAAACTTGATACATTATTATCGGTAGTCCACGATCTAAAAATAATTAAGAAAGCATGAGGCGTATGTTCGAGTCGAAATTAGATAAACTGAAAACTGACTTGACAGAAAATGTTGAAAGAAAGATACGGACACTGAAGGATGAAATAACCCTAGATATCGCACGCAAAACAGATCTCACATATCAAATTATCAATTGTATTCAATCCGTTCAATCACGCCCAGACAATCTAGAGAAACACATAACAGGCGATAACGGTAATCATATTGAAATCAATGGTCACTCAGCAAATCCGCTAGATAATAACGACATTACTGTCACGGCCAGTGGTATCCTTGTCACAGAGGAGGATGACTTTATGCAAAAAGCTCAAAATTTAATTCTAGCACTTGGAGAATCTGTGTCACAAAATGTTCATATAACAGGTGCAGCCCGGCTGCAAACAAGACTCCCAAATAAACCAAGTCTTGTTAAAATAAGTTTTCAGAACAAAGACGAAAGAATCTTTGTGCTCCGAAACAAAATGAAATTAAAAGACACCGAATTATACGAAAGCCCAGAAGGCTCATTCGAGATTCGAGTTTCAAAGTACGAGATTCGAAATTCGAGATTCGAAATTCGAGTTTCGAGATTCAAGATCCAAACTAACCAATCAGAAGCGAGTTTCAAAGTACGAGATTCGAAATTCGAGATTCGAAATTCGAGATTCGAAATTCAAGATCCAAACTAGCCAATCAAAAGCGGGTTCAACATTTGATTACTCCCCTTTATTATGTTTTTACTATGAAGAAATCGTTTAAAATAATTATAACAAATGGGTCATTTAATTATATTACAATGCAAGAAAGAGTGTTATATATATTAGAAGGAAATTTTAATAATTATTGGATTTTTGATCAGAAAAATATACTTCAATCTATATTATAGCTTCTTAATTATTAAAAAAATTACTTATATCATGAGTATATATATTTATTTGTATTGTCTTCTAAACTTAATTTTTATGTATTTTCCCGCTTAGGAAAACCAAATGTACTTTGGGGGGGGGGGTACAAATGTACCCCCCCCCCCTCTCGATATTCAACCCCAGGGCTTATTGTACTTTTTTCACAACATATATCTAATACACTTATTCATCGTGTGTTCAATGCCCAAAAAAATAGTAAAAACCCAGAATAATCGCTCAACACAAAAAATACCCCACTATACATTTTAAGTTTGTTTACGTTGTACGCCCGCTGCTTTTTCTAGGTTTAAAACCATGCATTTATTTTAACTTAAAATGTGGATTAAAATTAACTGTCTCTACAAATATTTCTGTCTTAGTCCATGCTATCGGATTGACTCTGCATCTCGTAATAATCCCATATTTTCTCCTTAAATGACACCTCTCTTGTATAGTGGGGACGGGTACATGTAATGTTTAATGGGTTCTTTTTTTTTGGTTAAACGATTATTCTGGGGGTTTTACGCCCGTGATGTTTTCGTATTGTACACATTAATAAGTGTAATAAATATAATTTGTTAAAAATATTGTCCAGTAAGCCCTGGTATAGAATATCGAGCGGGGGGGAGGGGTCCTGTCCACAAGTACCTGTGGTTTTCCTATGCGCGGAAATACAAAAAAAAATAAGTGTAGAAGATAATACAAAAATATATATACTCCTGATATATGTAATCTATTTAATATTTAAGAAGCTATAATATAAATTGAAGTATATCTTGCTACAAAAATCCAATAATTATTTAAATTTCCTTCTAATATATATAAAACACTCTTTCTTGCATTGTAATTTAATCAAATGACCCATTGGTTATAATTATTTTAAACGATTTCTTGATAGTAAAAACATAATAAAGGGGAGTAATCAAATGTTGAATCCGCTTTTGATTGGTTAGTTTGGATCTTGAATCTCGAAACTCGTATTTCGAATCTCGAATTTCGAATCTCGTATTTTGAATCTCGAATCTCGAATGAGCCTTCTGGGCTTTCGTAGAATTATACAAAAAAGTTTTCATCAGAAGCAGCAAATCCCGCATTGAGCAATTGATTGAAATTAATGCACAGGCCGTCCTGCGAAATTTGCCGCTGGAACAAAGAAGTTTACTACGGGTCGATGCAAGCGGAAGAATCAAATCCCGACAAACCACGAAGTTTGCCCAACAAAACGACCAACAATAGCAATTAGATAGCAGGGTTCTCCATCATTTGAAATTTAACTGTGTTGCAGAGTTTACGCGAAGCACTTAAATTTCGCGGCATTTTCTCGATGAAATTCGCAACTGAATCACTATTCATTATACAGTGAAATATCAGTATCTCGAAGTTGAGGGGATGAATAAAAGAATACATCACACACTTCTTTTAAAAATTAATCATTCGTTACACAAATAGTACGGTCGTACATATTAGTAAAAGTAAAAACACATGTTCTGAAGAGCAGAGGAATTTCAGGTAGATACAGTTGAATTATTTACCATTAATAAAAGTAAATTTGCTGTGATTTTTATGTGTTTTGATTTTCTGATTATCACAGATCTTACTGTGTCGGCAAAAGTTTTACTGTGTTGCATGCATAAAATTTGAATCGTTACTGTGTCGGAGAAAATTTTACTGTGTCGAGAGCAACACAGTAAAACAGCTCATGAAGAACCCTGAGATAGGTCCATTAACACTATTAAACTGGGCCTGATAAATATTTGTGGCTGGACTTCTGAAAACCATATGTTACGAAGAAATATTATACAACAATAGACTGTGACATTACATAACAGAAACGCATGTAGCAGGACAAATAGAAATTAAAGTTCCAGGATATAAGTAGTTTGGACACAATTGAATCAACATTCATAAAACCGCTTCAAAGGCTTCTGGGGGGAGTTGGGATTCTTGTCAAAACATGGATGCTGGAAATGTACAGCGTTACAGTAGTTGTTAAGTTTTTTAAGGGTATCATTGGGATTAATTTTGTCAATGAGAATTCCGAACACGAGTTTTAATGTTATCTGCACCCTGAAAATTCAAGTCGTGAACGAGACGTCCAAAATTTCGTTGTGTATCTTTTAGTACAGATTTACATGAATAGCAAAAACGATGGTATCTTCATAATGGGATACTTTAATTCAAGAATTGGTTCACTTTGTGAAATATTACCGGAAATTGATGAGTTGCCGAAACGGCTCTCCATAGACAACTGTATTAATCAACATAGTCATGAATTCAAAGAGTCTCTTAATGAAGCGAAGTTTTGTGTACTCAATGGCAGATTTGGTGACAATGACAATTTTACCTCAATTTCCGGAAAGGGAAAAGCTGTTGCGGATTATATATGTATACCACAAGAAATATTTGATTATATTAAAGATTTCAAGGTACAAACCACACAGTCTATCGTAAACGCTCACATGCTACATGGATTAATCGGACTAAAATCCAAACTACCCGTAAGAAGAGATGCCTTGTTTTACATCAAATTGAACGGAGTAGAGAAACAAAAGAAAATATAAACAAAATATATAATAATTTGTTTTTGGTTATTCAATCAGAGATGGAGGAAAAGATTTTGAAAGTGGCGAAATATGATGCAAATAAGCGATTAAAAACCCGGAAACCTTTCTGGAATTCCACTCTAATGGACCTCTGGAATTACATGCGATTAAAAGAAAAAGATTTTCTTTGGTACAATAGTAACAGACATGTGAAGTCAGCGCTTAGAAGAGACTATATTCAGGCAAGAGATGTTTTTGATAAAACACCAAGACGTGAAGAACGAATATATAAAAAATCTACTGCGACTGAAATTGAAGTGCTCACAACTACTAATCCGAAGAAATTTTGGGAAAAGATTAAAAAAAAATTAGGCCCTAGAAGTGATAACAATATTCCGATGGAAATTATAAGTGATTCTGAGCATGAAGTTTTGGAAAAATGGCTCGAAGACTTTGAAAAACTAAATAACGGAAACAGAATTGATTAATTTGAAGAGACATATTACACCCAATCTGTAACTTATAAACTGTTACTGGAAGCCATGGCCAATATGGAAGACCCATTATTTGAATCAAACGAGGAACTGAATGGCAATCTTTCACTTGAAGAAATTTCGGAAATTGTAATGCACACGAAATCAAATTCTACAAGTGGGTATGATAAAATCCCTTACAATGTACAATGTACTGAAGTTCCCGACTATTATAAGGACACTGCAAAAGATTTGCCAGCTCATATTCGATACAAGTACCATACCGTCTGTTTGGCGAAAGGCTGTTATATGTCCTATCATTAAAGATTACTCATCTGATGCCCGTCTACCTATAAAGAAGGATATGGAAATAACGAACAGTATTCAATCTCAACGTCCATTAAACAATATACAAAATAAGAGTAGAGCAAACACGGACCTCCGAAACATCAGAGGTGGGATCAGGTGCCATGGAGGGGTGAGCATCCCCTGCCGACCGGTCACACCCGCCGTGTGCTCGTTGTCATAATCAGGAAATAACGGAAAAAATCCGTCGTCAATTCAGTGTATAAATAATGGACTAACAATTTGTATGAAAAACGTCAGTCAGCATTTCATTCAATGATAAATTGTATTTGCTGACAAGGTCATTGTATCGACCATAGAATTTACGAAATGATGACTTTAAACGAGACTGTTGATATTCTTGTTTCATCAACTTGCTTGTCAATGATTTTCCTCGTTTAAGAAATTGTTCATACGTAGAGCATGCTCTTGCGTATCGAATCAACTGAGATATATATACTCCGTATGCAGGTGATGAAGGTATATTGCTGCATAAGTAAGGGAAGTTGACGATAGAAAAGTTAAAGTCATCACGTTTATCATATAGCTTGGTTGTTAGATTACCATTAGTGTCTTTTTCAAGTAAAATATCCAAGTATGAAGCAGAAGTGTCGGACTCTGTTGTATCTTTAATCTCAAGTTCACCAGGATATATCGTATCGACGTAGGAATGGAAATAACCATTGTTGATTGACAATACGTCGTCGATATATCTAAATGTCGAGTTGAAGGCCACAGCAAGTGTTTTCTTCTTTTCACGCATAAGATTTTGCATAAATTCTGCTTCATATGAATATAAAAATAAGTCTGCTTATAAAGGAGCGCAATTTGTACCCATGGGAATTCCAATAGATTGTTGGAATACCTGGTCTCCAAAGACCACATAGATATTGTCAATCAGAAACTCAAGCATCTTCTTGATGTCAACTTCAGAGTACTTATGTGTGCAATCAGAATCTGTTTTAACAAAATAATTTTTTCAAATGACCAATGACGAGGTAAGTAAATTTACGAGTTCCATTTTTGTTGAAAAAGCAGCTGTCAATGATATCAAAAAACCTGGATTTTAATTTGTGGTGGGGAATTGTTGTGTATAAAGTTGAAAACTCGTAAGTTTTTAAGCTGTTGATTTTTGTAAAGTCTTGTGATTTCAAATTGTCCAAAAGTTCTTTAGAATTTTTTAGTATCCACATCTGATTTACACCACTTCTTGAATATATAGTTGTACAGTACTCTTGAAGTTTTTCCTTCACTACTGTCAGTATTTTAGTGAGAAGTAACGAAAGAGGCTTGGTTGAACATTTACTGGAACCTGCAATGTATCTTTGTTTGTAAGGATTCTTATGAAGTTTCGGAATCCAATATATATAAGGTAGTTCAAATTCATTTTGGCTCTGTGGAATATTAAAAGTATTCAAAACTGACAGGTGATTTTGAAGAATTTCTTCCTTAGAAAGAGAAGTATGAGTATAAGTAGGATTACCACTTGTAGAATTAAATCCAAGTTCTTCTAGAATGCAATTTATATAATGAGCCTTACAAACGAAGACAATGTTGTCACCTGCTTTGTCGGCAGGAACCAGTACGTACTGATCGTGTAATCTATCTAATTCGTTTTTCACTTCTGGTTTATTGAACACAGAAGGATAGATGGTTTTCATTTTGCCCCTCAATCTTTTAATACGTGACTTTAACATGGATCTGATACATTTAATCCATTCTGACAAGGTGCCAATGTCTTCTTTTTCATATCTGGCCCATCGTCTGGCGTAATTTTCAACAGAATCCATAATATTTATGAAATTCCGACGCCAGTTGAAGGATCGGGGTTCCCTATATCTAGGACCTTTTAAAATAAGTGATCTAAGGTCCTCATTGCGAACTATTTTTATGAACTACAGAGGGATTAGTTTACTATCATGTACCAGTAAGCTATATACATGTAGTGCTTTCGTAAACAAACGAGTTAAAGCCTATACAAAAAAGAAAAATAACATTTATAAATGATTTTTTTGTTAAAATAACTGTTAATGCTATGGACAATTAATATTGTGTCGGATTATTCAGGTGTCGGATTAGACAGTTTTCACTGTAGTGCTTTCATAAACAAACGAGTTAAAGCCTATACAAACAAGAGGCCCACGGGCCTTATAGGTCACCTGAGTATCATGTTACAACTTTCCAGCGATTGTATTTGGTTCGAGTTTTAATCCAAAAGCAATGAAATTCACAAATTTTGAAGGAGGCACCATTGCTTATCAAAGGGCAGATTTCAAAAAAATTATTTATTTTTAGTCAAAGTACCCCCCTGGTACCCCTGACCCAGCGGCCCTGAAATTATCTATTTTGAAAGAGACCCCTTTTTTCATTATAAGGCCAGCATTTTTTATGTTTAGATTTAGTTATGAACATGAGAATAAAAAAGTCCTGAAGGAGAAGGAAATAATTTTTTTTTTTTGATAAATCAATTATTAACATTTGTACATTCTTTTTTTTATGCTATTCTAATAGGCTCCTTACCACTGGACACTTAATGCTTACAAATAGGAAAGTAGAACATTTAATTGCTTATTTCATCATCTGCCAGTTTGGGCCAATTATATATATTTTGAGATGTTGGTCGAAATATATTTTTAAAAATCAATTCTTTAAAAGTCTTTCAATATATCTTCATTTTTTTAAATATGTGTTAGGTGAATGTGTAGACATTGTTCTAAAATTTACTTGATGCCTAAAATTATAATTCCTATCATAAAACAGACAGGGAGTATTGGGAAGTAGGGTGAACATTTTTTCAAATAAGTGTAAAATAATTTTTTCTGGCTGATACAAATGATACTACATGCCTGTATATATTTGTATATTCTTGCCGCCTTTTAATAGTTGAATTTTTTTTTAATTTCTTCAGGTTATTGTTTATTTCTTCCTCAAATGGACTTAACTTCTCCCATAGTTTTATTCATTACATCTGATGCATAAGCAACCCGTTTCTGAAGAATGATGCTTAGACTGTAAGCTTTAACAGAGACCTAAACTGTAACAATGTCGCTGGCAATATGCAATAGCTACCACGGGCAGTTTAAAACCCGGGGGAGGAAAATAATTTACAGACAGATACTTTTGAAACGAATACATAATTATCAGCATTTTCGTAAGCAAAGTCATCAGCATTTTATTTGTCCTTTGAACGGTTGAAACGTTTTGAATGGCACTCGTATCGATGAATTTTACACTTAACAAAGCTTCCTCTCAGATCTAGCATTATTTACCCTCCGTTTAATCTTAAAACCGGAAGTGGGAGTTCGTAAATTTGAAATCTCGATCCCAAAATAAATTTGACATCGGAAAGAAAAAAATTGTTTTATTTTTTTCTGAAAATTCAAAACCTTGAGCGGAGTTTCTTAAAACTTAAAACTGAAAATAAAATAGATCCTGGCCTTAAATATGTAATTAGATTATTAGTATATTAACCAGGAGCAAAGGATAAGATGTCCAAAGAATTCATGCATTTCACGATATAATCATTAGAGCCCCACCCTGAAACAAGAAACCCTGACCCTGGGGCCATAAAATTTACAATTTTGGTAGAGGCACTCTTGCTCATTATAACTATGTACTTAGTTAGTTTATTTAATACCCAGGAGCAGAGAAGAAGATTTTCAAAGAATTCATGTATTTTCACAATAAAATCAATAGAGCCCCGCCCTAACACCAGAACCCCTGACCCTGGGGACATAAAATTCATAATTTTGGTAGAGGCACTCTTGCTCATCATAACTATATACTTAGTTGGTTTATTTAATACCCAGGAGCAGAGAAGAAGATTTTCAAAGAAATAATGCATTTTCACTACCTACGTATTTAGCCCCGCCCTAGCACTAGAACCCCTGACCCCAGAGCCATGAATTTCACAATTTTGGTAAAGGACTTATTGCTGATTACAATCATGCAAACCGTTTGACTGCTTGGTGTCCAGGAGTAAAGAAGAAGATTTTTAAAGATTGCATTAATTTTTGTGGTTTTGGCCCCACCCCTTAGGCCCCAGGGGGGCAGGGATCATGAAATTCACAAGTTTTGTTCCCCTTCACCCATAGATGCTTTGTGTCAAATTTGGTTGAAATTGGTTCAGTTGTTGCAGAGAAGAAGCTGAAAATGTTCAAATGTTAACGCATGACGGACGACGCACGACGAAGGACGAAAACAGATAGCAATAGGTCACCTGAGTTTACTCAGTTGACCTCAAAAGAGACAAACATTCCATGTATGATTTTTAAATAAATTATCGTAGAAGACGTAGGTATTAATATTTTGTCAGTGTATTTCCACTGCAAGTGCAATTGAGTGCGTTTCTCAATCTGGGGGAGGGGGTACTCTGTTATTCGGAGATAGATACCTTGTGATATTATGTTATGGGTTAAAATTTATTATCGAAACAGGTTACTGTGAGTAACATTCAATAAATTCTGAAACGTTTACATTCAACTTTTATTTATAGTTAACACTATCTTTTTAAACATTAGGTAGATATCAACATTTGTACAAATAAATTTGGAAAATTATTATTTGTATAATATAATAAATATGGACTCAATGCACTGTCAACATGCATTTATAATAACCCAGGATGACAGATATTGACCGAAGATTCATGGAGTATATCGACCGAGGGCGCTAGCCCGAGGTCGATGTACTCCATGTATCTTCGGTCAATATCTGTCATCCTGGAGCATCATATATGCATATTGACCTACATTGAGTCCATGTTTGTATAATATTAAACACTATTTAATTTTTGAAACATATAAACATATATATATATATATATATATATATATATATATATATATATATATATATATATATATATATATATATATATATATATATATATATATATATATATATATATATATATATGATATATATTATATCATATAATTGTTTAATTATTTAAAAAAAGAATCAAATCGGCCTTGTTTAGGCCTCAAAAAGTTAGTAATGTAGGATCCTTAATTTGAACATCTCCACTTATGAACATCACATTACCGGTAGATAGGGTTACATGGAACTGAATGTCATGAGTGTCAATGGACAATAAGAACTCATATAGCGTGAAATAGAAATAATGCACACCTAATTCAGGTGATATTTCTACAATGGTGACTATTGAAAGACAGTCTTTAAAATATGAATGCCTATCAAATGCCTATCAAAGAGAAATAACCAAACAGCAAGAGGCGTAGTCGTTGACAACTCCCGACTGATTGGACCGAATTATTTAAGTTGTATGTTGTAAATATTTCTTTAATGGGAATTATGAGGGTTTTTTTCAACATTTTTTTAAAATCATGTTATTATAATAATGTTGTACATTGCATGTACTATGCTTAGTTGTGAATAGCAAGGGTTCGACACCGTGTGCTCTGACCTATATAATAATTATACAATTAAGTGTTTTGCTGATTTTAAAGTCAATACAATGATTTAGCTACCTGTGGAGTAAAATATTGAATATTATACTTCAAAGGTGGCTAAATTATTGTATTGACTAATAAAACAGCAATATTTTTTTCATATGATTCAGTGATTAAATGATACAACGAATGTTGGTGTCTGTTGAAGTCCTAATAAATTACAAAGATGGCATCAAAGTTATAATGTAAATAACCTCACCTGTGTATTAATAAAAAAATGTTCAAAATATTGTTTTTTTAGTTGTTGTAAAAGAAGTTGCTTACGCCATTTCAACTTAACAACATTCCCTCTAGATGATGTACATGCGAATGCATGTTGGCATTTTCTTTTTCCTTTTGAAAAGTACCATTTCTGTTAAAAATTTTATAATACAGAAATCGAAATCGTGACCGACAATTAGCGATTCTTCTGATTGGAGACAAATCCTGGCACCGACAAAGAGCAGGGCATGTAAAAAAAAATCTTAAATATTTTCTCTGCACATTTTTGCAGGTAAACATCACAACAGACCAAACAACTGAGCCGTTTTTGTAAGCACAATTCATACTTAGCTTGATCAGATGTAATACCTATGAGGTCAAAGCAATGGCGCGCAACATCGGCGATCAAAATCTGCATATTGAGAAATCTTAACTTTGAATCACTTAAATACGTAAAATATTGATTCTAATGCAATTGGTTTGTAAAACACTTTTGTGCTTTTTTGAAGCAGTAAAACCAGCATCAACGAAAGTAAAAGCTTTTCATTGTGACCTCATAATAGAGTGACGCAAAAGCAGTATGCTTCTTGAAATATTTTATGTAATAAAACTCAACAAAATAAGATGTAAACAACAAACAAAATGCATAGATGGCATTAGAATGAGATACCTATCTTGGAATGTAATATGTGCTATAGGATTTTTTTGTGAAGAGGGCTTACTTTTATAGTTGATAACTTACTTTTTTCATAAGGATAATGTAGGGAAACCCTTTCACGATATAGATATTAAGCTCAACATTTAATTAAACGAAGAAAATGGTTTTTCAAAGCACGAATAAGTTCTCTCTGAAAACGGCCTTACCCTCAACTACTGTTCTATACATGTTAGTGCCCCCTAACACCATATCTATTAACAATAAAAAGAATTTCTTATCTTATAAATTCTGTGCCTCCATACATGATTCAGGTTTAAATGTCAAAGTAAACCGTAAACTGTAAAAGTCTGTGCTTCTAGAAAAAGTCCGTTACATTTTCTGATATACTACAATTTGTTTTGTCACAAGATTTTCTCCAAATTTCTCCTTTTTAAATTTTCTTCTAATTTGTGTATTTTTGTTTCTTTTAGGGAAGATGGAGCACCAATCTTGCTTAACCACTTCACTTCCGTACCGGTCAATGTGATCGGTGGCGCGTTTTAACACAAATTCGCGAAAATGAAATCTCCGTATTTATTTCATGATAGAATAAAAGTACATATGATATTTATATCATCTTTTCTTTATTTTTCAAAATGTCTAAAAAGTTTATGTCTTAACATCGGTATTTAACACTGTGATGTCATTAACACGAAGCAAAACTTTATGCAGCATATGCTATTTACAGAATTTGTGTATGGCCTTGTGTGTACCATTTTTTTTTTGGAATCTGAATTTTCGTTTTGTAGATATAGAGACAGTTTGCGAACTTTTTTATCCTTCCTCGTATGCCATTTTGAGGGATTGTCCCCTCTTTTTTCACGAACAATCTGTGCTTAATAATTTACGAGAACAAAATGCATAAAAATGAGAAAAAAATAAATAGAAAAATGACTTATTTTAAGATCTTCCAGTGACCTGTGTCCGTCCAATATTTTAGAATCTAAATTCATTTTCTAATGTGGAGACAATGGACTATTAATGATAAACAACTTGAATGTTCCTGAGGAACCCAAATACCTGGAACTTAAAAAAAACCTTTTTTTAAGAATAAATATGTTGTTTCATTCTTACCTTCTGAATCATTATAACGAGAGCGGGAACCTGAAAAAAAGAAATACAATTTCTTTACATTTAAAATAATTTCGTTAAACAAGAAATAAAAATTTCATTTGATGAGGATAGTTTTCTAAAACCTTTTATTTTGGCCCACGGGCCTTATAGGTCACCTGATTATTGTATAACAACTTTCAAACAATTAACTTTGATTCCGGTTTTAAACCAAAGGACAAAAAATTCAAAATTCACAATTTTGAAAGAGGCATCATTGCTTGTCATAATTATAAAATTACCATGCTAACTCTATTTAGTTAATACCCAAAGGTAGATCAGAGTAACGAAGAGAAAATGCACTTTCACTTAATAACCAGTTTTGCACCTCTCCCCAAAGGAACCATTGACCCTAGGGCCACATACTTCAAAATTTTCAAAATTTTATCATAAAATGGTTGATTAATACAAAAGAGCAGATTTCAAAGCATTACAATATTTTCAGACTATCTAAAGCCCCCCCCCCCGACCCAGGGGGAGGGGGCATAAAAATAACTATTTTGCACCTTTCTTCATCATAAATATATATACTTGGATCATTGGCATAAATCATTGACATGACTTTTCAACTTTAAAAATGTAACGTTGATTCAACATTGAATTCAAATTGAGTTGAATTGCCAACATTGATTCAAGTCTGACCTTCGCTGAGCGCTCCAGTACTATTATCCGCTGATAGATAATGCGGAATATGATACTGTCGGACCATAACACTGTAGAACCATAACGAGGTCGGTCATGACAAAGTGCACTACCTTGTCGCACTTACAAGGATTGTAAATATAAAAGTTTTACAAATTCAATAATAAATATGAATTCAGTACGAATTTGCCAAGGTACGAATTAAGAGCATGCGCAAAAGGATATCGGGAAAATATTCAAAAAAACAGCATAAAAGTTACTTGTACGTTATGAGAATTTTAAGGATTTTAAATTTACAGCTGTAGTTATAGGTTTTAAAAATTAAATCTCGATTTGTTATCTATCTCAAATGATCGTGGTTAGGGATGTTTTTGAATTCCAACTGACGCCAACTTCATTGTACATTGTAGGGGTAATCACCTAAACGCTGCACCACTTTGTCCACTCAGAAGACCAACATAATCCATTATAGAATACTAATCAGGAGATCAATACAACTCTCAGGACTCTAACACAAAGATTACGTTTTAAAAAATTACTATTTAAAGAAAACAGTAGGACATGTCAGCGTATCATTGAAGAGACGTAATTTGTCGAAATACATATCTGGTGCATTAAAAGAGGTACCGTTTAAGATTTACATCTTACCTTGGAATGGTTTCATGTTCTAGACTATTTCGTGATCACATGTGAAAATACAAAACGTTTGTAAATGCTCGAGTTTTGTAACATGATTAATTTATAAAATGTATTTTTTGAAATTTATTGTAACACAAATACTGATACTTTACTATAAATGGATTTTTTATATACCGTATGCTTTTCTTTATACAATTAAGAAAGCATTTTAGTAAACCTGCATTAAAACGGTTGAAATTTTAAGTAATACATGACCTCCACCCCCGGAAAAATGAAAAAAAAAACTTGAATTAACCTTTATTCAATGTAATCAACATTGATTTTCAACATTGAATCAACGTTTAGATTTAAACGTTGAACTCAATTTTCAAAATCTAACATAAACCAGGGTTCTCCATGAGGCGTTTTACTGTGTTGCCTCCGACACAGTAACGATTCAAATTTTATGCATGCATTTTTTATGTATCCGGACTTTACGCATGATGGAACAAAGACAAATAATTTGTTTTCACACTTCCATGTAAGGGTTAATTGGTAGTTGCAATAAAATACATTGTATTATTTTTTAAAAGAATATTTAAATATGTCTTTTCTTTAGAGCCACGGCTCTAAAATTATTTTTAGTCAGACATAACATCGTATCGAAGTCATTTAATTGATGTAAATAAATTGCTTAAAATTTTGAACATGTTCTAGGGTCTCTTAAAGTATTCTACTGTTCTGAAGTTTCTTTTTTATGTAATGTGATAACTAGATCAAGTAAACTGATAAATAATCACGGCAAATTTACTTTCAAAAATATTAAGTAGTACGACTGTATCGGTCAGAATTTCCTCTGCTTTTCAGAACGTGTTTTTACAAATTTATCAGTATGTACGACCATACCATTTGTGTAACTAATTAGCGATTGTTAAATTAGTGTGTGCATGTATTCTTTTGTAATTTTTATAAATAGTGATTTAGTTGCGAATCTGATCGCGAAAATGCCGCGAAATTTTAGTTCTTCGCGTTAACTCTGCAACACAGTAACATTTCAAATGATGGAGAACCCTGATAAACTATATGTTGAATCAACAAATATAATCAACGTTGATTCAAAGTTTTATTCAATGTTGTGTGCCTGCCGGGATGCTATACTCGTAAAAGTACCTGCCTAAATTCCAAAGTTTATGTAATTTTTGCTATTTTTTGTTTATTAACACAGCTATAATTTGAGGACCCCTTTGAAATTCTTTTTGAAAAGATGGGCTATCCTTAGGATCTATCTATCATCTGTGTGTCATGCAACGTATCTAAAAATGACATGTATAAGTTCAAATACATCTTCTTTTAGTAGCATAGTGCAGAGGTAATGTGTGGGGGGTTTTTTCAATTAGTAGGCTAATCTGTAATGTTTTAAACGTGTATCATGACATTCTATAATATTTTTCCTTGGATAAAATGAAATAAAAGGAAACCAAATATATATAGGAGGAGTAAAATTTTAAAAGTATATCACAAAAATTTCTATTTTTAATAATCAACTTTCTTCGAAATCAAAAACCGATCCACAGAATCATGTATCTTTGTGTATTCTATGTGTATACAAACTTACAAAGTCATATTGAAACTAGACGAAAACTACAGGAGAAGTAGCCTCTTGAAAAAAGGACAGACAGACGGACGGATGACAAACGCATTAATATCGCATAAGAAAGACATGGACAAAGCAAACAGTATTCAATCTCAAAGTCCATAACACAATACAAAGTAGAAGCAGAGCAAAAATGGACCTCCGATACATCAGAGGTGGGATCAGGTGCCATGGAGGAGCATCCCCTTCTGACCGGTCACACCCGCCGTGTGCTCCTTGTCATGATCGAGAAATAACGTGAAAATATGTCGTCAATCCGTTGTATAAATAATGGACTAACAATTAGTATGAAAAACGTCAGTCAGCATTTGACTCAATGATAAACTGTATTTGCTGACAAGGTCATTGTATCAACCATAGAACTTACGAAATAATGACTCTGAACGAGACACTTGATATTCTTGTTTCATCTACTTGCTTGTCAATAATTTCGTTTCATATGTTGATCATTTTCTTGCGGATCGAATCAACTGAGATATATACACTCCATATGCAAGTGATGAATGTATATTGCTGCATAAGTAAGGGAAGTAAGGGAAGTTGACGATATATAAGTTAAAGACATCACGTTTATCATACAAACTAGTTGTTAGATTACCAATAAGGTCTTTTTCAAGTAAAATATCCAAGTATGAAACACATGTGTCAGACTCTGTGGTGTCCATTATCTCAAGCTCTCCAGGATATATCGTATTAACAATTGTTAATTGACAATACGTTTTCGATATATCTAAATGTCGGGTTGAAGGCCACAGCAAGTGTTTTCTTCTTTTCACACATAAAATTTTGCACAAACTCTATGAATATAAAAAAGGTCTGCTTAAAACGGAGCGCAATTGGTATCCATGGGAATTCCAATAGATTGTTTAAAAACCTGGTCTCCAAAAACACGTGGATATTATCAATCAGAAACTCAAGCATCTCTTTTATGTCAACTTCAGAGTACTTGTGTGTGCAATCAGAATTTGTTTTAACAAAATAATTTTGCAAATGACCTGGTTTCTGATCGGTAGAGCTATCATAGAATTTACGAAATGTTTACTTTAAGATTCCTGATATTCTAAATTCTGTTCATAATCACTTTGTCGTTGAGTTTCTTCTGTTTCTAGTAAAGGTACATTTAAAATAAAAAGTAAAATACCTTAGTGAAAGCGAGTTTCAAGCGATGTTTAGGAACACAGTAACATAAATAGTGTTCATCTTTTACTTTTTGTTGTTTAAAAAATATTGCCCTTTCGTATCAATTTAGAATGTAGAAAACGCTAGAAAAATGAAAAATACAATCAATATATTTACATTTAAATTATAGATAAAAGAAGAGTTCATTTTTCAAGAAGTATTTTTTCAAAAAAAAAGTATGGCACAAGGACCTTTGGAAACAGTAGATAGGAGAACTAAGAATTGAATATACCTTGGTTGAGTGCTGATTTAAACACTAAGTGTTTCATCCCTCCAAATCCCAAATAAACATTCAATACCCATCTATTAGAGATGTAGCTGATACTTAACATTTATAAATTCTCGTTAAATGCTGTTGGAATCTTTTCTCAACAACAAAAAAAACATTCTCTACATTTTTAGCTCACCTGAACCGAAGGCTCAAATGAGCTTTTCTGATCACATTCTGTCCGTCGTCCGTCCGTCCGTCCGTCCAGTTGTCTGTCCGTCTGTAAACTTTTCACATTTTGGACTTCTTCTCAAGAACCGCTGAGCCAATTTTGACCAAACTCGGTACAAAGCATCCTTGGGTGAGGGGGAATTTTAATTGTTAAAAAAGGGCCAAAGTCTCCTCACAAGGGGAGATAATCAATAAAAGACAAAAATAGGGTGGGGTCATTTAAAAATCTTCTTCTCAAAAACCACTGGGCTAGAAAAGCTGAAACGTATGTGGAAGCATCCTAGGGTAGTGTGAATTCTAAATTGTTCAAATCATGACCCCCCGGGGTAGGGCGGGGCCACGATGGGAATCAAAGTTTTACATAGAAATATATAGGAAAAATCTTTAAAAATCTTCTTCTGAAGAAGCACTGGTCCATAAAAGCTGAAACTTACTTGGAAGCATCCTGGGGTAGTGTAGATTTCAAAATGTCTTAATTATGATCAGTGGGGTAGGGTAAGGTCGCAATAAGTTTTAAAAGGTTGATAAATATGGTAAAGAACAGAATGAAAGGCACATGATAGCTTTCCTTCAGAGCCTTTTGAACTCAAAGGTTTTATTTTTCAAATTTGCTTAAAATTTTGTTTTGTTTTTTATTGTGAAGTGTCAAATGGGTCCTTAGTAAAAACTACCAATTTTTCATTTTTGAACTCCAGTCGTTACAGTGCAGGGAAATAATTTTGTTACAGCATCAATGCTGATTTTGGTGCTTCCTATGCTTGCTGCTTTTGATGCTTCCTTTGCTTGCTGATTTTGATGCTAGTTATCCTTATCCTGATCCTAGTTTGATCCTTATCCTGATGCTGGTTTGAAACTAGGTCAATGCTAGTAATGCTACTGGAAGTAGGATTATCCTGCCGGAAGTGGATAATTCAAAAACAGCATCGCTATTTTAAGCCATTAAAAATAATTTTTGGGGTAATTTTTATTTGTAATTTGTATTAAATGACTTTCCTTTATCTCTTTTCACTTTGGTCAATGCTAGTTCTATCCTTTGCTTGCTGATGCTGATCCAAGTAATGCTGTTTTTTTAAATGCTGATCCTGATGCTGGTTTATGTAACAAAATTAGTTCCCTGCACTGTAGTTGAAAAATTAGTTAACGTTCCTGTGTTACAGGTAGCAAATTTTCAACGGTTTAAAACTATAAATATGTGTTTTATACTTACCCTTTGAGGGTTGCGGGGATTCTGAAACATATGAAATATAAATGTGTTCTGTTTTTAAAGGTGCAATGCAATCACTATAACAAATGTATAACAAATTACCGACATTAATCACTAACGATTCTCTGACTCTTTGCATATATGATAAACGCTTAACAGTCCATTTTTAAAAATCAATAAAGTAGCATGGAGAAATCTTTTTATAAAGAGTTAAAAGTCTCTAGGCATTTATTAATGTTTTGGGGATTTAAATTTTCAATTTATGATGTACAGACTTAAAATTAATGTATGAATGAACATTTCTCAAATGAAAAGAAAACATTGAAAACGGCGGAAACATGGGCATAATTATTATATAAAGACGTTGTACATGTTGTACATGTTGTTGAAAAGTCTGCATTTTATTAGGAAAGGCCAAAAAGTAAAAATCAGCCTGATTTGATATTGATATTTGATGATGTGATATTGCTGATTTTTTGTCATTTTGCTCTTCCTCTTAAAATTCACCTGGCTTGGTATATTTTTCTAACGTTTATATTACACTTTTAGCACCAAGGTAACATATTCTGAAATTTGTTTACACCTGTACATGTAAACCTATACTGAATGTGATTTGTCTACTGTGGTTTCATCAATATTAGTTGAGCACCAATTTTCGTGGATTTCGTTGTTAAGCCGATCCACGAATTCAAATGTTCATCGAAATACGAAATATGATATTCATTTGTATAGGCAATGCTTTTGTCCACGAAATAATGTATCCTCGAAAATGTCTGTTTTATAAAATCCACGAAAATTGATGCCGACGAAAATTGATGAAACCACAGTATATTTGTCTTTTTATTGAAATAATATTAATATTTACCAAGTTTATATCATTTTCCAATTCTTCGGAGAAAAAATTCTAAAAAACATCCACTTTTCTAAACTAGTATGGAAAGCAGTCGAACATTTGAGAAATACCGTTATCATATTGCGCTTTAGAGTCATTTTTATGACAGAAAATACAGAAGTTACATGTGCTGCACTATTTTGTGTCTAAGGTAGGCAAAGATAAATATTAAAAAGAACGGATTCAAAAACGACTGAATTTGACGAGCAACCATCAAAAACCATTTGGGAGCTGCCATAATTCATCATCCAAAAGCATATGAGCCGTTCCAAGCAAAAACCCCCCTTATGTCAAAAAATTTCGAAAATGACTTTTTTCTTGAAAAATGATGTAGAACCTTAGGGGAATACAACCTGTAAATATTACAGGTGTATCATGCTCCGTTACGGATTTACAGGTATTCAAAGTGTACATCATTTATACAGCTGACGTCGTATTTTATAAAATTTTCTCTTTTAGCGACGTTATAGCGACGTAATGAAAACATGAATTACTTATACGCAATAACTTGGTATTGTATTGCCGTTTTGATTAATATATGTGCTTAATTTGTTGTAAAATATATATTTTTTAATTAAAAAGTTCAGTTTATTTTTTTCTGATATTTATTTTTAAAAAAATGTCAATGGTGTTCGAATAGCCCTATGATCCGCTGACTTAGAGAAAACATCACAAATAATTGAAAGGTCTTTTATAAAGAAAAATTCACTTTTAATTTTACCGCTTAAGTTCAGCCAAAATCTTTCAAAACCACCAAAATCAAAAAATATTTTAGTTCCCATTAATTTATATTTTTTGATCTAATTGATGTTTATTACTTGTCCAACCTTTGCCTTCAAAACAGCGACCAAGAGACAAGCATTAAAGGGCTTGCGCTTTTATCAATGAACGTGCCATAAGGGTTTTGTAAAGTATGGTATTTAATTGTAAAAAATGAGTATCAATTATCCTTTTTTTCTAAATGCTCATCTACAAATGCATTTTCTTTCTTTCATTATGTCCTAATTTGTTAAAATATATTAGAAGGAAAGGGGGAGGGGGTAATGAAAGAATAAATATAAAAGTACTAGTATAAAGGCAATTTCGAATAGATATATACCGTAAATCTGAAAATTTTTGTTGTAGATAATTTTTTAGCAAATTTGCGAGTTCATTGCATTCGCAAAAATATTTTTCTTAAAAATAAATTACCAATAAGAAAATGTAAACAAAGCAGTGGTAATTCGCAAAATTTTGAAACGTAAAAATTAATCAACACCATTTTGACCCGAATTCGCAAAATAAAATCGACGTAAAAATTTCCAGATTTGTGGTACATGTTAAATCTGTAATTTATGAATAGTTAAAGTGTGTACTTTTCAGATTTCAAATAATGAAATAAAAAACATGACCTGAAAAACTGAGAAAAAGGGTATGGCATATTATACAGCTTTTTAAAAAAGATGTATATTTTCTACAGTACAATCACGTACATGTAGTCTAAAGTAATTAATATATAGAAGATTGCCAAACAAAATTATGAGAGTCGATCCTCTTGTGTTTTACGCATAGATCTATGAAAGTGAAAGTTAGACTTAAAATTTCTCAATATTTAAGTCAGTTATGCGATCCGATCTGTAGTTTAAAATACATACATATCACAGTTTAAAAAAACAACAACAAAACAACAGGTTTTTATGAGGCAAATTTCACAGGTCAACACATATATCATGAAGATCCTCTGAAAATGCACCAGTTAGTCAAAAGCAAAGAAAAATATATTTTAGAGACAAAAAAAAACGTGTAAGCAGGGGCCTATTTAGAGCAGCTTTTAAAGTCCTCGAACCATACAGACACAAATGTACAACATTTGATTACCGTTTTCATAGAAAAATAAACACATAAAGAAATTTTATAGAAAAGAGAACATGTTACACGTGCGAATTCTGCACATTGGACTCTCTTCCGAATAAAATGCTTCTCATATATTAGTATTCTATCTAAGTCTACCCAACATTTAACACTCATACAAAGAAGTTCCATTGTGTGCAGAAGCGGGAGGATTCTCTGGCCATTCGCTGTCACTACATTAACATCAAATATTCGAACATCAGACCATCCTTACCAACTTACAAGGAGTCCAAGTGTTTTGAAAGTGTGTGTGGGGGGGGGGGGGTAAGTAGGTTACTTTTGTGTCTTATTCTTCTAGTTAAATTTACATGGAGACTGGTCCTTTGCATGAGTCTGCATAAACCGCGGTCCCGTGTCGCAGTATAAGTGCTGGCACGAAAAAGATACCTCGCTGCTCAAAGGCCCTAAGTGCCGGTTATAGGAATATTTGCAGCTCTCCATGCACCGGCAAGTGGCGGCGTCTCCTTATGAGTTAAAAAATTCTCGAGATGGGCGTTTAACAACATAAACATTTAATCTATTTTAATTTAAGAATTGAGAAAGGGTCATCACCTTCAGTTTCACTGCTAGGGATAAAAGAGGACAAGTTATCTAGAAACTTTGTTTTTATACAAGATATTTCTGAAGTTTGCTAGAAACATTTTTTTTATACAAGATATATCCGACTTTTGAGTTTGACATCTATAGCGGACAGTAAGCTAGTATAGGGAACTTACACGTATACTTCCTCGCTGGTGAGCTAGCTTTTCTAGCGATGCGGTCGAGTCTCTCTCTTAGTCTCTCTTTCAGGCAAGTTAAGCAACGGCGAGCCTGTTTAACCCTCGGATGGGTGACCGCTCAAAAACATGGAAAGTAATAAGATATAGGCCTACATTACCGCAATGTTAAATGAAATGCAAAAATTTAGGAGTTTTTCAGACTAACATAATTATGTATACTTTGTGTTGTCAACATCATTCATTTAATGAATTGTTTGTATTTTTCATTAAGCACTTTAAACCGAGACTCTGTATCATTTATTATTATAAACGTTCTTAAAGGATAATAATTTGAACAGCAAATTAAAACTTGCATTTTTTATACAACGCTTTTTATCATTTTATTATCTCCTTGTGGGATCTCAATATATTAACAAAATAAACTTTTATTATTTCTCTTTTTTTCACATTTGCATCTACAGTGCCAAAGAGTTATCTTGATCCAGGTATATTTTGGAAATATATTTTATTTGCACTCGATCTACACTCAGATGAACAAATATTGTGATTACAATCATGCACATAAAAAAAAACGGAGACGGGGGTTGCATTTTTTTCTGAATGTGAAATAAATAATGTACGTGTGCTTGTCAAATACGGTACTTTTCAGAACTTCCAAAATTTTGTGAAAAGATATACATGTACGTATTTATTGCTATATATGCTTTATTACATATATTCTTTTTTTTTTGTTGGTGATGGTGGGGGGTTACAACAGTATTAACAAGTTATCGATCTCTTCAACACCTATGAAAAAGGATCGAGAATGTCGGATAGATGTCTATTCAATTAATGTAGCATTGTTAGCTGAACTAGTGTCACTTTTCCTCCAGGAGGTTCTGGGTCTACAATAAATGGAAAAAAATACCCCGGATTTAGATCTGGCATTGGTGTGGTTAAACAATTCTATCATCCAGTTTGATTGGTGTTAATTCCTGTGCAGTTTTCTTGACATATGATTAAGTCAAATCAATTTACGCCAAGATTTCGGATAAAAAAAACATTTCAAACTACACTTCCTTCCTTTTTAAAGTATATTTACACTCAATATCATCATTGCAAGTAATTATTTTTTGTCGTTGTTGAATAAGAAAGAGTCGTAAATCTGAATTTTAAACAACAGTTGCATGTTTTATTTAGTTTAACTGAAAACTTATATTGTACATGGAACAGAATAAACGTCGAAGTGTTGACAAATTTTGTGTATTTAATCAGAACACTCTTAGGTCGTTTTAATGTGTAATGCACATGTAGTTTGACAACAAACAGAGTCAGATATGTTATAAAATAGACAATTCACATGTAGTCATGTAAAAAATATATACAGAGAGCACAAATGAAAAAATTCTGAGACATAAAACAAAGAATTCAGCTGGAACTCAGTCAGTGCGCGATAGATTTTTATTGCAGTTTTTGTTGCAAAATAATGACGTCGCTTTTTCTATTGTGACGTAAAATTCTGTCAGATTACATAAGGGGGGTTTTTGCTTGGAACGGCTCATATTAGAATTCTACCAATTATTATGTGTTAATCATGATCTAAGTTAATAGTTTAAAATCAAATCATATCAATTAGTTATAAATCACTTTAAAGTATGTTTTGTTGCCTAATTATACCCAATTTCGCATTATTACAATGTGATGTTAATTTGTGTGAGAAACCATGTGAGTTTAAAAAGTGCGTTGAGCAGTACACTCGCATTGTGCATTACAAAGCAGAGGAAAGTTACATCCTTCCAGCCATCCTTCTTAACTTATCAATTTAATAATTACAGAAATAAAGGAGGCTCATAGGCCGTGTATCCATAATTTTAGAAATTTCAAGAACATTCAATTTCTCAAAGCTTGTTTTTCCAAAATATGAATTCTCAAAAAGAAATTTTATTGTAGGAAATGAAAGCACAATGTGTCTACTTTATTTTGATATATGAAATGGGAAAGAGGGGATTGTGTATAAATTGATCTAAGTACAGGGCCATTTTACGCATAAAGTGAACCAAGCTCTTTTTTGGGATTGCTTCTTTTTGGCAGTTAGAAAATTTCTCTTTTCTGTTTATTAATGCAAAAGGTCCAGCATGGTTCTCGAAGAAAAAAATTGATTATGCAAGCCATAAATGGCATTTATTTGAATATATAAGAGATTTTGACTCTATAATGAAATAAAGTGCTTCAAAAACTTCAATAAGAGAAAATCATCCTAGCAAAAGGAAGCTGAAATGAATATTCAAGTAATTTTTTTTAAAGATGGTTCTTTCACAAGTACAATATACCCAAATAAATACCTGTGTTTTAGTTTAGGTATTTGTCGTATTAGACGTTGCGAAATTTTAAAAATGCGTTTCATACTTACCCTCTGAAAGCTGCAGAGGTTCTAAAAGAGATATAGTCGAAGTATGTTCAATAAAAAAGAAATTATATGAATTTTATCATCACCACCGCTAACATGCATTCAAATTTAATGTTTAAATATAAATATAAGTTTATAGAATCAAGGAATCAAAATATGTGAATATATTGCCTTTTTTATATAAACAATGGTTGTTGTTTTTTTGATATTTTGTTCTCACAGCGTTAGTAATAAACTCTCATTGTACATTAAGGATATCCGATACTCAGCCAGGAAGGATAACTCCAAAAACTAATATCTAATTTGAAATGCATCTAAATGAAGCTTGAAAATGATTTTTTTTTTCATTCAACAATTTTCATTCAATTCATCTTTATAAGATTTGAGGCTTTTGGAAGTCTGAGAAAAGGTCTTATAAAAGTTGACATTTGTACCCTACAAAAGGAGAAAAAAATTTAAAACAGTTTTAGAGAAATAAGATTTTTATTGAATTTAGCCTTAGATACCAATGCTTATGAGTATGATATGAAATGAGAAGTGGTTTTTGGTGTCTTGCAATGATAACAAATCCCTTTTAAACTATGTATTATAAATAAATGACGGAAATAGAAGACAAAAACTACCAAATGAGTATAAAAATCATAACAATTTATCTCAATACCTGGATATCTATTGATTTTTTAACCTAAAATATATTAATTGATCAGTTTGCAATAAGAAAACGAATTGCTGATATTCCAATTCGCTTTTTCTTTAAAAAAAACTTTTGAGATTTGACAATTTTCCCTAAAAAATAAAACTGACTTCACCCGAGTATACCCGATAGACCGGACGCATTTTATAGCGGCCCGGATTTCTTTCTTTATAAGTGTTCTTAAAAATTTCCAATTCAACATGTAATTAAGTATGTAAATATCTAGTGTTCAGTAGTTTAGTAGTAGTGCTAGTTGTTTTTGTTTCTCTTTTTCCTTGTTCTTATGACTTTTTAACTTTTTTCTTTGTCCTGAGGAAGGGACAGGGCGTCCCGAAAAATTTGACAATTATATATATATATATATATATATATATATATATATATATATATATATATATATATATATATATATATATATATATATATAATCTTTATAATAACTATTGCCTATTATGTATTTATTTTACCCATTTTATTTGCATAAAACACATAGCCTTAACAAACTTGCGTTATCGGCAGTCTTAATAAAGACTATCTGCCCGTTCAAAATTTTCTAATGGTTGAAATTGCCACCTTCCTTTAGAATTTAAAAATGTCCTTGTCAAGATTGAATCTGTTTTGAATTATAAGATAATGATAATTTATTGGAAATGAATTCATTAGAGAATTGTTATTAAATTAAAAAAATTGATGAATCATAGAACTAAGACTAAACATCAACACATTCAGGGCAGCAAATTTAATTACAGAAAAGAAATTACAGGGATATCATCCTTCCTTTTAAGTAACATTTATTGTATCAATCCAGTGGTTGTAGTATACTTACTTAAACTTTCTGAGTAATTGGAATCTGTAACAAATAACATGCATTATTTTACAAATACATTTCATAATGGAATCGACTTTCATCATAGAGAGTTTGTAGAAATTCTAAGATTATATGTGCCACAGCTACTATAAAAAAGGTTCAAGTCATTACAGATAATGGCACTTAATGATTAGAATTTATGCACGTTTCATACTTACGTCTTACTCGCGAAGAAACTGAAACAAACATAAATAAAAATGATACAAGGTATTTTATGCATATGTAGACAGACCTTTTAGTATATAATTAATATGTATTCCAACTAGAGCATACTTCGTTGCAAAGCAACGAGTAGGTCTTCCGTCCTGTTTGACCGGAAGTAACTTTTTACAAAAAAGAAAGAAATGACGGAGGAAGTTGACGATATTGCTACAAAAATATCGACAAGTAGCTGAGTTGAAAACTCGCATATTTATGTCAACCTATGCATACATGTATATATAGGGACAAATTATGACATTACGTTAAAACAACCTTGATGAATAAAATAAATACGTTTTTCTTCAACACTTTCGTTTCTATAAGAATTGTTTAGATATATTGGGATGCAACTATTTCTATGATGCTACATCGTGATTTTAGTGAAAGCCAGATTATCTCAAAGACCTAATATGCTATAGCATTGGGTGGATAGTATGCATGTTTAAGGAAAAAGGCAGCCAATTTATCTAATAATTATTACTTATTATGTATTTATTTTACCCCTTTTATTTTCATAAAACACATAGCCTTAACAAACTTGCGTTATCGGCAGTCTTAATAAAGACTTAATAAAAATTTTCTAATGGTTGAAATTGCCACCTTCCTTAAGTATTAAAAAATGTCCTTGTCAAGATTGAACCTTGTTTTGGATTATAAGATAATGATAATCTATTGGAAATGAATTCATTAGAGAATTGTTATTAAATTTAAAAAAATGATGAATCATAGAACTAAGACAACGTAATCAACAAATCAAGGCAGCAAATTTAATTACAGAAAAGAAATTACAGGAATATCATCCTTCCTTTTTAGTAACATTTATTTCAATTCAGTGGTTGTAGTATACTTACTTAAATTTTCTGAGTAATTGGAATCTGTAACAGAAATTACATGCACCATTTTACAAATACATTTCATAATGAAATCGAAATTGGCTATCGATAGTGTCCTAAAAAATGTGTGAATGACGCATTTATAACTTAAAATAAAATTTTGACAAAACACAAAATGATTTATCTTCTTCAATTTTCTCTACTTTGAGATTTTTTTTTGTTTTCGTAATTTATAAAAACCAAACGTGAGTTTACAAAACGTTCAAGTGAGAAAATATCATTTGTTAAAAAACCATTTTGTTTATTTTTTTTATTATTCGCGGTAGCTCAGTCGGTAGATGGCTTTGTTACGCGATCGGAAGGTCGTTAGCTCTATTCTCACCTGCACTTGACCAAAGTCGATAAAAAAAGTATCAACTGTTACCTTACCATTTCGTTATATTTTCGAGCAATCTCAACATGAAATCAACGTTTTAGTGACTCCCCATAAAATATACGATTAATTCCTCGTAAAGACACGGATGGAAATATAAATGTCTAATAAAATGTTAAAGCTTACATATCCAGAGATTTCATTTTTTTAATCACGTCTTTCATCGTCTGATACCAAAATGGTTACTCGACTCAAACTCATCACCAGTGGATAAACGTTGTTAAGTATTAATATTTGTCAAATATATACAATCAATCAAAGAGTTTGATTCTTCAAGTTTGGATTGGAAATACTCTTTTAGTCTGCTACAAGCTAATATAGTAAAGGCCATTTTATTGAGCAAATGTGTTTTAATATGATAAAAAAGGACACTTTTTTCGAATCACTTGCATCAAATAGCAGTGAGGAATAATACAAAATTTCTTTATATAGCTGCAAAATTTACAGATGTATGGTAAACTGGTTGCTTGTCCAAATAAGCTTCATATATTCAGCCTAGCTTTGCCTAAGATGATTTCAATCAATTCAAGGTGAGTCGAATCTGCCAATTCATGACGTTGTATTAGCTTCTTAGTCAATGTAAAAGTAATATGATGATATGTATTTATGACGATGATTTTTTTTCTACACCTTCGCTATAATCAAAATTGTGACGCCGTTATATAATTTCACTGGTTAATGGCAACGTCGTTATTTATTAAAATTTGTGGTAATAAATCCTTTGATAAACAAGAGGTCCCCGGGCCTTATAGGTCACCTGAGTATCCTGTAACAACTTTCAAACAAATAATTTTGGTTCGTGTTTTAAACAAAAGGCCATGAAATTTACAATTCATAATTTTGAAAGAGGCACCATTGCTTTTCATAATTATAAACTTAGCATGCTTACTCTATTAATTAATACCCAGAGGTTGATTAGAGTAACAAAGAGAAAAATTTATAACCAGTTTTGCACCTCACCTTAAAGGAACAACGGACTCTGGGGCCATATATTTCAAAATTTTGCAAATTTTATCATAAAATGATTGATTAATACCAAAGAGCAGATTTCAAAGCATTAATTTATTTTCAAACTATTTAACCTCCCATCCCCCACCCAGGGGGGGATAAAAAATAATCATTTTGCTAGATGCACCTTTCTTCATCATAAATATATATATATGTACTTGGATCAATGGCATAAAACCCAGGAACAAAGGAAAATATTTTCAAAGAATTAATGTATTTTCACTATATAATCTAAATAGCCTCTCCCTAGCACTAGAACCCCTGTTCCTGGGGGCCATAAAATTCACAATTTTGGAAGAGGCACTCTTGCTCATCATTAGTACGTGCTTAGTTAGTTAATTTAATATTCAGAAGAGAGAAGATTTTCAAAGAATAAATGCATTTTCACTATATAATCAATAGAGCCCCGCCCTTATACCGGAACCCCTGGCCCTTGGGCCATAAAATTCACAAATTTTGAAGAGGCGCTCTTGCTCATCATAACTATGTGTCTAGTTAGTTTATTTAATACCCAGAAGCGGAGAAGAAGAATTTCAAAGAATAAATGCATTTTCACTACTTAACTACTTAATCCCTTGAGCCCCGCCCAAAAACCGGAACCCCTGACCCTGGGGCCATAAAATTCACAGTTTTGGAAGAGGCACTCTTGCTCATCATAATTATGTACTAAAATAGTTTATTTAATACCCAGGAGCAGAGAAGAAGATTTTTTTTAAAAAAAATAATACATTTTCACTCTATTATCTATATAGCCCCGCCCTAGCACTAGAACCCCTGATCCGGGGGCCATGAATTTTCACAATTTTGGAAGGAGACTCAATGTTCAATACATTCATACCAACAGTTTGCCTGATTGATGTACAGGAGTAAAGAAGAAGATTTTTAAAGATTGCAATAATTTTGGTGGTTTTGGCCCCACCCCCAGGCCCCAGGGGGGCAGGGACCATGAAATTCACAATTTATTTTCCCCTTCATCCATAAATGCTGTAAACCAAATTTGGTTGAAATTGGTTCATTGGTTTCAGAGAAGAAGCTGAAAATGTTCAAATGTAAACACACGACGTACGACGAACGACGGACGACGACGGACAAAAACAGATAGCAATAGGTCACTTGAGTTACTCAGGTGACCTAATGAGGATTGAACTCCACCTGTCTCTCCTGCCTTGGGTTGGATGAGCAAGGGACCCAGGATATTGCCAAGCCAATGTTTGCACAGTACGGTTCGTTATTTTTCATCGCGACCTTGTACAACCACCAGTAAAACAGTCGGCGCATATTAACTACAAACGATGATATTTTGGCGAGTTCGATAAAGGGTGTTGCTTCTTGGAAACTCTAAGATGCACATTGTCGTCAGTTTAAATTCTTTGTACATGTATATCAAAATGGATACTAATATCATTGCCTTTTCGCTTAAAATCTTTCTTTCCCTTTTTTTACTTAATTCCCTTTCCTTTAAAATTCCATAAGAAAAATATTGACAACCTTTACTGCAAGTATTATACGTATATATTTTCCTCTTACATATACTTGAAACATTTCTAACGTGATTCTCTGTTAAGCACTATCACGAAAAAATTGCAGGTCTTTTGCATTATGTTTAGGCAGGCATTGACACGATAAAATGTCCTCACAGATGAATAACCCTAAATATCGAGTATAGTTTTAAATGTTGAACAGGAAGTTACGTAATATTTGTGGGAAAAAAATGCAAGGGGCATATGAAAACAGAAATCAATCAATCAAAAGCCAGATTCACACACCAAAAACTCACATATAACATTAAAAAACTTCTCGATCACATTTCATTAACTTTAAAATTACATAAAACCTATCCATGATATATCGTCACCAATATTCGCTCATTTAAGTTTCTATTTTATTGTTAAACAAAATCTTAATCCCTCAAGCAAACAATAAAATAATAAAGTTTTAAAAATAATAGCATAATTTTTGCGAGGATTCAATTTTGGAGTTATAAGTAAAGGTTCTGAATTAGCTATAATGGAATATTTCAACGGTTGATTTATTTGTATTATTTTTATGGCTTTTTATGATGCTTCTCTTCATACATATCTTATAATCGCTAAATTTTCGCCTCGTTAAGATTTTTATTATATGCTTGATGAATAAAGATAAATGATTGGATTGATATTGATCATTTAATTTGTTTTTAAAGAAGTATATCCATTCTAGGTCAAAATCAAACAATACCAATTTTGAGTACAGCAAATACGGGCCCTTCAAACATAATCATTTTTTTTGTAAACGAATTTGATGTTCTAATTCCATCTAATAAAATGAATCACTTTTCTATTTAGATTTAAAACAGACATTTTTTTTATATTTCATCGTTTGTTGTTGGAAAAGACCAATCAAAGGACTCTTGCTGGTTGTCTTCCAAATTACAGATGTAAATTCCAATTAAAACAAATCAACCTGGTTAGAAAGCTATTTATTCCATGTTTTAGAACACAAAGCCAATAGAGGCTGTGGAACATCTATGTACATGCATAAATTGGTATTTTGTGTGGTCAAACGTATGGAAGAAAGTGTGACGAAAAATAGATTTATCTACATTTTCATTAATTTTGAATGCCTCCCTGTTTCATCATTCAGATTTGATATGTTATTTGTATATGTTTCAAAGCTGAATATTGAACCTATTGGTTATATTTTTCGTATTGTAATTGTTAAAAGAATCAAATTATACTTGTACAATACTGTAAAGAAAATTACTTTTACTCACTAAAACTTCATTTAGCGTTATTCTATGAGGCGATCTACCCGCGAAATTTTGATTCTCACGTATATATTCTTTAGTATAGATAATGAAGAGTGATCAAAAAGTTTGCATAATTGAATATCTTTTATCAAAGAAATAAATGTAGACTTCAATGTTTATTTTTTTTCTAGTACTATCCATTTTTTGCACATATGCTAACATTAGTCTGTTCACAAGAGCTCAAAGATTTTTTTTTCAAGTCTCATAAGTCTTCCCAAGCAAAATATTTTTTAAAAATAAGAAGCTTCTATATGTCTCCATTGCTCAATTCTCGGCATCAGGATGGATAGAAAAGGATTTCATTTTCTCATGATGAGTATGGTGACAATCACTGTCTTGGGTGTATTGTTTTTCATGTGGATAAAATTTTGACTTTCTTTTCAACATATCTGATATGTTTTAATTTCAAAAAGGTATAATAATTTTGGGATCTAATAATTTATAACTATTATATTCTTAAGATACACAACTATATTAAATTTTCTATTTGTAACACGAACATCTTTCAAAGGAGATTGTTCAACGTAGGACAGACTTCTTCCAGAGCTTACTTTCTTTTGGTACCAGAACAAGCGTCACTTTAACCATATCCATTCCTTCACTAAAACAATCAATTATTGTGGCAAGTCCTTGGTCTTTATAAATATTACAAATCATAATAAGCTACTGCAAATGACTTTCCACGATATTTGTTAATCTTAACAACTTTTTGTTGCTACAATACTACCGAGACAGCCATTTTTGTCACTTATCCTCTACATTTTGATGTAATTTTTTTTAATTGTGAAATCACGAAGAAAAAAGAAACAATACATTACATTTGCCTTTTATGAAATGTTTTTATGGTTATATGTGTGTCAAATTTTATTCTAATCTAATAATAGGTTTCTTAAATAACGAAAAAGTTCGCCAACGTTTGGATCACCCCTCGTATAACAACAATACTCATAATTCGTGAAGATTTTGATTTGCAATGAAGTTCCAGATACATGTATCAAAGTTTCAAAAATATGGCGCCATCATTTTGAGATCAAAAGTAGTCAATTAGTTTAATAAAAGGAAAACGTTATTCAAACAGTTTGCTTGAAGAAACAATTGTCCCCTGTCACTATTAGTGCATCATTGAATATCTGTTTCAAATGAATATGAAATAGTGAACAAATGTGAGATTAAAAGCGTTTTTTGTTCCCGGAAATTGTCTAGCTTGGAAAATATTCTTAAAGTTATTTATGAAGTTATATTTTGTATGTTTTTGCTTATTTGTTTTAGTTGTTTTTTTTTCTGAATGAAATACTTACAATACCTGTTTTTTTTTCAAATTTTTGACAAATGTAAAATTATTTGAGAAATAATACAAAGTAATAAAAAATAAAATAGGGAAAAGTAATGGATTATAATGAAATGCAATTGATAAAATTATTTGTTTTATTGAAAATTCTTACAAATGACAAGGATACTTCACGAACATAAATCAATCAATTTCTTAAAATTAAAAATAAAATAAAATAATAATAGTAAAAATATGATATCCTCACATCAACATATATTAGGCCGTCAATGTTCATACACAAAAGAAGTAAGTTTGTCCCTTTTAATAACATTTCTAAATCTTGTACTTGTATTATACTTACATAATAATTCCTCTGAACGATCAGAATCTGTAATAGAAATTGCGTGTATCAGTACACAGCTACACTTTGTCAAGAAAATAATGCACATTTAGGATAATGACAATTTTCTGAAAAAAAATGATTGTTAATCGACTGCATTGCAAATTTAAATAAAATAGAGAAATAAAGTGAGAAGAAGAAGGTATGGTTTTAGATTTATTGCGCCCTAAAAATGTAATTACATCAAAAAGTTTTGAAACTGGCTTATATTATTAGGAAAATAAATGACTTTGATAAATCAGGAAAGAATATGGCATGAACGTTTAACATTCTGCAAATATGACGTCATTAATGTGAAGCATTTCTCTATTTTCAACAGAAAAAGCCTTAAAATGGCACATTTCAAGGGAGATTTTCCTTTAGAAAACAGTGTTCACAGCCGTCGCCCACGATAATTTTTTGATATTTTGTGCGAAATTCAATAACAAATCACATATCTCAAGATCTTTGTGGGCGATGCCTGTGGACAATGTTATCTGAAAGAAAATTCCATTGAAAATTGGTGTCTTCTGCAACTTTTTAAGAAAATACGGGAAAATGCACATGTTTATGACGTCATGATTAGCATTTAAAAACACATGGGAGAAAAATGACTTGTATGATTTTTCTGCATTGAATTTCGATTATTTAAAAAGCATGAGTTTTCAACTTTTAAACCAGTTTCATTTTTTAGAAAATCACAGGGCAAAATTTGTATGGAAACTATACCTTCTTCTTTTATCTTCTTTTGGTGGCTCTAATGTTATTCATACATTCAAAAAAATGAAAGTGAGAAAATTATTTGCTATAGAATCTTTCTTGATAGATAATCTTTAACTTTAATTTCTTGACAATGGTAACTTTGAAACTATACATGTGCATTGAGTAAAATAAATTGAACTAAGGATTGTAGTTATAAATGAAGCTCTCCTAGAAAATATGTTTACAGACCAGAGAGGTATAGTGCAACCAATTAAAAAATGCGTCGTGGTGCAAAAAATGTGTTGTTTCTAGGTTTTTTCTTCTGTTTTGTAAACCGTCTTGTCAAAATATTATCGTATAGCTAAAACATTTCCTCATAATTTATAATAATAATTCCAACTAAAAACCCAAATTAATATTTTCTAAGTATCGGTATAAAAATTAACGCCTGTCCTGTAAGTGTTAAATATCGCATTATTCCAATGACCTTACCGAGCGTTATGGTTTGCTTATTTAGGTTCTAATGGGTGTACTAGGTACTAAATTTTTAATATAAAATTTAATGTTTGTGTAAAAATAAAACACACATCTTACCTAGATGCAACTTCCTTTATTTATTTTAGCTCTGATAATTTGACTAGACAACTTTTTTTGTTTACAATGGGGCGTTCGATATTGAACACTCGTATTTAGAATGTTTCGGACATACTCGTATACACAATACAAACTTTCCGTTTAATAAAAAGTCAAGATATTGAAATCTAAAAATCACTATATTTTGGGTGGTATTTTATTAGAGAGTATTTATTAGCTATATAACAAAACATAATATTGTATCTTTTCACAACAAAACCTACACTGTATCTTGTGAATTGCCTTCTTTGGCATGCATCGTAGAACATAAAAAACTGTGCATACTGCCATTTTCGATGGCAAGATAGTTTTGCCCTTCACGTTTCGTGTAGATATTAAATATGAGATTATACTCGTACAGTGTACTTCATAGTAGTCAAAGGGTTTTTTTTTAATCGAGCTTTTTTCAGATGTAATGTTTTTTTTATTGATTGATTGATTGTACATGTGCATTGTAGAATGTCTTTCTAGAGACGTTTTCACTCATTTGGAGACGACGGCAGAAAGCTGCAAATGTTTGTGTTATACTAAGCACTCAGGACCATTGGGCAGGGATGTATATTTTTTTTTGCTAGCACCTACTGCGACAGAATACCTGTGTTTATACATGTATCTTCTCATCCAAAGGACCGGTCTCCACGTCCCACAGTGGAATTTATATCCACAAAGTAATTAAAACGCCCGTAAAAGATATACCGTGGCATGTTAACTTTTATACAACATGTCTTAGAGTAGATACATCTCCAAATACAAAGCCAATATTCATTAGACGAGGGTTTTTCGGAAAGTTCCTGGAATGTAGCCATCGAATTCACAGCTCAAGATACACTAATGCATTTTTGATTGTTTAATTACCATCATCTTATTTATTTATACAGCTCAACAAACTTTTTAAGCTCACATGGTTTTTTCGCACAAATTAAGGTCACATTGTTGTAATAAAAATTTCCATTTTGGAACTGAAGTACAATGGCATAACCCTTTGTTACATAACATTTATAATGGCAAGTATAAATGTCTTTTAAAATTATCATCTTAAGTTTCCAAAGCGCATGTTTAAAAGGGAAATTTATGAGTTAATGGTTACGATGATTCGGCAATACGATTCTAACATAGGTTTTTACAAATTGTATAAAACGAGCTTTCCTTCATCCCATGTAATTGAAATTTTAAAATTTTCTTCCTAAACTTGAGTATTTAAAAAAAATCTTTGCTCATATATCGTACTCCTCTTGGTTTCGTAGAAATATAGCAACGAAAAGGGATAATATTGCAAAAGGAAACCAACCACATTAAATGGAAGGATAATGAAGTATTGAAACGTTCAAATTTTGCGGTGGGATGAATCTTTCATGATTCTAGATTTTAGAATTGACTCTTAAAAATCCCACATTATCATAGAAAGCAGTCAAACATATGAAAAATACTGTTACCATCCCGAGTTAAAGAGTAAATATGTACACAAAATACAAGTTACAATAGCTGTACTGTGCCCATGTCTACGTTTCTGCCAAAGGGTATAGTTTTCAAAAGAACGGATAAAAGGACAGCTGCAATTGGCAAGAAACTACAAAAAGAGCAAGAGCCATCTTACGCATAAAATGGCCAAGTACCTTTATCATATAATTTACTGTCATCCTCTTTCCCATTTCATATATTAAAATAAAATAGACATTTGGTGCTTTCATTTTCTACAATAATTTTTTGTTTTGAGAGTCCAGATATTGTAAAACAGGTTTGAGAAATTGCAATGTTCTTGAAATTTGCAGAAAACTTGCATATTTGACTACCTTCAGCAAAGAATTAAAATACAAGCACAGCCAACGATCTAAAAATTATTACATGTTTTTTGATCTTCAGAAACAGCTTTCATTATGTATTTGAATATTTTGGATCAGAGGTTGTGCTCTATATAAAATATTGAAAAAAAAATGCTTTAACTTTAGGTAATTTTCAAGGAATTTACAGGATATGAGGAAAATGACGCATTTTATGACATCATAATCCATTGACGAGATGGGGAAATTACGTCACGATTAATAGATATGTGGTCACCAACACTCCAAGTGATAAATACTGCATTTGCAACCTAAACTGAGCGGCTTTGATTTTTCGGAAATTCTCAGGGCCAAATAAGGTGCAACGTGGCTCCTGCTCTTTAAATGAGAAGAGTTGTTATTTTTTAGCCATGAATATATCAAAGTCCTACCAATTGATTTGAGTTAATTATGTTTCAGTAAATGAAATAAAACTCAAATTATATAAACAAATATTTTTAAATGTATATTGTTGTCTCGATACACAATATGATTTCATAACAATGTGACCTTAATTTGTGCGAAAAACCATGTGAGCTTAAAAAGTTTGTTGAGCTGTATAGTAAACTATAAGTTGTAAAGTTTAGTTTTTGAAAAAAAAATGTTATAGTGTTTTAGAAAACAATGGAATATCCAGGCGAAAGACCATTTTTTTTGCTAGTTAACTGAAAAAAATATATGATTATGAGCATCTGTCATCCAATTTATTCATGTAGTATGGCACAATGGTACCGTAAATTTTGCAATTTTAACCACATTCTGTAAGATCTTTGTAACTCTTTCGTAAATTTTATTTGAAATGTACAAACGAAAAAGGGGTTGTAATTACATCAGAAATAAGATTAAGTTTTTTTTCCAACATTCTATAAAACTTCATCCCTGGTTAATTGGCATAGGTCTCGGAATTATTTAAATGGGCTACGGGAAGCTAAAATTTATCAGAGGACTTGATTTAAATGCCAAAATAGATTCAATAAACGAGAATTGTAAAAGTTAATGTAGATCTGTCGTAAGAGTTCTCAAAATTTGTCATGTTGGAAAGTGACTCTGATTATGTGCGAAAGATGCTATAGTCCGACAAGCAAATATGCTGTTATATTGAAGTGAGGAATCTTCCCTCTGAATAGAACTATTTTCAATATTATGTGCATTATATTGCAATCAGCTGTTTATGACATTGTAAAATCATATAAACAATATTTACACTATCTTCAAGTAAGCTTGAGCAATTATTTTATTGGCTCTTTAACTGCAAATAGAATGTCTTTCTGTTAGAATAATTCGAACAGCAAAAAGTTTGAATAATTCACATTCCATCTAGAGTTTATGCAACCCTGAGCAACTTATATGATTTGCTATACATTTCATAAAGTTAATAGCAATATGCAAGCAGCCATCCGTTCGTGACACAAATCTCTCTCTATACTCTTGTTCTGACCATGTTAAATCCATGAACTCGAAGTACAGAGCTTAATCAACTGTTAATACAGTGTGAAATTGACCAAGAAGCTCAAATACGAACATGCATTTCCGCACAGCTGTATTAACCTATTTCGTGAGCAAACATTTACACGAATGGCAGGTAAGCAACAATAGTAAGATCAGGATTAATGCTACTTATTTATTGTTTAAAAGTAGACCAGGTAATTGGTACATTTTGTTTGTTTCATTTTTTATTAAAGAACAGCTATTTGGCAAACGCATTAAAGGATGATTTTCTGCTATATCAGAAGTTTTATAAACATTTAGAGTAGCTGCACTTTGCTAAAGGGGTTGTGCTTTCCGTTCTGTTATATTGATTTCTACAATCATCTCCATTTGAGAAGTCTCATTTGTAGACATATTTTTGAAAGACAGTGTCATTTCCTGACCAACGTCGCCAACAAGTAGTCTAGGTTGATAGAGTTTTTATCTTGCCCTCCAGTTTCGAGTCAATTTGTTCTATATTTTTTGTTGCGATATGCGTGATGACTTAGGTTTTAAAGAATGGGTGGACTTCACGCCTTATTTTGGATCTGTTTGCGACTATTCAATGAAGCCGTAAATGAAGTGAATCCAAGATATATTACAAGCAATAGAAAAACTTTTTTACATTGTTATGTTAGGTAGAACATTTGAATAAAGCAATGCCTTGTTGCCATAAATCAAAACAGAAGTAACGGTACAATAGGGGCTTCTTTCTAAATTTGACATGAACCCGGAGTGGTTTAAGGTCATGTAATCAATATTAATAGGAGGCGGGGCTATCGATCGGTGTCATTGTTGACATCTTCCTTTGTCCTTCTCTCTCTCTCTCTAAAAAATTGAATACATGTTTGGGAAATTGCAGCCATGTCAATATATTTTTTTTTGAATGTTAGGATGAACATTTGAAAACAACATTTAAGTTGCTAAATTCGGAAAACTGCATCCAAACACGCTCAAAGATGTTATTAAGATCGAGGTCAGGTTGAAGTTTCCATCGTTAGTGTTTTCACGAGTACACTCGCAGTTGGACCTCACGTGAAACTTTGTAGAATCTAACGGGTCAATTGCAGTCAAATAAATTTTAAGGCAGTCATAACTATGGAAGCCCGAAGTTTGTTTTGAACATGTGTTGTGACATATACATTTTTTTCATAGAAATTACATAATTATCTCAAGATATCATAACTTACACGTTATGTTATTTTTTTAATAACACTACTTTGTTGACGTTTATTTTCTAATTTTAATACTTACTATTTCTTCTTAAATATAAGATATATGAGCAACTGAAAATGATTGATAGGACTGCTCCTCCTACAGAAAACGTCATAGCCTTGGACGATAAAAATCCTGCCGCAAATTCTGGTGGAACTATCAATAAAAGAAAAGCTCCTCAATGGGTAATACACTCAATTTTCAACTGCTTACAAACTTGGAAAGAAACATGCATTGTGTCCCTCGCTTTTTTGTTTAATGTACATGTGAAATATGAAGATCTTATCTCTTCTTATTCAAACGTTATGACCAAGATTAAAGTTATTGTAACTAACATCAGAGTGACAGACTGGTCTACGGACGGACGGACAATAGAGATTCATGCCTTTTAAACACGGGGGTTTAATTCGAATTAAATGTAAATTAAATTACCGCAAATTGGATTTGAACAGCGTTCACACGGAGAATTTAATGCGAATTAGTTGAATTCGAATTAATTTAATGAATATTGAATTACCTAGCATTAGCACCGTGTGAACTCTAAGCGATGCGAATTCGAATTAAATTTTGACACATGCGTAAGATCAGAGTAAAGTCACATTTACTGTATCACGATCCCGATTGAAATCTCAATTAAAAAAAAATAGAAATTCAATCCAATTCAAAAATCAATGACTTAATTTGAAATTCATCAAGATATACAAACACATCAAAAATCACCTCAATATATGCAAGTCTTTAGAAAAAAATGCAAAAAACGAAGTGAGACATACTGACAGACAGGACATACAGACTCAGAGGAAACCTATAATCTCCTCTGGTTTCACCGGAAACAGTACAGTCACCATAAGGTGATCTGTCCATAATTAGAATTGGATAAATTATATTTGCTTCAAGGTATTTTTTGAAAACATAAAACCTAATTAAAAACAATAGATAGAAGAAATAGTGAAAGCAATATGTACCCATACTTATATAGTTTGAGGAACATTAACAGGGCTTTAATAGATATTGGACGCAGCCACTGACCTGTGATTTCTTCTTTTGTCCTTCTTTCTTCGTTTGGCGCCTTTTCCTTTCTTGCTTTTTTGTTTTTTCTTGGAGGATTGGCCGATTTTTGAAAATTGTCTAAAAGCAAAGAAATCAGGCTTAAAGAGACAACGTATTAACATATTTCCGAATATCAAACAATTTATTACTGCTACAGTACTGTGGTTTCATCAATATTCGTTGAGCACCAATTTTCGTGGATTTCGTTGTTGAGCAGATCCACGAATTCAAATGTTCATTGAATTTCGAAATATGACATTCATTTGTATAAGCAATGCCTTTGTCCACGTAATTACATATCCTCGAAAATGTCTGATTTACAAAATCCACGAAAATTGATGCCAACGAAAATTGATGAAACCACAGTATCTGCTCATATGTTTGTCATAAGATGGCTGCAAAAATATGAATATTCAAAATTTGTGTAATTTTGTGTCGAGGTAAATTTCACTAGACAGTGGATAGAAATTTGGAGGAAGAGATTACCAGCTAGGGAACTCAGGTTGTAATTGCTTTTTTGAAGCGAGGAAAAAAATGGGGGAAAATAGAAGAAATACATGCACATTTTGTAAGTTGGAGATCAATCCTTGATGATTTTGATTATTTCTACAGCGTCATGTTCTACAGCACCTATTTCTATACGAGATGTGTTATCATTTCCTCCGGCATGGACAATTATGTGAGAGATATATTCAACAGCGGTCTGATGTAATTTTGACTTGATTCCGTAAAGCTTGGCCCCTCTATTGGTTCCCACATTGACACCCTGATGTAGTCCCCTTGTTCTGAACCTTTGTTAGATAAAGCTGCCTATAATAAGTTTGTTCTCACCAGATGTTTTCTTTTGTTCAAAACATCTTTCAGGTGTACATGTAGGTATGGGGTTAATATATGGTTCCGTGTTTTTCTCCCGAATCTGCTCAGGTGTATTTTGGTTCCTTGTCAGGGGCTGTAAAAACACACTGTGTGTGTGGAGATGTTGAACTTCGTGGTAAAGAATTTAAACCAGCCATATTGGTGTCATTCTTTTTTTCACTACCTTAAACAGTGTCTGTATTTTTTTTTCTTTCAATAAAGCCGAGTTGTTTTTGCATTTGGGTTTCTCTTTTGATTCCTGTATTTCATGTGCTAACTCACGGACTGCCAATTGTAGGGTATTGTATTGTAACTGCAGACTGTGTACAATTTTGATCATTTTCAGAAATGGCTGTCCGAGAAGAATATTTTTTTTACAGTTGTTCATTATATATATATTTGTGAAATAGATAGCCCCAACATACTACTTATCCTGTTAGAGTTTTTGTTTTTATGTCATGAAGGAATTTGTTCGGCCACGATTTTCCCAGTATCCTTGAATGTGCAGAACACTGGTGCCATAATAGGGTTTGGCTGTCACAGTATTGGATTCAGACTTGAAAATCTTAGCAAACTACTTTTCAAAGTTCTTCAAAATAGTTTAAAATAGACTAGTGGCATATTTGTGATGTTGAAATGATACAGTTATATTGTATTTGTGCAAAGTTACATTCAAAAAACTTTGTATACTCACTCGATCAGGTGTGATTTTTCCAGTAAATAGTTGTGAAAGTCCAGATAAAGATAATACTTTGAACCAAAATAATTTTGAGATAAAGTCAGGTATTCAGCCATAGAAGCCCATAGCATTATCGGTCATTGCAATTAAGCACAGGTAATCAGGAGCAATCAAAAACAAGTCTTTATAGTTCGGCTGCTATCAACAATATAAACATTGAAAATGTTGTTCAAAGTACGTTATTTTTTTTTAAGTGTGTTGTTACAAAGCGGTTACACAATTAGTTATGAAGGAAGAATTAAAAACTTAAAAATCTTAATTATGTTTGGAAGAAAATTCTTTTGAAGCAATGGGAAATGTTTAGACTATGTGATGGCAACTTCTTTAACTTGCTTTTAGCTAGCAAATGGTAACACTCAAGCAATTTATTACAAAGTGAAGATACTTATAACTGGTTTAGAAATACCACGTAAGTTAAACAAAAATATACATTTGAATTATAATTGAATAATATGTGTAAAAAGTGCAAGATAAACAGTTAATTTTAAATTATAAAGTATACGAGATCTCATCAATAAATAATGTACAGACATACAATATAGAAATCATAGGATATTAAACTTGACTTTCTCTCATGATTGGATCTTTAATAAATTGATTACAGTTTATGTAATCAATTTTCATCACATAGTGTCATTGTGAAAAGCTGAAAAACAAGGGCTATTCGAGACACTGCATTTAAAAAGGATCGTAAAGAATCAGTAAAAAGAGTGAAATTAAACGCTTTATGAAAGCTGCTGTAAAAATCTTGAAAAATCCCAAAAGATATTTCCAGAAATTTGTGAAATTAACTGCAATCAATGTCTGTTTTATAGACACATGAGGAGGTGGATTTCTATGATAACACATTATATAATGGGCATCAAAAATGGGTACCTTCCTTGGCAACAATGATTTGTAACAATTACTGATGATGTTTGACTGATTTTAAGACACAAAATTCATAGGCAAAATTGATAGGCTTAAAATATCCAATGAAATTACTTCCTACGAACTATAAACCCATCAACGGCTTGCTTGGGAGGATGAGTTCCCTCACAAGTTCCCACACAGAACTACGTTTGCCACACAAGATACCGTACAACTTCGTAACAAGAAAAACAAAGGAGTAATTAGGGAGTAATTAAGGCAAAAATCTATGCACGTCGGTTATCACGGCCAACAAGGTAGTAACCTTTATTTTGAATTTTGAATATGTCATACGGTATAAAAATAAAGCACTTTCAACAGTTTTATTACATAATGTGTGTGCCACAGCTTTTCAGTAAGAATTTAGTCATCACAGAGAAATTGTTAATTTCTGTTTGGATTTTTTTATTTTGCGTGAACGTTGCTCTCGTTACGTTACGTTAGCCATTTTATGAAATACATAAAAATAGGTAGTGTATTTTGTAAAAAAAAAAAAAAAAAAAAAAAAAAAAAAAAAAAAAAAAAGAAAGTCATCAAATTATTACAAAGACATATGGGTTTCAAAAATTTCAAAACTGTTGAATTTTCAGCATCAAGATACATTGTAACTGCCTTTCTAGGATACGATTATAGCTACTTAACGCCTCAGCTGCTCACTTATTGCTTGATACATGTACGTACCTTTCTGCTTTGGTATTTTAGAGGAAGAATCCGCTGTTTGCGCCTGCTCGTCTTTTATTTTAAAGTGCGATGGATAGATTGGTTTCGCAGACATGTCTGAAAAAAATATTAAAGTCAGATACGAGGGTCGTTCAAAAATTACACAGACTCGTTGCACAGAAAATATATTTGACGATATAATCAAGCAACAATTCACTAATAATATGCAGGAATCAAAGCGTAAGTCAAAAAGATCGTGGATGATTTCAATTTTTGTTTTGCTAATTTCAATAAATTTAAAATACGATGTAATGTTATCTTTTATTTTTTAAGTTTCATTTCATTCGATTTAATCAATTTACTTCATTTTTAAGCATTTACATTTGCAAATATTTTTCTTAGATAAACCTGTTCAGGAGAAAATATATATGTGCCTTAATTCTGTATGAATTTTATTTGGGGGTCAGGGGTCATAGCGTGACCGAATCACAGAGCGAGGTGATATTTTAGTCTACATTTTCTGTCACGACGTAACTTGTTTTGTTAACAAAAATAAAAAAGATAAATTATAAATAGGGGAAAAACATTAATTTAAGCATATGACTTTTAGATAACGAAAGGTAAAATCTCCCATATTCATGTATTGTGATGGTTATGTTTTCGATATGGGAATAGGTGAGAGCAAGGGCAAACAGCACACTTGTTTATTGACAAAACAAAATCAGGTCTCTAATGATTTATAACTTCAGGAACTTACAATGCACATTTATGCAGTACAGTTAAGGTGCGCAATGGAAATATCGACTAAATTTTGTCTTTAAAAATCTATTCGTAATCGGGATGGCGATTATTTTTAGTACATTATTTTTATCGGATAATTGTAATTTTGATTAATAACTACATCTCGAGGACGATTATATGTTATGTTTAGACTAGTCACGTGATGCGGCAGTCATGCGATTTTAGCACATTGACTTGCAGTATTGATGTTATATATATATATATATATATATATATATATATATATATATATATATATATATATATATATATATATACAGTGGACCCTCATTTATCCGGACGCTTTGGTTCCCAGTCAATTTGTCCGGATATGTGAAGCATCCGGATATCTGAATCACCAGTTAAACAAGACAAAATAACATTTTAAAATTTCGTTCCGATGAAAAATCGTCCGGATACTGAAGCATCCGGATATCTGGCGTCCGGATATCTGAAGGTCCACTGTATATATATATATATATATATATATATATATATATATATATATATATATATATATATATATATATATATATATATATATATATATATATATATATATATATCACTAGTGCAAGGGCATAACCAAGTTAATTTTCAAAGTTAAGTATATTAATATTTTCAACACACATGGTAGTTTCTAAAAAGTGCTGCGATCCTGTCTAAATTCTGCAATTTCATTGTTAAAATTATACTTGTATGACCGAATGCTATATTTTTTGCATGAAATATTGATACAATTAAATTGTTTTTAGGATTTCATCAGGATCGCAGCACTTTTCAGAAACCTTAATAGTTCTAGAGTTGAAACGTAAAAGCTTACTTTTATCCATAGAGTGTATGCCCTTGCACTAGATCGATTTATTAAGACCCCCACATTACCCTCCGATGTACTTGCATACAAATATACGGCAGTGTCAATTAAATACGCAATGAAAAGAAAATATATTAATAAAATAGTGAAGAAGACAGTAAATTCAAGTTATTGGCTCATAGAATATCTGTAAATAATATTTTATTTAATTCGAGAATACATATCTTGTTGAGAAAATATTACTTGATCTGTTTCTCACTGCATACAAAGTATGCACGTTGTAAGAAATGACGTCATATTGACAAGTGCATTGCGATCATTGACTTGTTCATAACTTGTTATGTGGGATTTCACTAACGACAAAACAGTACGCTGTAGTAAGTATTTCTGTAGTTTGATGATTTCTTACTGATTAAATTAGCAGATCAACTCATTTTGTGGTATTTTAAAGAAATGTTGTATGACGTATATTGTGCATGATGTCAGTCAAGTTTTCCCGTACAAATTAGGCTCCGCCTCCTTTTGTAACCTTAACTGTGCTGCGTATAAATTTCGTATTTTATTTTCAGTTTTCTACTTTTAATAATTTCGTTTTTTATATAAATTAATTTAGTTTTTCTGTATTTATAATTTAATTAATAATTTTGCTTCATTTAAATTTAATCTTAAAATATTTCTAAAAAAAATTGTTTAAAACATGACGTTAAATAAAAAAAAGATATGACTAAAGTCCACAAACTTTTCGATAAACCCTCGTATATATACTAGCGGAAAAAAAACTGTGCATAATGAAATTTAGTAATTTTTCTCTCTATATTTATTACTTATCTTAGATACGAGGTTTGATCCAAAAGTAATGTCACAACTTCGATAAAATCGCTATCCATCGACGTAAAACAACAAAATTATAAATGATGAAAGCTACATTTATTTCAAATCAGATCTGAAAATTTCAATTCAACATGATTTATACTTTTTAAAATATTGGATTATATATAACGTGCGATTTGGGTAGTCGCCGCAGCTAAATAACGTCATATGACGGATACGCGCCGTCATACATTTAAACGCTTCCCTTCGTTTCATTAAAAAATATTTGAGATTTGATATCCACGAACACGTTCACAAATTTCACTTTCTTACCCTAAGTACCCATCGTACACTCACTCTTTTCATAATTAATTCTGTCAAAATTCATTGAACAGTAGTAAATGACCAACTTAAAATTTCACATATCGCTCTATCCGTCTGTCTTTTTGACAACGTCACGCACCATTGAACATTTCCGCCTGCCCTCCCATCTTTCGGTTTTCTTGTCATCTGCTGAGCTTTTAATGATCCATTACCCACCCAAAATCGCTGAAACCATCTAAACAAGTCTCTTATTTACATTCTTTCCTCCGAAAGTCTGGTGAATCAATGTAACTGTCTTAACTGGCGATTTCTCCATTTTGAAGCAAAAAAGCATTACAGTTTGTTTTGGCTTTTTTGTCCATTTTGACATTTCCTTTTTTCAATGCACCGGAATAAATCAACGATGTTTTTCATAAAAGTAGCAGTGATGTCATATTATTTTCAATTCAAGACTAGACAATGATGCAAATTTTTGTCTTTAAAGTATTTTGCGTTAAGGCGCTTTTAAAAGATGTTTTTAAGTGTTTGTCTTTTTTATACTAAAAAAAGTACACTTTGATTTGTGACGTTCGGTTTTGACGCGGCGACACCCCCTATCTTATATGTTTTAAAAATCTATAAAATAAATTCAGTTAAACATTAATGAATGAAAAATTAAAGTTTAATTAAATTTATATTTGTGCATCTTTTGGTATATAGTATTTGATAATATGACGCCAAATATAAAAGATATGGACACTGTGACATTACTTTTGGATCAACCCTCGTAAATGTAATAATTAGTGAATTCTTCAAAACTGTTTTCAAAACAGAAAAACACTAACTGAAAATGTTGGAAATAATAGCTAAAAAATTCGGAAATGACAAGTTGAACATTTCAAAATATTTCGGAAATGAAATGTAGCCATTTGTATACCAGTGTTGTTATCAATTCTGGACACTGGCCGGCAAAAAAGATGTACCCATGAATGACAATATGTACAGTGAGGGTGTGTACATTATTTTGCCGGCAACAATATGTTCATTATGTCACACTCTCCAAATAAAATGAAAAGGTACGTACAATTAAAAGTTTCCAAGAAGACAACTAATCCGCAGAGTGCCAACACTGTGATCAAGATTAATATAGCTTGAAATTCTCTGAAAAGAAAATGAAGATAACGAATAGTTCATTAGAACAAAGCAAATTGGACGTAAAGCAATCGTAAATCTCTAGAAACATTAGGTGACGGACCATGTGCCATTAAAATGCCCCCCCCCCCCCCGTCGACTGTCCACACCCACCGTTTGCTCCTTGGTATAATCAGGGGAAAAGAAAAAAATGCTTTGACCAAGAATTTGAAGGAATGTGTTGCTATCTTTGCATCGTCACCTCATTTTAAAGAAGATTTATTATTCATTTACAGCAATGTAATGCAATAAAGATTTTTGTAATATATGACGATGTTTCAAAACTTCATTTTTATAGAAAGAATTAAATTTACGAATCATTCGATTGTCAATACTTTAAATAATACCATGCCTAAATAACCTGCGAGATTTAGAACTTTCTCGATTCTCTAACAAATCATCGACAGAAAGATTTATAATTGAGAAGTACTCGCAATATTACTTACTAGCTTGTGAATTTATTCTTACGACAAAAACAGTTTTGTCGATCTCTTCTTAATGGGAAAGGCAAGCTTGATTCTACATTATGTCAAACACAGCATATTTTACACTTAAAGAAGTAAACAAAAAATTCTAAAAACATGTACTTGCAGATTTCCCGTTCACCCAGCTAAAATTCTTTAGAAGTATCTGTCATAATACCTAATGCATGGAAAATTCAAAATTAAAACAAAAAGATTACGGCATTTGTGTAGCACAATGTGACGTCATAATAGGGGTGACTGTACTAACATGAATGTAAGAGGTGGGGAACCACTGCAAATGGAATAAATATTGTATTTTTTTATACAACAGTCAGCATGATAATAACAATAAATAGAACGGCTCTTGTACCATATGTCAAACCCTGACTGCTATTTAGGCATAGTGCATACAAAGTACAACACTATTATATAAATAAGGAGCCAAAGACAGTAACTTACTAACTTACTAAATTTTTATCTGCTCCACGATCCGATTTTTGCATTTTAAAAATCTGCATAAGTGCTTAATGAATCGTGCTATTTTAATTTTTCTCTACTAATGATTTGAATTTATCCTTTAAATAATTTAACCGTCAATTGACGTCAAATAAAAAAAAAAGATATGACGGAAGTCCACGAACTTTTTGAACAACCCTCGTACATGCTAACCGGGAAAAACAAGTGTATATTTTCCCGGCAACAATGAAACATAAAAATGCTAACGATGGAAAGGTTTTTTTATCATCAACTTAAGTTGGTATGCTTAATTCTGAAAATCAACAAATTGCACCCGAATAATCCGAAGCCTGGGACTTAACAAAATAACAATGGTGCTGGCAACAGATAAATAATAAAATTTAATAAGTCCAATAAGCAAAATTGTGAGCATGAGTGGCATATGTCTAAGATACAATATCTCATGACATGTTAAGTAAATTGATTAAATTTACATATTTTGAGTTAAATATAGTAATTAACATAATTAATTATATAAAATCCATCGGGGTGTATAAAGTAATTACAGTTGTTTAAAAGTATTTTTCAAAGTCAGCTAAAACTGTTTATCCAAAGGTTACATCGTGATACATGCAAAGAATGAAGGTTACAAATTAGTACATTTGGAAACTAACACTTTAAGCATTATTGCATGATACATGGCGATGAATGAAACAGAAAGTATATAAGTTGTATGAACAAAAAGAGTGCACAAAACAGGCTAGAAATGAAGAAAAAATATTTACCTTTCATGTGCATCTCTAGATCTGTACATGTCCTCGGTTGAAGTTTTCTTCTTCTTATTTTTCGCCATACTTATACCCTTGAGTCTTTTAACCAGGATAAGGAATATGAAACAGTGTTTCAATTTATCTGAAATAAAAAAAAACATTTTACAAGAATTTTGTCAATGATATTTGTTGTGAAATATATCAATAAACGATTGTTACATGTATGTTTCCCCGGTTTCGTAAAGGTTCTTTCTGTCAAATCGATGTAACGAAATTTATTGTGAAAACATTTTATTACCAACAAAAATATAAATTAAAGGTCAAACATGAATATGTTGAGTACCTTTCAGTCATATTGTTCTGAAAATAGTCTTGATTTACTGTTGTAATATACCTCACAGTGAAGAACTTTAAAAAGACCATAAACGTCAGATTCCTCTAAAATTTGATTAAATGTACTGATGAAATTCCATTTCCCACTATTAAAGTTTCTCTCACTTATATAAGTAACTAATTTATTTTATTTATAGTGACATGTGAACAGTTAAGTTCATTTGTTTACAGCCTGTATAGAATAACAATCAACACACGGTCCATCGGGCCTATATGCCACTTTCAACACAAAATTGAAATTCAATATATAAAGAGCACAACGTTAAGAGAATAACAAAAAAGTGCATGAAAAATAAAAATAATTGTGATAAATATATATCTATACAAATTGAACGTAAATATTTAGGCATATCAAGTACTACATAATTTTCCCTACCAAACGTTGTTTTAAAATTAACATAGGTCCGCAGTTTGGGAATGCTTAAAATCTCATTGTTCCCAAGGTTTTAGTTATAATTGTGTATTTTTGATTGGACTATATTTATATCTACTATTTGTTTTAACTCGAAATAGTAATCCAGGTCTAGTTGGTGTAATATATCTTTCAAATCACTGCACCAATTATTCCTACACTTACTGTAATCAATTTCAAATACAATTCTTGTAATTCTTTCATTGTCAAAGGATAAAACTCTATTCCAGTATCTGATTACATTTATTAAACGTCTATATTGACTTGGAATCCATCCATGTCTCCATAAATCCCCAATGTAGGAGCAAAACGGTGAACCCCAATAAAATACCGAATAGCTCTGTTATGAATATTATCTATAGGCTGGATTTTTTTTGTAATCCCAGACACTGGATGCGTAATCCAAAACAGGTATGACACAAGAGTAAAATAGTTTTTCATAAGCATTAAACCTGAAACTCATATTACTAGGAAGTGAAAATATAATTTTCCCTAGTGCACGTCCCCCTGCTTTAGCAAGATTTTCTGCATTTTTGATGAAATTAACGGTCTGCGTAAATGTTATACCTAAATACTTATAATTTTCAACTGTTTCTAACTTATTTAGTCCAATAGTGAATTCAAAAATGGCTGCCATTGACCTAGTTTTATTAAAATGTACACATTTAGATTTATTGGTGTTTATTAGTACTCTCCAACGTCTACACCAACTATGTAGTTTATTTAACATACTTAAAATCTAATCTTTCTTCATAGTCTTTCACATAATTGTCAGCTTCTCTGTCCTACTATATCTTGTGAAGAATATACACAGTTTATATATTTTTTATCTATTTCGTTGTTGAATTGTTCGATTGTAAACCATCACTGCGAGGGCTGTTCAATAAATAATGTCCTGAACTGTATGAAATACAATACAGATATCATATGACATTAAGCTTGACTTTTTCGCATTATGGAATCTTTAATCAATTCATAAACAATTTATGTGACCATTTTTTTTTCATCACATAGTTCCATTGAGTGAAGCTGGAAAACAAGGGCTATTCGAGACACTGTATTAAAAAAAAAATGAAAGGTAAAGAATCAGTAAATTCGAGTGAATAAAAACACTTCATTCAAGATGTTGTAAAATTCGTTAAGAATCCCAATGAAATATTCACTGAAATATGTAAAATTTACGGCAACCAATATTTGTTTTATAGACAAATAAGCAGGTGGATTTCAATGATAAAAAAAATTATATAATGGGCATGAAAATTGGATACAGTCCTTACCAAGAAAAATTATAACAACTAATGTCCTGTTTGCCAAATTTCATCAAATAATCACTGATGATGTATGATTGACATTAAGACACATAGCAAAGAGCAAGAGCCATCTTATACATAAAATGGCCCTGTACTTATATCAATTAATTAACTATCACCCTCTTTCCATTTTCATACATCAAAATAAAGTAGACACTTGGTGCTTTCATGTTCTTTAATGAAATTTCGTTTAGAGAATCCAAATATTTGAAAACAGGCTTTTAGAAATTGCAATGTTCTTGAAATTTGCAGAAAATATGCGTATTTGAATACCTTCAACAAAAATAAAAATATGAGCACAGCCCACGATCCAAAAAATAACACATGTTTTTTTATCTTCAGATATAGGTCTTTCATTATGTATTGGCATATTTTGGACCAGAGGTTGTGCTCTATATGAAATATTGAAAAAACGCTTCAATTTTAGGTCATTTTCAAAGGAATTTACAGAATATGAGGAAAATGACGCATTTTATGACGTCATAATGCATTGACTAAATGTGAAATTACGTCACAATTAATAGATACGTGTTCACCAACAGTCGAAGTGATAAATACTGCATTTGCCACCTAAACTGGGCGGTTTTGAATTTTCAGAAATTCTCATGGCCAAATAAGGCCCAACATGGCTCTACCTCTTTGATAAGACATCATTTCGGGAATAGTTCATACTGTTTAAAAAGCTTAGTACTCAAAGGTCATCTTGTATTTTTTTTTCAAAAAAGAAAAAACGACAGCGTGTAAGAATATCTAAACACTTATTTTTAAAAATCATAAATTGTAGTTATCCAAGTTTGTTTGAAATTCAAATATATAATGAGACCTGAATCTATTGCTTAAACCCTCGAAACAAAATTGACAATAAGATAATTGACAAAAACAGCAAATGTCTGAGAGGAGCAAAGAATTGCAAGAGCACAAAATCAGATTTTATATGCAATTTTCTTAAATATTAGTGGTCTGGTTGTTCAAATTTGTATTCGGGTGGTAGTTTAATTTCTGGAAGAGTCAAGAAAGCATTTTTTTGTTAAAAAAAAAGTCGAAAGGTTACACTACTGGCTTTTAAAACCCTGTCCGTATGAATATCCACTGTCTTTCTCTGTATCCTACAGCATTTTCACAGTAATCTACGGTATATCTACAGTATGCTACGGTATGCTAGCTCTGTATATACAGTAAATCTCTGTATGCCACTGTATGTATCCCCAGCATGCCACAGTAACATACAGTAGGCCCCGATACGCCTACAGTATGCCACTGTATGGCCACTGTTTCCTACAGACACCTACGGTAAACCCCAGTAAATGCCCCAGTACGCCCCTGTATATGTTCATTGAAGCAAAAAGAAGTTTAAACACTCCCAGAGCACTGTACGGTTACCTAAGATGTGGGATTATTAATTTAGTACACACCTACCTAAAAAAAATTTCAACATTATTTAAAACACAAAGTAGTATTTTTTTTTTATTTGTTAGGAAACTTATTGTGTTCTTTTATAACTCTGAAATAACTATGAAAAATTAAAAAATCGTTGCTTCAAAGAATATTTATCTATCAATTTTTAAAATTAATTATTTAATTATTCTTTGAACTGATTGATTAGTTAATTAATTTATTTATTTATTTTGCGAACACTTTTTAAATCCATAAAATACTTGGAGTGACTTTGTAACTTTTGTTAAAAAACAAAAACAAAACACTGCCGGTTTAATGCTTGTTTTTTTTTTTTATTGTAGATGTTCTTTAAAAAGAATTAATCTAATGAATTGCATGTAGTCAATCATTGCATAATTTTTTTTTCTTATTTCTAAATTGAAAAAAACAAACAAAATTATTAATTAAAATCCCGAAAGTTGGATTTATTTGGCTTATTAAATGTAAACAAGTTTCCACTAAAATGTCTTTTTGAAGTATATTAATACTACTTTTAATTATTTTACTTCCGTGTTGGATATCAAAATAATCGTCTCATTATGCACAATCTTAACCCGTCGATGGCTTTTTTAATACTTTTATTTTGTTTTCTGACAAAAATCGGTTCTCATAGAAAGAGAATCTGTTATTTCAAGCAGCTGCAGAGGGGACACGGTCGCTCTCTGTCACAAAATAAACAAGGTATAGTGATCGGTGAACAAAACAATAGGTGTCATTACTGTGTACCCCGTGTCACTGGTAAACAATCAATGGCTTTGAAGTTCTTTCATAATCTTGTTAGGGTTTTGAAAACCGATTTTTTTTTTCAATCAAATCAAACTAAAAATATGAAATTGCAATTGACAAATAAAGATTGTGCATAATTTGACGATTATTCTGATATCCATCATGGACGTGAAATAAATGAATTTCGCTTTAATATGCTTAAAAAATACTTTGTAACATATTTTAGGATTTCGAATTGACGGTACAAACAAATTAATTAATTATAATCCCGAAAGTTGGATTTATTTGGCTTATTAAATGTAAACAAGTTTCCACTAAAATGTCTTTCAAAGTCTTTTCACGGAGAAGTGAAAGTAGGACTTTGAACAGGATGGGGTTTTTTTTATCAAAATCAACTAATAATTCGTCGAGGTCTGTTTTGCAACTGCTTTTGCAACTCTTTTCAACGCATTTCCACAATTTTGAGTTTTTTAAAGTCTTATTTTTTTCTAGATATATAAAAAATCACTAAGTTAGCCGGTATTCCCTCGATTTGTAACAAACTTCTCAATGGTGGTCATAATATGTTCAGATGACGCTAAATGATTAAATTCCGACTGCAGAATTTTTTATATATATATTTACTCATTCTGATTAGATAGTCAGTGAATTCTGTTGATTAGAACTCATGTAAACCGAACTATACCTGGCTAAATCGATATGTAGCGGTAATGAGTTGTTTTTGGCTGATTCAGTATGTAGCGGTAATGAGTTGTTTTTTGCTGGAAAAATGTAGCGGTAATGATCGGTCGAAAATCTGACAAAATGTAGCGGTAATGAGTTGAAATTTTTGGCAATGTAGCGGTAATGTTGACCTCCCAGATATTTATACAAAAAACCCTAAAAATCTAATTTTCGGGGATATAAAGAATAGATTATTTTGCTGTATTGTCAATTTAAATGATATCATTAAAGAGTTTGACATTTTTATGGTGATCAATTATTTATTTATTTTATTTATTTACCATTTATTTATTTTTCTTACACCTCTTTAATCCATAACATACTTGAAATGGCTTTTTGTACTTTTTGGGAAAAAAAATACATCACACACGCACCTACACAACAAGAGTAATGCTGCATTTTAGAAAAATTTAAGTTTTTAAAATCAACTCATTAATTGATTTTAAATGGTTAGTGAATAAATAAATAAAACTGATTTAAAGCACGCATTTAATCACTGTAAAAAGAACAATATATTGATTTATTTATTTTTAAAATTGACGGTACAAATTAATTATAATCCCGAAAGTAGAATTTATTTGGCTTATTAAATGTAAACAAGTTTCCACTAAAATGTCTCTCAAAGTGTTTTTGAAGTATATTAAGACTACTTTTAATTATTTTTACTTCCGTGTTGGATATCAAAATAATCGTCTCATTATGCACAATCTTAACCCGTCGATAGCTTTTTTTATACTTTTATTTTGTTCTGTATGACAAAAATCGGTTCTCATAGAAAGAGAAACTGTTATTTCAAGCAGCTGCAGACGGGATACGGTCGCTCTTTGTCACAAAATAAACAAGGTATAGTGTTCAGTGAACAAAACAATAGGTGTCATTACTGTGTACCCCGTGTCACTGGTAAATAATCAACGGCTTTGAAGTTTTTTCATAATCTTGTTAGGGTTTTGAAAACCGATTTTTTTTCTCAATCAAATCAAACTAAAAATATGAAATTGCAATTGACAAATAAAGATTGTGCATAATTTGACGATTATTCTGATATCCATCATGGACGTAAAATAAATGAATTTCGCTTTAATATGCTTAAAAAATACTTTGTAACATATTTTAGGATAAAAATATTTACACGGAAAAACCTTAAAAATCTAATTTTCGGGGATATAAATAATTGATTATTTTGCTGTATTGTCAATTTTAAAAGATATCATTAAAGAGTTTGACATTTTTATGGTGACCAATTAATTATTTTATTTATTACCATTTATTTATTTTTCTTACACCTATTTAATCCATAAAATACTTTGAATGGCTTTTTGTACTTTTTGGGGAAAAAAAATCACATACACACACCTACACAACAAGAGTAATGCTGCAATATTTTTTTTAAGTTTTTAAAATCAATTCAATAATTGATTTTAAATGGTCAGTGAATAAATAAATAAAACTGATTTAAAGCACGCATCTAATCACTGTAAAAAGAACAATATATTTATCTATTTATTCTTAAAATTGACGGTACAAACAAATTGATTAATTATAATCCCGAAAGTTGGATTTATTTGGCTTATTAAATGTAAACAAGTTTCCACTAAAATGTCTTTCAAAGTCTTTTTGAAGCATATTTATACTACTTTTAACTATTTTATTTCCGTGTTGGATATCAAAATAATCGTCTCATTATGCACAATCTTAACCCGTCAATAGCTTTTTTGATACTTTTATTTTGTTTCGATTGACAAAAGTCGGTTCTCTCACAAAGAAAAAATGTTACATGTATTTCAAACAGCCTCAGAGTGGATAGAGTCGCTCTCTGCCACTAAATAAACAAGGTATAGTGGTCAGTGAAAAAGACAATTGGTGTCATTACTGTGTACCCCGATTCACTTGTAAACAATCGATGGCTTTGAGGTTTTTTCATAATCATGTTAGGGTTTTGAAAACCTATTTTTTTTCAATGAAATCAAACTAAAAATATGAAATTGCAATTGACAAATTAAAATTGTGCATAATCTGACGATTATTTTGATATCCATTATGGACGTAAAATAAATAAAAGTTTTATTAATATGCTTAAAAATACTTTGTAGCATAGTTTAGGATAAAAATATTTATACAAAAAACCCTAAAAATCTTATTTTCGGGGATATAAAGAATAGATTATTTTGCTGTATTGTCAATTTAAATAATATCATTAAAGATTTTGACATTTTTATGGTGATCATTTAATTATTTATTTTATTTATTTATTATTTATTTATTTTTCTTACACCTCTTTAATCCATAACATACTTGGAATGGCTTTTTGTACTTTTTGGAAAAAAAAATACACCACACACGCACCTACACAACAAGAGTAATGCTACATTTTAGAAAATTTAAGTTTTTAAAATCAACTCATTAATTGATTTTAAATGGTTTGTGAATAAATAAATTAAATTGATTTAAAGCACACATTTAATTACTGTAAAAAGAACAATATATTGATCTATTTATTTTTAAAATTGACGATACAAACAAATTAATTATAATCCCGAAAGTTGAATTTATTTGGCTTATTAAATGTAAACAAGTTTCAACTAAAATGTCTCTCAAAGTCTTTTTGAAGTATATTAATACTACTTTTAATTATTTTAACTTCCGTGTTGGATATCAAAATAATCGTCTCATTATGCACAATCTTAACCCGTCGATAGCTTTTTTTTATACTTTTATTTGTTCTGTATGACAAAAATCGGTTATCACAGAAAGAGAAACTGTTATTTCAAGCAGCTGCAGAGGGGACACGGTGGCTCTTTGTCATAAAATTTTTAAAAACTGAAATCAAACTAAAAATATGAAATTGCAGTTAACAAATAAAAATTGTGCATAATCTGACGATTATTTTGATATCCATCATGGATGTAAAATAATCGAAATTTGTTTTAATATGCTTTAAAAATACTTTGTAGCATATTTAAGGAGGAATTATTTTCATATAAAAAATAAAACTACAAAAATCAATTGGGGGGATATAATTTATCACTTTGTTGTCTTATGAATTACAAAAATAAATAAATAATTTTTTTTTCAATTTATTTTGTTTATTTATGTATTTGTAGATGAATTGATAAACAGAATAAATAAATAAGATAAATAATTAGTTCATTTATTAATTTTGTATTTTTAAAGTCATTTATTTTATTACATTTTCACTTACCACTTCACCTTGTTTATTTTGTGCCGTGTCTACTATGCAGATCTGCATTTGTCAAGAAATAGATTGATTTGTTTTTACAATGATTAATTTTATGCCGTTAATTAATTATATTTATTTTTTCAAAGAAACTATATCAATTTTTAAAACTACAATTTTCCAAAATGCAGCATTACCCCGGCCGTTTGTTTTTAAGTTATAAAGTCACGCCAAGTATTTTATGGATTAAATAGATGTTCGCAAAATAAATAAATAAATAAATTAATTAATTAACTAATAAATCAATTCAAAGAATAATCTAATTTTAAAAATTTATAAATGAATATTTTTTTAAGCAACGATTTATCAATTTTTTAGAGTTATTTCAGAGTTATAAAAGAACTCAATAAGTCTCCTAATAAATTAAAAAAGTTTAAGATAATGTTCAAAAATTTCTTAGGTAAGTAACTCTGCGTACTAAATTGATAATCCCACATCTTAGATAAACGTGCTCTGGGAGTGTGTAAACTTCTTCTTTTTGCTTCAATGAACATATACAGGGTCGTACTGGGGCATATACTGGGGTTTACCGTAGGTGTCTGTAGGAATCAGTAGCCATACAGTGGCATACTGTAGGCGTATCGGGGCCTACTGTATGTAACTGTGGCATGCTGGGGATACATACAATGGCATACAGAGATTTACTGTATATACAGAGCTAGCATACCGTAGCATACTGTAGGTGTACAGTAGATTACTGTGAAAATGCTGTAGGATACAGAGAAAGACAGTGGATTTTCATACGGACAGGGGTTTTAAAAGCCAGTAGTGTTAAGGAGAGGAAGGCACCAGAAAATGGAATCCACTGCATTAAATGTGTTCATGATAACGTCCAAACCCACACGCCCTGAGGAGTAAAGGAGTTTTTGGGATAAACGTAAACAGAGTCAACATTTTACATTAACAATATTAGCCAAATCTTTCCCCCTTTGACTTGTTTCATTCTCCAAACTTGAAAAAACACCTTTCGGAAGGAAGAAACGAATCCAGGAAATCATTAGATCTGCCATTTTCCGGTAAAATAGGGTCATACCCAAACATGAAATCTAAACATAATCAGAAGTTTGAAAACTTTTTATGGACATGTGTTTTAATTAAAAGATAATATTAAGTTAAATATTTTATATTTTCCGAGCACCAAGGACATTATTTATTGAACAGCCCTCGTACTCCGGAAAGGACTATTTGTACAATTTAGAGTCTACACTCTTCTAGAAAAAAGCTTTCTCATAGGTTTCAGTTTTTGGACCAGTTGTTCTTGACAAGAAGATAGTTTCATGGCCCTACCCTACTTTCGCATTTTCTTGATTTTCTCTCCTTGGAAGGTAACTTGGACTAAATTTTCTCCTTACCTAGAGATACTATGTACCAACTTTGTTAAAACTGAGCCAGTGATTTCAAAGAAGAATTTAAAAATGTGAAAAGTTACTCAGTAAAAGACAGGCGGAGAGACAGACAGACAACGGGTTATAACTCATGAGTAAATAAAGCTCATTTGAGCGTACAGCTCAAAAAGATACAACACTGCGAAAATATTTTAAGAAAAAAACATTGTAACAGCTATCCGATGTCACAACAAAGCTTGACCGGTAAAATTCACTAACACTTGGTCAACTGTCCTTGTAAGTTACCTGAGTAGCATGTTACATCTTTCCAAAACTTGAATTTCACTTAGGTTTTAAAACAGAGATCATGGAATTTACATATTTGAAAGAGGAATCATTGCTCATCATATCTATACACTTACTAAGTCTTAGTTAATATGCTTAAATAAACAGGCATAAGACAATATGAACTTCATTTCCGAACGGGAAGTTTTCAGGACTCTCATATTTGATTATATTATACTTTCATGTAAGTTACTTGAATCTGATTCGTCGAGAAACATTTGTTAAAAAACACTATTTATATTACACGCTGAATCATGAAGCCAACTAAATATTTAATTGTTAACTACATGTTACTAACTTTCCATGCTTACCTTACCTTGCATATAAGTATACCTTGCACTTTAACTCTATTGTAGTATGTCCCTTGTATATAATCGAGACTCCTCTTTTTTCCCCATAAATGGTTTTAGATAAGAATGATAAACTGTATTTTTCTATGTGAAAAAATACTAAATGTTTACCTTTTTAAAAACATGTATCCCTTCACGGATTATTTAATGATATTTCGTTTCTCTGCAATACCGGTACATCAGTTTGCAGTGCCGCTTTAGAATGACTTTATTTACCCACTGATTAAACTGAGACATCTGACTGTTAAATTAATGGCTTCAATGTGATTAGTACATGTCTACAGACTTCAGATAAAGTGTTGCATTTTTTAATATTAAGATATCTAGACAATCTAAGTTTTAACGTTTTGCAATAAAGAAATAATCAAGGTAGGGATCTCGAACCGGAATTTAAATCTGAAGGATATACCAGGGAGGCGTGATCGAGAACACTGAAGTTCAAAACAATTAAAGATACTAGTTTTAGTATTTTTCTGTTTGACGTTCAAATTGTACATGTAAAACATATCTTCATAGTAATACAGTAAGATCATATAGATATCTTCGTCAAGAAGAATATTTAATGGCGTTTAATGATATCCGATCCTCAGCCAGAAAGGATAACTCCAAAAATTAATATTTAATTTGAATGCATCAAAATGAAGCTTGAAAATGATTTTTTTTTTCATACAACACTTCTCCTTTTATTCATCTTTATATATTTAATATATTTAATAATAATAATACTTTATTTAAAGAGGATGACTCAATTAATGCGAGCACTATTCTTCCTTGAGGCCCTCTATAAAAATACATATATAATACACAATGATAAATAGTACATTCAACAATGTTATATGCAGTATGACTCGATATACAATAATAAAACATGCATCATTTTATTAATAATACATTCCACATATGTATACAATTATATAATAATTTAAGTTGAACGTTGGTCTATTATAAATTTTCTTGACTTGATTTTAAAATTTTGAAGTGATGGAGACATTCTTACATTTTAAGGTAAATTGTTCCACAAAACTGCACCTGAATATTGAAAAGAATTTTGAAATATTTTGGTTTTGTGCTTTGGAACACTTAAGTCAAAATTAGATTCAGATCTTAGATGGTACGAATTGGTTGATTGGTAGTTGAACATTTCGGACAGGTAATTTGGACTTGCGCCGTAAAGCGTTTTGTACATGAATACTTACTTATTTACAGTCAATTGCTCATGTACTGACAGCCAATCAAGTTTTTTAAATAAGGGTTTTGATGGCGTGTCATAGGTAGCATCTAAGATAAAGCGAGCTGCCCGTTTTTGTAACTTAAGAATCCTCTCAAGGCTAAAAGCTGATGCATTACCCCAAACTGTTAAACAGTATTCAATTGATGGCATTATATAAGCATTATAGAATAACTTTCTTGTATTCAATGGAAGATATTTCTTAATTCTTCGTAATACAGATATCTTTCCAGATGCAGATTTACAAACAGCATCAATATGTGTATTAAAGTTAAGTGAATTATCAATATGAATTCCAAGTAATTTTTCATGTGTGACACTCTCAAGAATATGATCTGAGATTTTTAATTTTAGATTTTGGTTTGTCTGTTTTGATCGTCTCTGATGTGTGCCTATCAACATGCATTTTGTTTTACTAGTGTTCAAAATCATCTGATTCTGAGAACACCATGTTTCTATATTACTTATGTCCGAAGATAACATGTTTTGAATGAAAGAAACATTACTGTCAGAAAAGTGAAGAGTAGCGTCATCTGCAAATAAGTCTATGCTTGATTTCTCTATGAATAATGGGAGATCATTGATGTAAAATAAGAAAAGAAGTGGACCTAAAATTGATCCCTGTGGCACTCCCGCTGTGACTAACTATGTTTTAGCTCATCTGAGCCGAAGGCTCAAGTGAGCTTTTCTGATCAAAATTTGTCCGTTGTCTGTCGTCGTCGTTGTCGTTGTTGTTGTAAACTTTTCACATTTTCATCTTATTCTCAAGAACCACTGGGCCAATCTCAACCAAACTTGGTACAAAGTATCCTCGGTTGAAGGGGAATCAAGTTTGTTCAAATGAAGGGCCAGGCCCTTTTCCAAGGGGAGATAATTATGAATTAGAGAAAAATTAATGGCATTTTTAAAAAATCTTCTTCTCAAGAACCACTGGGCCAAGAAAGATTAAACTCATGTGGGATCATCCTCAGGTAGTGTAGATTCAAGTTTGTTCAAATCATCACCCCGGGGGGTAGGGTTGGGCCAAAATGGCCGATCAAAGTTTTACATAGGAATATATAGAAAAAATCTTTAAAAAATCTTCTTCTCAAGAACCACTGGGCCAGGAAAGATGAAACTCATGTGGGATCATCCTCAGGTAGTGTAGAGTCAAGTTTGTTCAAATCATGACCCCGTGGGGTAGGGTTGGGCCAAAATGGCCGATCAAACTTTTACATAGGAATACATAGGAAAAATCTTTAAAAATCTTCTTCTCAAGAACCACTGGGCCAGGAAAGATGAAACTCATGTGGAATCATCCTCAGGTAGTGTAGATTCAAATTTGTTCAAATCATGACCCCCGGGGGTAGGATGGGGCCAAAATGGCAGATCACAGTTTTACATATGAATTAATAGGAAAAATCTTTAAAAATCTTCTCAAGAACCACTGGGCCAGGAAAGATGAAACTCATGTGGAATCATCCTCAGGTAGTGTAAATTCAAGTTTTTTTCAAATCATGACCCCCGGAGGTAGGTTGGGGCCAAAATGGCCGATCAAAGTTTTACATAGGAATATATATATATATTTATAAATCTTCTTCTCAAGTACCACTGGGCCAGGAAAGATTAAACTCATGTGGAATCATCCTCAGGTAGTGTAGATTCAAGTTTGTTCAAATCATGATCCCCGGAGGTAGGGTGGGGCCAAAATAGCCGATCAAAGTTTTACATAGCAATATATAGGGAAAATCTTTAAAAATCTTCTTCTCAAGAACCTTTGGGTCAGGAAAGATGAAACTCATGTGGAATAATCCTCAGGTAGTGTAGATTCAAGTTTGTTCAAATCATGATCCCGGGGGAAGGGTTGGGCCAAAATGGCCGATCAAAGTTTTACAAAGTAATATATAGGAAAAATCTTTAAAAATCTTCTTCTCAAGAACCACTGGGCCAGGAAAGATGAAACTCATGTGGAATCATTCTCAGGTAGTGTAGATTCAAGTTTGTTCAAAACATGACCCCCGGGGGTAGGGTTGGGCCAAAATGGCCGATCAAAGTTTCACATAGGAATATATAGGGAAAATCTTTAAAAATCTTCTTCTCAAGTACCACTGGGCCAGGAAAGATGAAACTCATGTGGAATCATCCTCAGGTAGTGTAGATTCAAGTTTGTTCAAATCATGACCCCCGGGGGTAGTTTTGGGCCAAAATGGCCGATCAAAGTTTTACATAGGAATATATAGGGAAACCTTTTAAAATCTTCTTTTCAAGTACTTCAAAGCCAGGCTTCGTTATAATTATAGGGAAGCATCCTCAGGTAGTGTAGATTCAAATTTGTTCAAATCATGACCCCCGGGGGTAGGATGGGGCCAAAATGGCCGATCAAAGTTTTACATAGGAATTAATATATAGGAAAAATCTTAAAAAATCTTCTTCTCAAGAACCACTGGGCCAGGAAAGATGAAACTCATGTGGAATCATCCTCAGGTAGTGTAAATTCAAGTTTTTTTCAAATCATGACCCCCGGAGGTAGGGTGGGGCCAAAATGGCCGATCAAAGTTTTACATAGGAATATATAGGAAAAATATTTAAAAATCTTCTTCTCAAGTACCACTGGGCCAGGAAAGATTAAACTCATGTGGAATCATCCTCAGGTAGTGTAGATTCAAGTTTGTTCAAATCATGATCCCGGGGGAAGGGTTGGGCCAAAATAGCCGATCAAAGTTTTACAAAGCAATATATAGGGAAAATCTTTAAAAATCTTCTTCTCAAGTACCACTGGGCCAGGAAAGATGAAACTCATGTGGAATCATCCTCAGGTAGTGTAGATTCAAGTTTGTTCAAATCATGACCCCCGGGGGTAGGTTTGGGCCAAAATGGCCGATCAAAGTTTTACATAGGAATATATAGGGAAACCTTTTAAAATCTTCTTTTCAAGTACTTCAAAGCCAGGCTTCGTTATAATTATAGGGAAGCATCCTCAGGTAGTGTAGATTCAAATTTGTTCAAATCATGACCCCCTGGGGGGGGTGTAAAATTCAAGCGCCCCCCCCCCCCCTCCCAGTTTACTTTCAGTTCTGATCTGATCTGTGTTTTTTCCTAGCCATTTGCTCAGGTGAGCGATGTGGCCCCTGGGCCTCTTGTCAGATTTTATATTTCCAAGTTGAACACTCTGAAACCTACAGTTTAAATATGAGTCAAACCATTGTACTGCTTTGAGGTCAAAATTGTAGCAACGTAGTTTTTTAATTTATTCAAAATATCATGATTCACAAGATCAAAAGCCTTGCTAAAATCAAGAAAGGTTACGCCGACAAGTTCGCCAGTATCCATTCCTTGTAGCCATTCATCAATTAGTTTAGTAAGCGCGGTTTGGCCCGAGTGTGATTCTCTGAAACCTGATTGTGATTTGCAAAGTAAATCAAAATCTGATAAAAATTTACTTATATGATTAGCAAGATGTTTTTCAACTAGTTTCGATAAAGTGGGGAGGATAGATATTGGCCTATAATTACTAGGATCAAGTCTATCTCCTTTCTTGTATATCGGTGTTACCTTTGCAGATTTCAATTCATTTGGAAATATTCCTGTAGAAATACTGGCATTGATTAAATGGGTGATAGATTTGTATATCGCTGGTGCAGCATGTTTAAGTAAGCGTGGACCGATGGTATCGATAGCAGCCGATTTATTTACATCAAGTTTGTTTAATAAAGCTAACACGTCATTTTCATTTATTAATAAGGGGAATGCTAAATTTATCACCATATTCAAGCTTGGTTTTTGTAAACTGCATTAATTTCTTGTAGTCAAAATCTTTCCGTTCGATATTTGAGATAAGTTATTCTGATATACCTGTGAAATGATTGTTAAAAATCTCAACAATTTCTTGCGTGTCCTCGGTGGTGTTATTATTGTCAGAAATAGTCATCGGTACAAAATTATGTGATTTTGATGCTAGTTTATTCAATGTGTTCCACATTTGTTTTGGATTTTTGCCTTGCTCTATAGTTGGCCTATAATGTTTGATCTTTGCGCTGTCTCTAAGTGCCGTGACCTTATTTCTCCAGATTCTGAAGTTTTCAAAGTCACCATTTTGATGGAAATTATGTATTATTGAATACATGTCGGTAATATAAGACAAAAAATTCCAAATATATAAGTATAAAAATCATGACAATTTCTCTGAATGCCTGGATACCTATCGTTTTTTAACCTAGAATATATTTGTTAATCAATTACATGTAGCAATTAGAAAATACTTTGCTGATATTGCAATTCGCTTTTTCTGCAAAAATATTGGAGATTTGAAAATTTTTCCTATATAATATGATCAATATTAATCTTTAAATGTAAAAAAATACTGTGGATAAATTTACATAACTTTGTGGAATCAGAGATACTTTTATGAGTATTTTTGATTACTTAACTGTTAATTTTTTAACTCTGAGGATCGGACTACCTTATTTGATCTGTTGTGGTCTCAAAGTTCTTCATACCTTTGGTAAAAGTTATTAAAAGTGAAATGAGTTAAGCCCATCCTGGAAGATTCAACAAACCTGAACGTAGAGCCTCGTGTGGAATCTATTGATTGTACATATATATTTTGCAATTGCCCGATTTGATCGAGTGCTACAGCAATGAAATACTGTCCCTTAAGGTGGCATAATATTCCTCACTTTAAGGTCAATTCTTTTGAACAATAGAATTATGAGTTCCAGTCGTGAGCAGATGTCAGTACAAAAAAGGTACTGTGGACACGGTCAGCCTACTTTAGACACTAGCGGTATATCGTTTGTTTCTCAATTCATACCGCCGTTCACGCCTGAGTTACTCGGTGCAATGCAGACCCTACCGAACTTACAAATAACCCTGGGGGAAATAACCGAATCTTTGAAGGCAATTAAAGGTTTAACACAAAATAAAAGTACATGTAAAATAAAGATCTATGGGAGGAAGATGGATTTGATTTTCGTATATCTTATGTTGCTCAACAACAGGAGGAGAACATCGACAATATTCAGATGCTTCAGGAAGAAAACAAAATGTTAAGAGAAAATGTCAACATGTTAAAATCAGTTGTCATTAATTTAGACAGAACAGTCAGAAAACAACAATCTGAAATTACAGATTTAAAGTCAAGGTCAATGAATCAGAATACATGTATTCTTATTCACAATCTACCAGAAGAGGAAAATGAGGAAATATTTAAGAAAATCCCACATCTCATAAAGCAGCATTTTTCAGAGGACACTTCCTTCGCAAATATTCATAGAAAAGGTCCAAAAACTTCCGGGAAACCTCGAATTATTACTGGCAGAATTTTCAAATTCTGTGATAAAGAAAAAATTCTCCAATCGCAAAAAGAACTGAACAAAAGAGAGCGTGAAGCGTTTGACCAGCCGGATCAGACCGCAGAACCAGTCATCTGAAAGAACCTTTTACGTCACGCCACAGAGACCGATAGAAGTCGCGGAAAACCGAAAGAAACTTCAGGAAATAAATGATCAGTACTGGAAGGAGAAAGTGAAGACATGATTCGTAGGAGAGAAGCTAGTATTTCCAAATGGAAATGTGTACAGAGTATTAAATCCAAAGCCAGAAAATATTCTGGATATAACCAAAGCAGATAAGGAAAAGCTACAGCAGATTCCTATGTCTACCATTAATTGCTCAGATGAAGGAAATACTTTTCAAAGCAGCTGCAGCAACAACAGACACGTACAACCAGGTTTGAAACTTTTACAAAAAAATTGTTATAGACTCATCATACGCAACGGCAGAACACAATATTTTAGTGTACCGTTTTAAGGATGGTAACCGCGCAAACCATGAGGGTCACAATGATGACGGCGAGTACAGCGCAGGTAGGCGGTTTATTAAAGTTCTCCGATCGATGAATGTTATAAACATGACATACGTGATCTCCAGATTCTATTGGAAACATTGTTTTGCACATAGCGGCTAATTACGTGCTCAGGTCAGGTAATCAGGTTATTAGAACTGTAGTGCTCAATGTAATGAGGTGTATTAATAGTTAACAATGGTTAATATGGTCAGCAAATCTTTTGTAATATATTGTATTTATTTCATTCTTATCAAAATACTTGGTTGCATTGAAAAATGTGTAACTGTTTTCTTTCATCAATGTTTATTATTATTTATACTTAGATATTTAAAATTTATGTCTAAATTAAAATTGAGTAAAGAACAAGGGGGGTCTTTTGGCAGGAATCTTGGCGTAATTGAAAAGTAAAAAATTTCATCGACATGTCACATGAAATTTTAACATTATTTTTATTTATTTGGTTCCTGTTCAACAGGAAAGTAAAATATTTTCCCGAAATTGAGCTTTGGTTTGCTAAAAACTTGAAAATTGGCCAGATCAGACATTTGGTACAAAATGGTACATTTTTAAACACGTTTTTCTAAAAAAAAAATTATATCTCTGGGTCTTCTCTCCATGATTTTGAAAAGCATTGTGTATATTTTAATTCAAAGAAACGAATATACTTTTTAAAGAAATGGAGAGAAGACCCAGAGACCATGAAAAACGAACTTTTCCCCAAAAAATCCAAATGTGTGCATGTGGTGCTTCTTTGTCCTTTTAAAATCATTTGTGTATGTAAAGCGGCGATAGCTCAGTAAGTTGGGTTACCTTTAGTTCACTGCACTGGAATTGAGAAGTTTTGGTTCAAACATGGCATGGGGCGTTAATTTTTTATCATGCAAACAACCATTTATTTTGTCAGTTTCGTTTTATGTACTGATGCATTAAGATTTTGAGTTAGATAAATTTTGGTTCAGTTTGGTTCTCGAGTGAAATAAATTCTAATCTTCTATTCTATATAATGTACATGTACACGTATCATGCCTCTATATGCATTAAATATTTTAAGTGTTTTTTTTTTTTTTTTTTTTTTTTTTTTTTTTTTTTTTGGTGAAACATTACTATGTTATAGTACCCCCTAGGAAAAACGGACCAAAATGTTACAATCTCACACTTTCAAACTGAATGAAAAAAACCTATGGACCTGTGTGTTTGTAAAATTTGACCAGCTATGTTCAGCCAACCAAATCATGGACATTTAAACCATAAACGTTTCGTACAAATGATTCCTGCAGATTACATGCCAAATGCGACCATTTTCTTTTCATTCCCGTTTCTAATATTAAACAATACGGAATTTTCAGATCCGTTGTGTTTTGAGTCTAAAATTTGCCTCCGCTTTTCCTTTCCCGTATCGAACTCGATTCTTGATGACAATCAGTGAATCACATTTTACCTTTTTAGGTTAAAACCTAAGGTACTCTGAATAAAATGAACTACCCTTTTTTGTATTTACGCTGTATGTTTTTTTTTCGTTTGTGTTTTTGTTAATATGTTTTACGGTGAGACCGTTAGGGCGAGCGCAGTTTTACCATCAAAATCACTCTAAAAACTGATCAGCCACTTCAAACATCAAGCCGCACGTGACATCTCGACTAGCTGTGACGTCACACGACGTCACGGAGCTCGTTGGAGCTTACGGAGACAGCCGAGCGTCTGTTTGAAACTATAGACCTTGTGCAATATTTTGGTTGAAAAACATTGTAGAGTTATTTTTTATTTCTTTGAAAGATTTCTACAAACTGATCTAGCCTTTTATGCCTTACGTTATATTTTTATATTATTTATTTATTTGAGCAAAGGACATTGGGTAGTGCAGGAATTCTGGGAATGTTACACAGAGAAATTTGGCTGACGTATGTACAGATTTCAATCTGAATTTCCTCTGTTCTTACACGTTAGTCTATTGAGCTCGCTTTGCGAGAGTCACTTCGCGACGCTCGCTGTGCTCGCTATAAACCCGGCTCTATGTTAAAAAGGTTTTTTTGTTTTCTTACTTTACTTACAACTGCATTGGTTTAAACAATGTTTATTGCATTCGGTTTTTTAATGGTGAGCTTGTGTTGGTGTACTACAACAAAATCGAAATATATTATGACTTGTAATATATCTATCATATCTCTGAATGTAAGGGGATTACGTTTACTTAGTAAAAGAAGATGCTTGTTTACATGGTTTAAAGAAAAATTGCCTGTCAATTCTATTTATTTACAAAAGAAAACACATTCTACTGAGCTAGATCAACAAATATGGAAAACTGAATGGGAATCTGATATAATTTTTTTGTCATGGAGAATCAAATAACAAAGGAGTAGCGATTTTATTTCCACACAATATAGATTCTAAAATAATTGAAAAAACATGCGACAATATTGGCAGATTTTCAAAAGTATCCATTTTAATAGATGATTCAAAATTTACATTAATAAATGTATATACTCTAACAAAAGATAACTCATCTGAACAAGTTGAATTTTTAGGCGTCGGTAGTCAAGTGGTTGAGGTGCCGGACTCCAAACCGAAAGGTTGTGTGTTCGAAACCTGGCCGCGGCAAGTCGACGTTGTGTCCTTGGGAAAGGCACATTACACGAATTTCCTCACTCCATCCAAGTGTAAAAGGGGTACCTGGCTATAGACAGTGAAAGATATTGTCAGAATGTTAGTGTTCTAGCGCTGATTACGGCAGCTTGCACTGAGAAAGATTCTGGATTGTTAAGGTCTGCTGGGGTAATAATGATTGTAAAGCGCTTTGAGTAGCATTTATGCTAGAAAAGCGCTATATAAATCCAATCATTATTTAGAACTCTTGTTTATTCATTTAGATGAAGAAAGTGATAAGAATTTGATATTAGGTAGTGTCTTTAATATTACCTTTAATCCTACCATAGACAAACAGGGTGGAAGTATTGAAACGAAATCAAGATACAGGGATAATGTAATTGCTGCTACGGAAGACCTAAATTTAATTGATATTTGGAGAGAGAAAAATCCAGACAGAAAACTCTTTACATTTTGCGAAAAAATCCAATTTTTGGTCAAGATTAGATTTTTTCTTGATTCCAGCTTTTTTTGGTACCTTTTGGAACTACAAGTATAAAACCATCGATAAAAACAGGTCAAAGTGTTAAAATCATAACTTTAAAAGGGAAAACATTTGTAGATAGAAGCCCTGGTTTTGGAAATTCAATGCATTCTTACTACAAGATGAGATATTTGTAGAGAAAATAAAAGAAAAATACTCTAGATTAGAAAATTAACAGTTCAAATTGGACATATATATAATTAAATGTGAACTAAGAGGTTTTATTGTAAAGCATTCAAAACTTTAAGAACGTAGAAATCGAGAGAATGAAGAATGTTTAACTAAGAAATTAGAGCAACTAAATGTTAAAATAGCAACGGACCCAAATGAAGAAAATGTAAACATATATAATAAAATCAAAGAAGAATTGGAAATAATACATGATAATTGAACCCATGGAAATATATTAAGATCTCAAGCCAAATGGCATGAAGAAAGAGAAACATGCACAAAATTTTTCTTATCTCTGGAAAAAAGAAATTACAGAAATAAATGTATTTCAACATTAAATATAAATAACAATATTGTACAATGTAAAAATGAAATATTAGAAGAGGAAATAAAATTTTACAAGAAATTATATACATCTGACTTGGATTTTGATGAACATAACGAAAATCTTGGTTATTTTGTGAATAATTCTAACATTCCTAAACTTAAAGCAGAGGAATCCCTTTCATGTGAAGGACCAATCACTTATGAAGAATGTGAAAATATTTTGAAAACATTCAAACATAATAAAACACCTGGGGCAGATAGGTTTTAAATTAAATTTTATGAGTATTTTTGGAAAGAGATATCAGAACTAGTTAAAGATAGCATAAATGAAAGAACTAAAAAACAGGCTCTCTCTGTTGGCCAAAGAAAAGGAATATAATAACTTTAGTTCCAAAGAAAGATAAGGATAGAACTTTGTTTAAAAAATTGGAGACCAATATCTCTTCTAAATTTTGATTATATAATATTATCAAAGGCATTGGCAAAGAGGATGAAAACTTATTTACCTCATTCAATAGATTCTGACCAAACTGAATATTAAGAAAATATATTTATATGAGAAAATATCAGCACTATCTCTGATCTTATAAACTATACAAGTATCAAGAATATTCATGGACTAATTCTTTAAGTAGATTTTGAAAAGGCATTTGATACAGTAGGTGTTTCATTGATAAAGCCTTAGAAATATTTGGTTTTGGTGAAAGTTTTAGGCATTGGATACAGATACGAGGGCTGTTCAATAAATAATGTCCTCGGTGCTCAGAAAGAAGCAAAAGACGCTTTTCAATGATTTATTCTTCATGATTTTACTAATTAATCTCTTTTAAGTAAAGTACATGTCCGTGACATTTTTTATCCAATTTCTGATCGTTTGTACAACTCATTTTTGGGTATGGCCCTTAGTATACTGGAAAATGGCAAATCCAATGATTTCCCGAACTTGTTTCTTCCTTCTGAAAGGTGTTTTTTCCAAGTTTGGAAATAGAAACAAGTCAAAAGGTCAAAGATCTGGCGAATATTGTTAATGTGAAAAAATATTAACTTTCTGTTTATCCCGAAAACCCCTTAACTCTTCAGGGCATGAGGGTATGGACGCTGTCTTGAAGAAATTTAATGTAGTGGATTCCTGATTAGGGATCCTTTCTCCAATAAACCTTTTGATTTTTTGGCCAACAAAGTGCTTTCAAGACTCCTCCAGAAATTAAACTGTCTCTCCGAATACGATTTTGAACATCAATACCACTAATGTTTAAGAAAATTACCTATAAATCTGTCTTTGTGCTCTTGCATACCTGTGCACTTGTCAGACATTCGACGTTTTTATCATGTACATCTTATGGTAAATTTTGTTTTTAGGGTTTTAAACAATAGATTCATGTTTCAATATCTGTTTGAAAATAAAACAAACCTTGATAACTACAATTACTGATATTTTAAAATAATTGTTAAGACTTTCGTAAACACTGTCGTTTTCAGTCATTTTTCAAAATATAGGGTGACCTTTGAGTACTAAGCTATTTTACCGTCAAACGTTTCTTAAATACAGTGTAAACTACCCCCGATGTGATGTCTATCAAATTTGCAATGTGTCTTAAAGTCAATCATACATCATCAAATATTATTTGTTGAAATTTGGCGAACAATACATAAGTTGTTATGATTTTTGTTGGCAAGGAGGGTACCCATTTTTGATGCCCATTATATAGTTTTTTTTTATCATTGAAATCCACCTGCTCTTTTGTCTATAAAACAGGCATTTGTTGCTGTAAATGTAACATATTTCAGTAAATATTTCTTTGGGATTTTTAACAAGCTTTACGGCAGCTTTAATGAAGCTTTTATTTTCACTCTAGTTTATGCCTAGGTCACATTTCCCGTCCGGTAGCCGTAGACCGGTGGTAATCGGTGGTAATCCGTGGTGTTAGCGATGTCCCAACATCGGTCCACGTCGGCCTAGTAGTCCTTAAAGTATCAGTCACATTATCCAGCGATGTGCATACAATGGGCAACCAATGCGTTTTATGAGAAAAATGGCGTGGTTGCCGGCCGGACTTACAAAGGCCCAGCGATGCATTGCTAATCATAAAACGATGTTCCAGGATAATCGGTCGATGTACATTACATCACTCATACATTGGTGAACATAGTTCGTACATCGGTCGACTACGGGCCAATGTTTGGTCGAACATCGACAGATTATCGGTCGTTATCTGTTGAACACTACTAAACTTCCCGATGACCTCAGATTCAACGGATATTGGACGATGCTCGGCCATACATCGGCCGATCCTTGAAAGATGTGTTAATGATGTGTTGCCGATGAGGAGCTATGTGAGGTATCGGTAGAGACATCGCTGAATTTTAACTACGAATTATTTCCTACCGATGACCCCACCGATTCGCAAAAACGACTCAGTCACCGTCCGATCACTAATGGTGCCCGGCCGGCAACCACGCCATTTTCACAAAAAAACGCATCGGTTTCTCATCGTATACCCCATCGTTGGATAATGTGACTTATACTTTACTGATTCTTTACAATTCATTTATAATGCAGTGTCTCGAAAAGGTCTTGTTTCCCAGCTTCTCACGATGAAACTATGTGATGAAAAGTGGTCACATAAACTGTTATAAATTCATGAAAGATTCAATAATGAGAGAAAGTCAAGTTTAATGTCATATACTATCTGTAATGTACGTCATATAGTTCAGGACATTATTTATTGAACAGCCCTCGTATATCTAGTAGTGTCATAAACAATGGATATGCAACATCTTTTTTCAAATTAAGTAGAGGGGTAAAACAAGGATGCCCTTCATCACCGTACGTACTTGTTCATCTTATGTGTTGAATTGCTTGCAATAGCTATAAGAGCAAATAAAAATATACGCGGCTTAAAAATAGGGGAGACCGAATTTAAGATAAGCCAGTTAGCAGACGACACTACATGTTTTCTAAGTGATGAAAAATCAGGAATTCAAATATTAAATGTTATTCAAAATTATAAGCATTGTTCTGGATTGATTCATTGATTGATTGTATATTGTTTAACGTCCCTCTCGAGAATTTTTCACTCATATGGAGACGTCACCGTATGCCGGTAAAGTGTTTCAAATTTTGACCTTTACTCGGCACTCAGGGCCATTGAGCAGTGAGGGATCTTTATCGTGTCAACGCCTGCCGCTGACACGGGGCCTCGGTTTTTAAGGTCTCATCCGAAGGACCCGCAACTTTCACTTCAAAGTGCCAAGCGCATGGCGAAGGAACAGTTGCTACCCATTTTTACGACTAGGTCAGTCGCGGCCGAGATACGAACTCACGACCTCCCGATCATGGAGCGAGCGCTCTATCGACTGAACTACCGTGAACGGTTTGTTCTGGATTGAAAATTAATTTGAATAAGACTGAAGCAATTTGGATAGAAAAGAATAAAAATTTCAAACCTTGAATCTTGCCAGTAAAATGGTCAAAAGGTGATTTTTTAACCCTTGGAATTTGGTTTAGTTCAAGTGGGGAACAAAAAGTTCTGTCTAAAAACGTAAATACAAAATTAGATGAACTAAAAGCAACTTTGAATTTATGGAACATGAGGAACTTAACACTTATTGGCAAAATTCTAATAGTTAAAACTTTAGCAATATCAAAAATAGTTTATCAAGCACAAGTACTTCCACTTCCCCCACAAATGATAAAGGAAGTGTCTAAAGAACTGAATAAGTTCATATGAAATAATGCAAAACCAAAGGTTAAAAGTTCAGTTTCTTGCCAAAAAATTAATTAAGGTGGATTAAAAGCCTAATTGTGAAGCACAAATGCAATCATTAAAACTTGGTTGGTTAGAATGATATTTAGTTATACAAGAGCGAGATGGAGAAGTACAATTCAATCTTACCTGAAGGATATAGTATTAAATGATTTTATAATTAGCAGAGGTTGTTTAAATAGGCTATATGCAAATTTAACATTACCACAATTTTACAAAGAAATTTTTGAAACATGGACACAACTAAGATGTAATGATATTTATATTGAACCAAAATGTTTTTTAAAGAAGCTCTTTGGTTCAATGATAACATTAAAATCAATAATGAAACTGTGTTCTGGAAACAATGGTACACAAAAGTTATATTATATATTGGAGATATTTTAGGTGATAACTATAATTTTTTAAGTCATGAGGAATTAGGTAAACTGTATCACTTAAACGTATCTTTTTTTTATTACTTTTGTTTAGGGAATGCCATTCCATATCATTGGCGAAAATACATAAGGCAAAACAAAAAAGTTTCAATAAATAGAGATTATTTTATCTTAAGATTCAATGATAAAATAAGTCCACTGTCAAAAATATCTTGTAAAGACTTTTATTGGATTATAGTAGAAAGTCTAAATGAAGTACAAACATGTGTACAAAAATGGGAGAAAATATTTAATACAAACTTTTCACCTGCAGACTTAGAAAAAATTTATGCTACCTTTTGTGTGTTCTAATGAAACATCATTACAGTCTTTTCAATATAAGCTAACTCATAGATTTTTATCACATAATAAACTACGTTTTCAAATGAAAATTCAAACTTCATTGCAATGTTTATTTTGTAAAAAACAAAAAAAAACAAAAAAAAAAAGAAACTTTAGAACACAACTTTTATTACTGTCATTGTGTTGCAACTTTTTGGAACCATTTTCGAACATGGTGGAATGATCTACATATACTCAATGTAGAAAATCTTTCTTGTCAAAATGTTATTTTAGGTCTAATATGACAGAAAATGTGACTGTTTGAATTACTGCATTTTGCATGCAAAGTCATATATACATTCAGTGTCAGTATCTAATTTGGATGTCATTAGAAAAGTACATGTACCATGTTTCACAACTTTTTAAATATGTTGAAAAAGAAATTACAGTAACTGCTTAAAAAAGAAGAGTATTGCTCAAATAGTAATTTAGATAATTTTAATGAAATCTGGCAACCGATATTGGATATTTTATAATCATTATCTTGGAATTTATTATATTCATTATATACTATGCTATTTATATTAAGTGATAAAATCAAAATGTAATTTCCCCTGTAATAGATTTCTTTGTAAAAACAATGAACAGTTAATATGTATAAAATCATGTACATAGTAAGCTCCACAATAATTTTTAATGATTTATAAATCAGAAACATTGTCCTAAAAGATGTAGATAGGTGTTATTGTCTATAGTTGAATTTGTTGCATGCTTTTCTATTTTATAGTTTTGTATATGAAGAAAGAGCCAATAAAAAAAAATTAAAAAAAAAACTTACCTTATCGACAACAATTGCTCCTTTGATGGGGTATCAAAGGACATGTCTTCATCGGGTTCATAGCCCAGCTGTTGTCCAAGTCTGCAAACACAATTTTAAATAATAATGTACCTACTAAAATCTATGTAATTCATGATAATTGTGGTTAACTTATGTATTGATTATTTCATAAATTTTTTACTTTGTTACTAGATTTTTATTAGAAAATTGTTCATCCAAAATTATCGCATACCGTACATGTATGTAAAAAAAAAATACCGGTAGGTGTTAACTCAGGATGACTAAACATCATTTTGAGACTAGAAACACGATGGGTTATTTCTCTTTAGCCATACTTGTACAATGTGTATGTTTGCAATATATCAGTTGGGTAAAAAATTACGGTTTTTATGCACCTACAAAATGAACACATTGTATACAGCGTCGCAAATATACCAGAAATTAGATCTGCTAAGAATATCAGTAAAATCAAGTTTGCAATAATTTACTTTGAATTAAACTCTCCGTATGAACTGGAGCACTGGTCATTGAACTTGATTCTTACATAAGACAAGGACTTGTGTGAGAGCATATTGCTGAAAAAGATGTCTGTCTGTTAGCTGAGTAATATTTACGGGATGATCTGTTGAAAGGAAAATACAATAAAAAGTTTAAAGAGTTAAATACTTCAATCGTGGATTAAAAAATGCTTTACCATTTTACTCTGTATCTGCATTTTTAGCTGCAGACCTGTAGCGTTATGGTTTTATATATTTGTCTTTGACCATAACGCTACAGATCCCGTAGTGCAAAAAAGGTGCAATTTACGGCGCAATATTTTTGCGCTCTTTTGGGGAGAATTTCTCCACTTTCTAGCATTGGTCAATCAGCTACCTTTCACCCCCTAATTCTAGACACATTCTGTATCCAATATGTATAGTTTATCCACCTCCCAACCATTTATAGTTGTCTCTACAGGCAATAAACTCGCTTGAAGTGATTTTTCAGTAATATAACAAATAATTTTAATCAGGCGAGTTTATCACTTGTAGAGACGACTATAAAGGGTTGGGAGATGGATAAAATATACAGATTAGTTCAATAATGTATCTAGAATTAGGGAGTGAAAGGTAGTTGATTGACCGCTGCTGGAAAGTGGAGAAATTCTCCCCAAAAGAGCGCAAAAAATATTGCGCCGTAAATTGCACCTTTTTTGCACTACGGGATCTGTAGCGTTATGGTCAAAGACAAATATATAAAACCATAACGCTACAGATCTGCAGCTACTGCATTTTGTACCATCATAGGCATGAACTTGTATATTGATTATATGTTGTTTAACGTTCATCCCGAAAATGTTTCACTCATATGGAGACCTTTTGCCGATTTTGTCCTATACTTTGCACTTACATGTATGACCATTCAGCAATGAGGTGTCCTTTTCGTGCCAGCACCTACAGCGACACGAACGTCCGTTTACACTGTCTCATCTGAAGGACCATAGCGGGACCCAAACCCTTGACGTAAGGACCAACTCCTTTATTCGCGTCTCTAGAGCAGACGCTCTAACCACTGCGCCACGCGGGCGACTGAATTTTTCCAAGAAAAGTCTCTAAAAAAACATCCAATTAGAATCATCCTAGTAGAAAGTAGATAATCAGAATCGTACGTGTAGGTCACCCGCAAAAAAACTACGTAGCCATCCTTGTGTTTTAGTAGAGGGTGGAATATATTTCCGGTACATTTTCGATTTATAATTGAGACTCCTTTGTTTTGAAACGCCATCATTTGCCGGGAGAGGCTGTAGATTTATACAGGTCTACAGGTATTTGGCATTTAAAGCTATTCAGCAGTGGGGAATCTTTTTCGATCCAGCACTTACTGCGACACGAAACCTTGTTTTATACTACAGGCACTTGTTTTGCATACGGGGTACCCCTACTTATATTTATCACAAGGTACCTAACTCATTTTCATGCACCCCTGCTTCAAGCTTGTATTTTGTTAATATATCAAATAAAAACCTACATTGAAATGACATCTTTCGCTTCAAAAGACTTTTTACTTGTAATGAAAATGTTTCAGACGCCTCTGGTCGAGCCTCTTTATTACATTGTATAAACAACTCATTTATTCCTCGAATACATTTTTCTCGAGATACAAGAAGCTCCGGTTTGGGTTACAAATTAAGGGTACTTACCACAAACAAAAAAATGGATGGGCGGGTTGATATATATTTTTTGACTGATTTTGATTTGTATTGATATAAATAATAAATCCCTGAAATATAAAGAATTCATAGGTGTTCCTTGGTGCTTAGATTTGAGATTTTGTTTTGACTTCTATATAATTCAATACAAAATTTTGCACAATTTTTAAACTTTATGACAAAATCTTATAAAATTCCCCCACTCTTCTTGGTAAACATTATTAAGGTTGTCAATTCAAATGTAAATCTATGAGAAATAATTGAAGATTTTATGAGGGCATATTGCCCGAAATGAAATATTGATTATATGAAGAAAACTCATAAGATATAACATTGCAATGCCTTCAAATTTAGCTCAAAAATCAGCTGTTTAAAGTGACCACCCCTATGAAAGTTTTTTAGACTCGTCCATTTACAGGTGAATGACACACCTGAGTGACCACTAAACAATGCTTTCAATTTTGCAATTGTGATTTATAACAACACAATATTATTATTTCAATCCTTTAATAATTTCAATACTGGTATAACATTTTTTCCAGGACATTTCTGTGCAGCTCTCTGACTCACAGGGTCTCTTCACTCTGAAATATATTAGAATTATAATTATATATCAATGTAACTCAGTAAAAGAAAAATGCATGAATTAAAGTCAAAATCTGATTATGGGTGGGTTGTGGAGGGATTGCAATGTTATATCTTATGAGTTTTCTTCATATAATCAATATTTCATTTCGGGCAATATGCCCTCATAAAATCTTCAATTATATTTCAGAAAACATCATAAGATATAACATTGCAGGTTCAAAGCTCCAACTAACCTAAAGTCAAAACTGCTTTGGAAAATCCATCTGATTTATCTAAGCATGTAGACCTACAATAAAATTTATAAAAGGTTCCTGCATGTGACCAGTCTGCCATTTCTAATACCTCATTTACAGATGTACCTTTTTTAAAGGCCTTACTGGTTGATGCACTACGAGCTGAATGAGGCTTAAATTTAGCAGTATCAATACCTGCCATGGCCATAACATCCCTTATCCAATTTGAAACTGTATTAGCTGTTAAACCTTTATGTGGCTTAATAACCGACCGTAATATTGGATCACCTGAATGCTCATTATGAGTCCTAAATGTCTTTGTTCTGTGTAAATACTCAAGTAAACATTCAACTACACACAGATTTTTGTGATCTGGAAAACGTGCATAAAACACTTCTTTTGAACGGCAATCTCTTTGCGTCTTTGACAACCCTGGCAAAAGAAATTCAACACCCGATGGTATAACTTGCATGAACCCCTTATCTAATCTTGCTATTTCTGAAACTCTTTTGGGGGCAGCAATAGCTAAAAGCATAGCCAACTTTTTTGACAAGAGTTTTAGAGAGAGTTCTTCATTACTTGGGAGAGAAATAAAATAATTTAAAACCTTATCTACATCCCATGTCTCTTTATATCTTGGTAAGGGGGAATTTCCTCTTAAAATACCTCTCATTAGAAGTTTTACCATGGAATGCTGACCAGTGGGCAAATTATTGACATGAGGCATCACAGAGGAAAGAGCAGATCTGTGAACATTAATTGTTCTATATTGAAACCCCTCATAATACAAATAGCTTAAAAAATCTAATACAAAGCTTATAGGGGCTGAAAATGGATCAACCTCCCTTCTGACACACCAGCTAACCCACTTTTTCCAGGCTGAATTGTAAGAAGATGTTGTGCCCTTTCCCCATGAGTTACAGATGAGATCTTCAGTCTCTTGCGATAAGTGCATTGTTTGCATGGATCTCCTGAGACAACCCATCCGACTAACTGGAGTGAGTTGTTTCTCACTAGTGGGTGAGGTTCTCCCTTGTCTGACATTAGGAGATTGGGAATTATTGGGAGGAGAATGGGATCCTGAATGCACATCTTCAGAATCGTTGCATACCATGGTTGGGCTGACCATGCTGGGGTTACTAGGAGAATCGTTGCTTTTTCCCTCTGAATCTTGCTCAGACATTGAGAAATGAGACAAAACGGGGGAAATGCATACCCCCTTATTCCCACCCAGGGATGCAACAGTGCATTGTGTGCCATTGCTTCTGGATCTGGCATCCAACTGATGAACTTGTCTAGTTTGGCATTGGTTCTGTCTGCAAACAGATCTACTTTGCAATCTATTGTTTTGTTCATTAGAATTTGAAATATGTATGGATCTAACCCCCAACTGCTTGAGTCCTTGTGATGTCTGGACTCCCAGTCTGCTATGACATTTTCCTTTCCCGGAATGAATTCTGCTCTCATTGAGATACTCTTTTTCAGACACCATCCCCAGAGATCTAATGCTAACTGATTGCACACCTTGGATACTGTTCCACCCATTTTGTTGATGTAAGTCATCGCTGTTTTGTTGTCTGTTTGAATAAGAACAACCATGTTTGTTTCTTGTTTCAGAAATGCCTTTACTGCATGCGTTATTGCTAAAATCTCTAGAACATTTATGTGATAATGAATCTCGCTTTGTAACCATGCACCCCCTATTCTGACATTTTTGCAAGTTGCCCCCCAACCTAGATTGCTTGCATCTGTCTGTATAACTACTGATGGCTGATTCATTACAATACTCTTCCCATTTGTGTCGTTTAAATGGTGAATCCACCAGAGTAGATCTCTCTGGGCTTCTAGAGTTAAGAAGACTTGAGCATTGTAATCTTGATATTGACTGAAAATTTGGTTCTTTGCCATTTGTAGATGGCGATAATGTAATGGGGCTGGGTATACTGCTTGAATGCTTGCTGTGAGATTTCCTATCACTTCTGACAATTTCCTTACTGAAACAGGATTTGAACTGAAAACCTCTTGACAAATTGTTCTTATCTTCTTTGTCTTCTCTAATGGTAAGGAGAGTGTCATTATACTGGAGTCTATCTTGAATCCCAGATATTCTAGAACTTGGGAAGGGACTAAATTTGATTTCTTGAAATTTATCAGAAACCCTAAACTTTCTAGCAAATTGACTGCTCTCTCGCCATCTATCAATGCCCCCTCCTTGGTCTGATTCATGATCAGAATATCGTCCAGGAAAATCACTAATCTCAACCCTAACCTTCGAAGGTAACTCATGGGAACTTTCATTAATTTGGTGAAAACCCAAGGGGCTACTGTTATCCCAAATGGAAGACAAAGGAATTGATACACTTTCCCTTCCCAAATAAATCTGAGATATTTTTGATCTTCTTTTACAATGGGAATTGTGAAATAAGCATCTTTCAGGTCTATTTTTATTAGCCAGTCCCCTTTTTGAATCATATCTCGTACTAGATTGATTCCCTCCATTTTGAAATGTCTGTATATCATGTAACCATTTAATTCTTTCAGGTTTATTACAGGTCTTTGCCCCCCTCCCTTTTTCTCTACAAGAAATATGGGGCTTATGAACCCGTCCAATGTGTCTTCCACTTGTAAAATTGCTCTCTTTTCTAACATGTTGAGAATTTCTTGGTTTACCAATGCATTCTTTTCCTTGGAAAATCCCTTGAAATGAGGAAGATTCACTTGAACGGGGGGATTTTGAAAGAATTCTAGTTTTAAGCCTAGCACTGTTTCTAGAACCCAGCAATCTTTTGACAGATTTTCCCAGTTTTGATGGAAATATTTCAACCTCCCCCCCACAGGGATATTCTTGAGATTTTCTGTCAAAACAGGAAATTTTAATTCTGAAGTGATTGGCCTTACCTTCATTTCTACTGATTTTCTGTCTTTCTGGAAAGAGGAAACTTTGCTGAACCTCTGCCTCTCTGGCTCTGTTGTCCTCTGTAATTGTGGCCCCCAAACTGGTATCTGTTGTTTGAGGGCCCTGTCCGAAAAAACTGCTGGGGTCGACCTGCACCATTTCTGAAAGAGTTCCTTCTCTCGTTATTGTTATCATAGAAATAAGAGTTCTTATTGTCAGACTTGAATCCTTTTCTTTGTGGAAGAAGATCTGAAATCTCTCTATTATCTTTACTGTCTTTAGCTAACAGCTTCCTAAATGTGTTTCCAAACAGTTTATCTTTTGATTTCCTTAATGCTTTCTTTCCAGAACTGTCCTCAATTAGGTCAACACACTCTGGTACAAGTTTGCCTAATAAAGTCTTGCGTCTGTCTGTGAGATACACATAATGAGCATTTCCAATCAACACTAATGCTCTCTGTACAATATTTATAACATCATTGGGGTCTATGCCTTTATTAGCTTTTCTGACCTTTTCAGCTTCATGCCAAAGTATGGCTAATGGACCAGTAGCATCAAGAATGCGATTTTGTGTATTTATTATAATTTTCTCTTTTTTGTTGGACATGGCCTGATTGAATCTTTTCCTAAAAAGTTTTTTAATGAATCTGTCAGTTTCTTTTGATTTTAATCTTTTTGTGTTTGGTGTTTTACAGTTCTTTGTTATTTCTTGTCGAGTAGCTTTGGTAATGCCATTGTTACAGACCTGTTTACCCATATCGTTGTCTCTCAGTATTTTTTATTAGATTTGTCCGTGAGATTTGGCATTTGCCAGTAAGATTTCACTTTCCATCAACTTTTCATATATAAATTGAGAACAACTGTTTTTCTGATCACTAAAACGCGGTAGACTTGATCATTTTATACCACGACTTTTTGGCAAACCGACATAACTTTGTTTGAAATCTTTTTTTTTAGAGATTAAAAAGCGTGAAACTGAGACAGATCATAACGAAAACTTACTTCTCAGTTCTATCCAAGTGTATTTCTTATTTCCGTATTTTCATAATAGCAAAACGTAAGACGTATTTTGAACCAAAAATTCGTACAAAATACGGCGAAACCGTAAGAGTAAACAGGTCTGTTGTTAGCATACTTCTCAATGTATTTCGTTATTTTCTTTGGTAATTTCTCACCTCCCTTCATCTTCAAAACCTGTGAAGGACTGAACATATCTGAATCTGAATCTGACTCGGAATCATTTGAACTACTGCTGTCATCTGAACTTGATTCTTCTGAATCGCTATCGCTCTCCTTCTCACGCTTTCTCTTTCTACTTTCACTTTTGGATGCATTAACTCGTTCGTTTCTCCATTCTCTTCCCGAACCCTCATCAGAGTGAGGTTCTTCATTAGTGCCCTGAATCGGCGTACCAGCATTATTAGTGCCCCGTATTGGCGTATTTCTTGTGCCCCGTATTGGCGTATCTTTTGTGCCCCTTATTGGCGTGTTTTTGTCTTTATTGCCCTGAATTGGCGTTTGCTCATAATCACTTTCTGCATCGTCGGAAATTTGCTCGTTTTCCGAAACACAAACCTGCAGTCTATCAGAAGACGGTGTTCTTCTCCCTAAGGCATCTGGGGAGAAAAGCTGACTTTGCGCCATTCTAAACGTCTGCAATGCCTATAAAAACATGCGAAACGTGGAGCGATAAACTTACGTCCACTCACTTGTAGAGCTAAAATTGAAAGCATTGTTTAGTGGTCACTCAGGTGTGTCATTCACCTGTAAATGGACGAGTCTAAGAAACTTTCATAGGGGTGGTCACTTTAAACAGCTGATTTTTGAGCTAAATTTGAAGGCATTGCAATGTTATATCTTATGATGTTTTCTGAAATATAATGCTGATTTCTGAAACAAGAGGCCCAGGGGCCACATCGCTCACCTGTGCAATTGGCTAGGAAAAAGCACAAATCAGTTTACTGAGGGGGGCTTGAATTTTAACCCCCAGGGATTCATGTCTTGAACAAATAGGATCTACACTACCTGACGATGATTCCCTATAAATATCACTAAGCATGGCTTTGAAGTACTTGAAAGAAGATTTTAAAAGGTTTCCTTATATATTCCTATGTAAAACTTTTATTGGCCATTTGGCCCCACCCTACCCCTGGGGGTCATGATTTGAACAAACTTGAATCTACACTACCTGGGGATGATTCCATAGGAGTTTCATCTTTCCTGTCTCAATGGTTCTTGAGAAGAAGATTTTTCCTATATATTCCTATGTAAAACTTTGATCAGCCATTTTGGCCCCACCCTACCCCTGGGAGTCATGATTTGAACTAACTTGAATCTACACTACCTGAGGATGATTCCACATGACTTTCATCTTTCCTGGCCCAGTGGCTCTTGAGAAGAAGATTTTAAAAGATTTTTCCTATATATTCCTATGTAAAACTTTGATCGGCCATTTTGGCCCCATCCTACCCCTAGGGGTCATGATTTGAATTAACTTGAATCTACACTACCTGAGGATGATTCCACATGAGTTTCATCTTTCCTGGCCCAGTGGTTCTTGAGAAGAAGTTTTTTAAAGATTTTTCCTATATATTCCTATGTTAAACTTTGATCGGCCATTTTGGCCCCACCCTACCCCTGGGGGTCATGATTTGAACAAACTTGAATCTACACTACCTGCATGATGATGATTCCACATGAGTTTCATCTTTCCTGGCCCAGTGGTTCTTGAGAAGAAGATTTTTAAAGATTTTTCCTATATATTCCTATGTAAAACTTTGATCGGCCATTTTTGCCCCCCCCCCTTCCCCTGGGGGTCATGATTTGAACAAACTTGAATCTACACTACCTGAGGATGATTCCACATGACTTTCATCTTTCCTGGCCCAGTGGTTCTTGAGAAGAAGATTTTTTTAAAATGCCATTAATTTTTCTCTTATTCATAATTATCTCCCCTTGGAAAAGGGCGTGGCCCTTTATTTGAACAAACTTGAATCCCCTTTACTCAAGGATACTTTGTAGCAAGTTTGGTTGAAATTGGCCCAGCGGTTTTTGAGAAGAAGATGAAAATGTGAAAAGTTTACAACAACGACAACGACGACGACGACAACGACAGACAACGGACAAATTTTGATCAGAAAAGCTCACTTGAGCCTTTGGCTCAGGTGAGCTAAAAAGTTTGTTTGTGTTATTTATCCTTAAGGATTAAACCAGAGACCTCTGAGTTGAATACTCGGAAGCCTCTGGTTTTATCGTACCATCAACCAGAAGTTGTATCCTGATAAAAGTCTTAAAATGTATCGAGGTAATTTTCGAGAAATGAGTGGTTTACAATTAAGAGGCTCGACCATAGACGTCTGATATGATTTAATTGAGAAAGAAAAGGTGAAAAGAACGATGTTATTTTAAATTAGGTTTTATTTGACATATCTAACAAAAAACATCTGTATACGAAAGAAGTGCACTAGTGTGCCTGTGGTTTATACGTTCTCAACCAAACGACCGGTCACTAGGTTCTACAGTGAGATTCGAACCCGCGACATAGGACCAACTCCTAAATCCAAAACTCTGTATACGTTTAACCCCTGTGCCACGCGCATTGCAATTTAAATGGATCGGTCATATAATAAATAAGGTCAATCTAGACTAGGTTTGAACCAATACTTCTGTATTTCATATCAGAAATATTTTTTTCATAATTGATAAAAATCTTCCTTTTTTCGCAAGTCAGTGTTATTTATTTTAACTACAGCATTCTTGAAAATACCTATATAAACTCTATGAATTTCTTGAAAGCTGTTTAGATTCGGACAATTAAGTAAATTCCATAAATGCTGACTAGATAATTAAGTACCATTTCTTGGCAACTTTTACGATGGACAAATAATGAGCTCTGCGACGGGAGTGTTGAAACATATACATATATACCCAAATGAGAGAATGACATTTTTCTTACTTAAATAAATGTACAATATCCAGAAGATTAGTTTATTTGATATGGATTCAAATCTTTCCGAGTTCCTTCATTAATTACATTATTCGGTTTTATGAAGCTTACAAACACATCATAAAGGCAGAACTTTTACGCTGAAATATCAAATTACACTTGTACATGCCCCTCTTTATATTTTATACCCCTGTATCGTTTTCTAACGGGCAAACACTTTTAGCGTGATTGGTATTTGACCTTTGTTTGACACGTTAGAAAGCAAAGCCAATCTTTCACGGAACCGTTTCTATGGAAACTAATATCTGAAGCGCCTTTGAGAGCAATAGACTGAAAAGACTTAATCTTGCCAATGTCGAAATTCCATCTAAGAAAATTGAAAAAGATGGCGGATAATTACAACGTTTCACGGATTTCATTACCGCAAGGAATAATTCCCGCGGCCATGACAGTGATTAGTGTGTGGCGGAAACTGAGTGACAGGAGAAATAACGGAACCAATCAGAGACGGATTAAAAGAGTCCGTATACTGAATACAATTGTCATTCTACTCCTGAAACGGAACAGTTCATCTGAAAATGACTGATTTTTTTTTCTCTTGTACTTGCATCTTTTTAGTCGGTATACTGTCATGTTGTAAATTTTGAATTTACCAGGTGGCAGAAAATACAAAATTTACAACATGACAACTTCTGGGTTTTCTATTTTCAGTGATTGAATAGGTTTGAAACACCTGTAACACCTGTTGCTGCATCATTCCAACTCTCAGTGTGATCTCTGGTATCCGTTTCGCCGATAATGCCATATGAAGAATGAAGACATGTTGAAATGCCAGTAATGGCATAGATGGTGTTATTCCAGCCGCTCCAGTCCCATAATATTTGGAAACTTTTGTTTTATAATAGAAATAATGTGTGCTCTTAAATTAAGATCGTTTTAAGTACAAGTATTGTAAGCTTCTATTATTTTTTTTTAAAAAGCCTCCCACAGTTGAATTTTGGATATTGTAGATTAGGATATATATCGGGCCTATATCCCTTCTTTACCAACCCATTCACCCACCCTTAGTTTTCCTTCTACTTTGAACCTAAAACGTTTTCAACACCTGTAATGAAAAGCGGTACGGTTTGGCAGTCTGTACAATACATTCTTAAATTACATATACATGTATGTACATACATTCCACATACATTCTCATAGGTATAAAAAGTGAAATATTGTAACCATCTGATGTTGGCGGGAAAAATCAATAAACTTGTCCATGTATCTTATATCAATCGCCTATATGTTGATTTAATTAGATCAAGGTTGAAAACATCTGTCGTTAGCAAGCAAGGGCGCTTTATTTCTATACTTTAACCAAATGATAAATGGTGATCCAAGATCGCTGCATATTCGAAATAAACATTTTAAAGCTACAGCAAACAAATATGATACTTTATAAACTGGGGAAAATTGACTAACTATAAGGAAAGGAAAATAATAATTTTTTTCCCTTTATATTTTTACATGTAAGTACACTGTATAGTTGTAACATTCCTCTGAGAATTGAACAAAATCATTTGGTGCCTCATGCACCAGTTATTACATTTTGATTGAAAATATCATGAACGTTAAATATTTACTTAGTGTGCAGAATCCCCTCTGAGCTTTACACTTCCGGAGCTTAGTAAACCATTATAGTGTACAAAGCGACCTCTGGGGGACATTTTTCCATTATATTTTGGAGGATATCACTAAAAATGGAATTTAAAACGTTTAATTTACTTAACATGCAAAAAGGTACTATAGAAACCACGGCTATATATTGAGAACATTAAAAATTCCAATATAAAGTTTTTATAAGAAATAAATAACTGATTCCATGATATATATTGGAGTTAATAAATTTCGATGAATTAAAAATATCCATTTGTTAAATCAAGTTCCTTTTTTATCCATGAACAATAATTGTATGTTCCCCTCGTCTGATGGTTGACTCTCTCTCTCTCTCTCTGAAATGCAAACCTTATTTAATTAAGATTTATATATATATACATTTATTAACATTTGACTTTAAAACACCATATACTACCTGTAAATATATACTTATACATGTGTAAATAGATTTCCTTTGATAAAGAAATTAACACAAATCGGAATATCAATTATACAGTCAAACACCGCATTGATCCCGAACTAAGTGAAATAAACATTACCCCGGGTCTAATTCCCCGTGTTTGCAGTAACAATTATATTACACGTGTTTACACTGTGGCGATGTTTGATTTTCAATTTTATCCGGTCAGTGATTGTTAGGTGATGTTTATTCAGGCTTCAATCCTTTTAATATTTCACTTAGATACCACAGACACCCAGTCAAAACATTCTCGCTCTCTCCATCGTCTTTTTCTCTCTCTCCTATTCCACTAAGTCAATCTTTCTCTCTCTCCCATTCCTCTTCGTCATTTTTTCTCTCTCATATCCATCCCCCTCTTTCTCTTATTCACGTTTCTGTCTTTTTTATTCACAATCTCTCTCTCTCTTTCTTTCTCTCTCAGAATACCATTTAAATTAAAATTCTAAATGTTATCCATTAGAATTTTCTACAGCTTGACCAACTATTTAAGTAAGAATAACTTTTTTTTATCCCTACACGTTACTCAACAATAATTATATCAGCGAGATAACATGAGTACACATCTTTAAACTTTAAAGTACAGATTTCATGCAAATTGGTTTTGGTCAATAGTCCTTACGACCCACCTAAGTGTATTTGTTTATAGACTTTAGGGTCCTCCTGATCATTGCGTTTCCAAATCAAAGAAATGTATGTTACTTCTTAAATCAGATTAAAAACTCTTTGTATAAACAGTGTATACTTAATGTACTTAATTAGAGTAGTTTCGGTTGAAAAAAAAATATTTTTAAAAAAAAGAAAGAAAGAAAAAAAGACAGAGAAAAAACCATGCCAGCATATACTTACTTTATTATCTTAAATGAAATACATGTACACGTACATATATATGTATATACAAATATATCAGAATGAATTACAATATATAAAACAACCATACACATATACAAATGTCCAATTTGAGAAATATTCGTGGGTTTATCTACAAATATAAACTTCTAAGACATACCCTCATGTACAATAACACCAAAAACATTTTTAAGTTCTAAATATAATGGTAATTGGGCCACAAGTTGCTGTTTCAATCTAGAAAACCCTGTCTGTCTGCCATACAATTTATCACACTGTTATCCTGGCAATATCTCTATAAAGCCAGTCCTTTGCAATTTCATCATATACTGGCAGTTGACTGACGAACAAAAGAGTCCAAAACATCTTTTAAAATAAAATTGCCACTTTCGAACAAACTCTGTTATTTTCTATCATTTTTCAGCCATACAAAGTCATTCGAATTTTTCGCTCGAATTGTAAAGAATTCAAAAGATTCGGATCCTGGGCGGGACTATTAGCAAGGTCAGGTACCGGTCATGCTATTCTAACCTGATCAATTCCGAACAGGTGTACCTTATGTATTATGCTGGTGTCAACTCCTTCTTTTCACGTTGTGGTTGATGTGTCTTGAAGTTGCAGCTCCTTGGCGTTTCACGTATTCTAAAGAATTATTTTACAGTATTCGACAAATATCAAGGATGTACATGTCACGTAGTTTCTTACAATGTATTGGACATGTTTGAAAATATGACACGCTTGGTTTTTTCTTACCGTTTTACTGTGCAGGTGTAAAATACTGCATGTATTTCGTATTCTTTAGAAGTCAGTCCCTATCTTGGAATCTTGGGTATGTTCACATAAAAATTAGATAATGCCAGTTTTGATAAAGACGGTTAGAAACTTCGCAACTTGTACACATAACAATCTTTACTATACTCCAAATTGGGTACAATTATATGATTGCTTCACTGCTGATTTGAATGTTTTATGTATGTATTTATATTGCAGTTTCAAAATTTATTTTTTTTTTATTTAATAAAAAATGATATTTTCTAAGGAATTTCTTTTCGTAAAATATTTTTTAAAATTTCATATCCATGTTACTTTCATGAGAAATCCAAAAAACGGAACCAACAGTTACGTGTGGTCTGATGATAATCCAAAATCTTCACCATTATATTTGATAATTTATGAAAAATCAACAAAAGAATCTAGGGCTATTACGCTCACCTGATTCAAGCATTTATCATACAGACAAAAGCATTAATCACTTGATTGTGGTTCAAAACTGAGAAAATTGCCTGAACCATACGCCCTTTGTTTAAAGTAAAAGATGCATTAAAAATTCACACAGAGTTTAAAACCAAAAAGACATAAAAATTATACAAAATAACATGCACTAAACCCCGTCGAAACATGGCTGAGATATTGCTCGACTCGACTCGACTAAACAGTAAAAATCAATCAATCATATAACACTTAATTTATTTCGTATCATATGGCATAATTATTTTGTCTCTTTTCTTTTGTTAGCCGCGATAATTACAAAAAAATCATTTTAACATTGACATGAATTTGTCAATCGCCATTGTATATGATGCGAAGCTAGGTGTATCTAATTACCGCAAAACACCCTGTAATACAGCAATTCATTTAACCTTATCTTTCTATCAATCAGGTGAACATGGGGGGTAAATGGTGTCGACCTTACAAAGGGTCCCATTGCTTTGTCGTGTGGAATACAAAAAGACATGCACGCAACCATTAAGTGCATATTTTAATTTTGATAAAGATTCGGGTGAATCTGAAGGGTGTATTGGTTTTGGGTTCGAAGAAAGAGTGTTCCAACTACTGCTAAACATGTCTAGTTATTTCTAAAATACAAAATCAGGAATTGCCTTCATAACTTAAAATCTCTCTCTATCTCTCTGATTAAGTTTTACTTGATCTCATCTTCATTAGTAATATTTGCAGCAGGGAAAGGAAACATTTTTAATTTTTGCTTCTTTCATCATTCCAAATATTAAAATATTTTTCTCAATTATTAATTACACATCGTTTTATAACCTTTGTTTCTCTAAAGAAGAATGTATCCTGTCCAATAAAGACCACCTTTGCAAAACAGATGATTTATTTCAATTATTTGTAATCACATGTTTTTCTTAGTAAAACAGATTTCCTACAACTAACTTTAAGAAAATACCAAACATTTAAAAAAAACTCAACTTTGAGAAAATTGGCCAAAGTTCTTAAGGCTCACTAAAATTTATTTGGCGTACTTTAAAAAATACAAAAAAACATTCACAATCCTTAGACCACCTAACATAGCAAGTGCATTAACGCAGGGTCCTTTTAAATCCCCACCGTATTTCTTACGCCTTTTGTGGAGTTTAAGCTAGACGAGATGCGCTTTGGTACGTTAAAATTCCTCAGTAACCCTCGGTTTTGTTCAATAAAATAGACCTGGCCATGGTTTACGACGTTTCAAAGGCACGACTAAGCCGCCATCTTGGATTAGTGTAAATAGAATTTTTTGTGTGTGTCGTCTGCCTCCATTGTGCGCGCGGTAGTTCATTAAAATCCTTCAAGCGACGGGCAGACGTTCTTCATAACATAGGACCTGTTTACTTATCTGATACATTCTTTTTTCTCCAAATCAAGGACTTCACAGTTGAGAAATTTTGCTAACTTTTTGAGTGAAAAACATTCAAAGTTTGTTAAACGTGTGCGGAGTTTTAAAACAATCATTACCTTTATTGAAAGGAGGACACATATTTTTCTCAGGAATTTGTCTGTGTAAAAATGAAGAACAATTGACAGAAGGTTTTTGGGTCACCCTAATGATTGGAATAATATCACTTCAGTTTCTTGCAGGATTTGAGTTTTACCTGTAAAATATAGGTAAAATATAGGTAAGTTTAAAATCACCTAAGGAGAGACGATGATTTGAAACTTAAAATTCATTGAAATGCTTCACTAAGCTTGTTCATCCTTTCGACTTAAATCGTTGTCCCAAAAAGTGGATATAGACGTTGTTTTAATTTATTCACTTGAAAGGAAAGTCAGGTTTTTAATAAACAGAACCTAGACTAAGTGCGTTTTTATATATACCGATTTGTTATTATAAAAACTTGAAATTCGAAACATTTTAATTTAATTTATAGAGCTTAAAAGGGAAAAAATGTGGACCTAAAAAGAAATGAAAAGAAATCTCCATTTCTGTTCAAACACTGTCAAGGGCTGTTCATCATTCAAAGTGACGTGCAGCTTAAAATCAAACATATTCAAATTTAGTCTAAACCAACTGAAAATTATCAATATATAGGAGGCTTTATTCGTTAGTCTACTTAATATAATGCTTTTTTTTTAATTTCAGTAGTCTTAAAATTGTCATAATTATAATCAATCCTTTGTACACATTTGTCCACAGTTTGAGTTCATTTCATATTCAAGAAATTAAATGATCCTTTCAAACGGCGTGAAAACAATTTATTTCTCTTGAGTAATTGATTAAGAAAAAAGATTAATTAAGCATAGCACGTGCTTTTTATTGAAGAAAAACGGTTTAGATTGGATGTCGGTTAATCAGTAGGACCGATAAGTATTCAAATTTTCTCTTAATCCGCAGAAATTTAAGATTATTAAATTAATGTAAATATAAAGATGTTACCTAATTTCAAAATGTCACATTTTGTAAATAAATTAAATTAAATTTAATTTTAAATTTAATTTTTAGCTTTTGAAAATTGTCGAAATATGTCGAAAAGGTGTCATTTGAGTGAATTTTGTTTGACAAAACAAAACTGTGTCATCCTTTTTAAAAATCATTTTATTACTAATTATATTTGTTATTTTTTGATACTTTTAAGATTTTTTAATTTTCCCAAAAGGATTTAGATGGATTTTAAGATCTTGGACATATACCATTGTACATGTATGATCTGAGTGTAAATAAACAAACAAACATCCCAACTAATATATACATATGTACATATTGTCCTTACTGTATATGAATTTTTAGATAAAATCTTTCACCTGCCATTACTACATATACCATCTACCATCATTCAAAAAATATTTCCAGCATTCCATTAAATTTGACTGGATCAGACCTAATATAAACAGGTCCTAACCATGTATGGTCTTCGTATATTTAATAAAACATATAATCACATCGGAATGTCGATTTCATTTTTACCACCCCTCTCTCTCTCTCTTTCTCCAGTGGCCTTTATCTCGAATTTATTGATCGCATTATGAAAAGCATTGTTGAAATGTTTTTATTGAAATAAGCACTGTGAGTGTTTTAATCTCTTCAGTGTTAAATGCCCATACCCGTGTTGTAGGCTTTTTCGTGTTGTTTTAAAGTGTTTTAAAAGGATTACAGACTGAAATGTCATGGGAAAGTGTACCGCATACAGGCAGAGAGAGAGAGAGAGAGAGAGAGAGAGAGAGATTCATATTTTTCAGTGTGTTGCTCTGCAATTGATACAAGAGAGAGAGAGAGAGAGATTCATATTTTTCAGTGTGTTGCTCTGCAATTGATACACGATAACACACTTTTTATTTTTTGGATGGAAGGGGTCTAAAATAAGTTATAATGAGAAATTAAAAAATTATTTTTTTAAAAATTATAAAATTGAATTAATTTTAAATTCATTTATTTGTGCATGAATTTTTGTTATTTTTTATATATATATAATTATGTGCGACGACAATTATACTGCTATTTCCTGTTGCTACTTTAACAAACATTCATATAGCTTTAAAATATTCGAGGAATTCGACATTTGACAAGAGATGTGTTTGTCAAGGAAGCAAAAGAATTAAGATTTCTGTTTACTGTCCTATTTTATTTTTAAACTCGAAAATAATACGGTATTGGAATTTATCCCACTTACATGTAAATTCTATAATTTTATTCCATTTTATTATGCTTTAAATTCATATTTTTTGATATTTTTCTGAGTGAAAATATTTTATCTTAATTTAAAAAAAACTTCACAGAAGCAGACACTTTTTTCTATCGATTAATCTTGATCGTTTACTTAAGGTGTTACAAGAGAAAACCGCGATAAGGAAATGTGTGTAATGATAATTGTTCGTAATCGCGTCGCTCAGTAATTACGCGCCTTAAATCTGTCTGTATTGGACATTAAACTCAGATTATGTTTCTTGAAAGATAACCTTATGCCCTTCTATTTATTAATGAAAATTACATTCCGATTGAGACTACCAAAAGGGTACCTTGGAATTTATTTGAAAGAACTTTTTTTTTCTATTTGTGGAAATGTCGATCTCTGTGAATGCATAGGGTAATGGAAATGATGAAAAGTCCGAGCACCTGTTTCAATGAAATAATATTTAAACAAGTTGTTTAAACATGTGGATGCAATTTGATCAAAGTAAAAGTAAAATAGAATTAAGATTGGAAATATTTGTGCATTTCAACTTTAAAGTTTTTAAAAAGAGGATAGAAACTTTGTAGTTGGAACACTACACTAAATGGACTACTGCGGCAAATGACCTTCCTCAAAACTGCATTTCAAGAAAAGGAAATCACTAAATTATTCAGGAAAAGCAGCACCGTTACATGTATTTTTGTTAATTTTCATTATACCAAAAATCAGAGATGTTTGAATACCAGAGCCTCTGACCCCCCCCCCCCAAGGAGAGAGATGTGAAAAGAAGCCCTGTTACCCCCTCCCCCCACAAAGAAAAAAAGGAGAGAGAGAAATGAATAGAAATTCTTATAGCCCCCAAAAATGAGAGTGAGATGAATAGGAGAAACCCTTAGGTTCGGGAAAAAAAACTGAATTCCTGTTTCCCGTTTGAAGTTTGTACATCCGTTCTTTCTTTACATTTTTTTTCTTTTGAAATCATGAAAAGAATGTTGTCAGGACTTTTTTACCTTTCCAAATACATATGAAACAGGAAATTTTTGCCACGAACACTTGTAACTATTTTCTGTTATTTGTTGTGCTTCAGGCTTGTTATATAAATTGAATAATTTCGTAAAGCATGCATTTTGTTTTTGCCTCAGTTAAGCTCTTTAATAAGAATTTACCGTCAAACTTTTATTTTATAGATGAATCATTTCCAAATCCGATTTAAAAAAATATTACCGAACAAATGTAGTAAATAATAATATTTATCAAACTAGTTACGCGTGATGGTACATGTATATCTTAAGCAATTCTTTGGTTTAATAAAAAAAAGTACTTCATTTAAACATTGCTTACTATTACTATCAATCGATCCTTCAAGCTTCTTTGGATTAAACTTTAAATTTTTTTTGTGGCTACAGATCCAAGAATGCATCCCCCTCCCAAATTTCCAATAAAAATCCCTTAAAAGACAACGCAAACATGAGGGGTCATCGTTTTAACGAAAAAAGTCATAGTTTTCATCGGTAAAAAAGGTTGTCCTTTATGGCCAATGTGAAATGTTCTTAAAAGCCAAATGAATATTTATAAGGACTTGGAAATTGCCGTTTAAAGATTTGTATCATGGTTTACGACATTCTGTAATTACCGTTTACGGCACCTCCGCGTCCATTTTGTTTTCTAAAACAAAGTTATCTTTTGGACGGAGAGGAGCGAGAGATCTAGTTTCTAATCGCCATGTTATCTTAATGAATATTTTATGCAGGACTCCTTTGTCGTTGTACTTAAAAATTGAATTTTGATCTTGATTTCAAAATATGATGCATACATCAAACGGCAAAATGAAAACTAGGCTGATAATGAATAAAAAATGAGAAACACTTAAAAATATCCTGTTAATCTTTCGATTTTTTGTTTAACCATGTAGGTAAAACATCTCATCAGTAGGATTTTTGATCTCTCAGTGTACTTTCAAACTTTAGAAGCGACAATCCGTTCAATATGCGTCCATGCACAGAATTAATTAGTCTCCCCACCTTACGTAATGATGTTTACACTCAAGTAAATATTCAGATAAAACATGTAGGGCTGTGATATTTAAATAAACTTGCAGTCATACAGGAGCTCTATTCATGAGCTCATTCAAAGCGAGATGAGAACTGTATTACAAGCAATGGTTTATATTCTTTGATGGTCTGAGAACTAAGATTTCTTATTTACCGCCAAAGTATGCAAAGCTATGGGACGTCTTTTTCATTTTTCATTTTTTTTGTGCGTGTTGTAAAATTTCCTACGCGGACAACAGGTATGCATGTAAAATAGATAAAAAAAAAAAGGAAATTAAAGCAATTATTAATTTTCTATATGGATTAAAATTACGTCACAACCTGCAAAAAGTACTAAGATTGCTAGGAGCAAAAAAAAAAAAAAAAAACAACCCAACAAACAAACAAAAAACAAAGAATTTTTTTTTATAATTTATTTTGAAGTAGGTATTCAGAGTGCTCTGTTTTATTATATTGAATAGTGTATTGAGTTAGGTTGGAGGTCAAAGTGTAATGGGTCACATCAAAGGTGAAAGTATCATGGGTCATATTAAAGGTCAAATTGAAATGAGTAACATTGGAGGTCAAAGTGTAATGGGTCACAGGAAAGGTCAAATTGTAAATGAGTCACATGGCTGGTCAAAATGTAAACGGGTCATACGGAAAGTCTAAATGGTGACTGTTCACTGTCATGTTATTCTTAAATTAAATTAAAAAAAATGTGTTAACATGAAAATCCGCGGATTCTTAGGTATTGTTTGAAACCCGTAAATATAGCTTGCTAAACTCTGTTTCCCCGCACACCAGGAATGCACTCAGAATGTCTGTCGATATTTTATAAAACAGGTGATTTCTGTTATTAATTTTATTGACTTTGAGTGTTACACGATCAATAAAAGCACTTGTCATTTTTTTTATCAACGCTTCTATTGGGGGGAATCATTTTCTTCGTTTTATCAAATTGAATTTTTTTAAAATCAGTCTTGAGTTTTTTTACCTGCAGAATTTAAGATTTTTAGTAAAATAATTGGAAAAAAACATATGTTGCATTTTTGTATTACGCATCCATCCATAATATTTCTACATGTACAAATTAAAACTTTTTTCTTAAATTTCAGACCGTCATTGTGTGTAATTATCTGTAAATAAATTAAATACATATAAGCATGGGTTCTCTATAAATACCAACGATTTTAAAATTCTGGTTTTTATAACCTTTATGAAATGAACTATTACATCTAAAATTCACATTTTGGGACTTTCGGGCATCTCGTTCAATGGCGCACACATTCAGGTATACAGTGAAGCTTAAAGTTTTCTTTTAGTATTAAGTTTAGTATTTCTGTCACAAACATGCACTCTCGGGGGATAAATTTTATATAAATTTCTTAATTATTTTCCCTAAGGTTGAGGAAAAAGGCTTGCAAGTGGTAAGGCATTAATTTCAAATTACCCAGGCTTATCTCCCCTTTATCCATGTCCTCTCATCCGGCTGCGTTTCTTCAAAGACAACCCGCTGTCAAGCATATTCGTGTCGTGATGACTTTCAGTAAGTCTTTCGTTGTAGTAGCAGATCAATACATTTTTTTTTCTTAATATGACACTCCGTTGAACCTTAGTGTTAATTAAATAAGGGAATTTTATGTTTCGCACCGCTGAAATAGATCCGGATTACAGTAATTATAAAATGTCCATACCTGTCCAGCCAGAGGGGTCAACTTGGTGCGTTCTATTCTGTAGACATTAATGGCTGCAGTTTTGCATTAACTTTATATGGAAAATAAAATCCCCGGCCAACCGATTTATAAGGTGTCTAAATTGCATGGTTGTTTACAGTTATTGTATTAATATCTTTTTTTTTCTTCATCGGTACATTTTTGTATTTTGTTCAATTTATAAAAATTCTGCATTCATCCATATCTTGACCTTGATGAAGAGCTAAAATAGATTGAGTCTGCGACCCAGTTCCATCCACTTCTGTGAATAAAATGTAATTGTTAAAATTTGAAGGAAGTGATCTCTCCCCCCTCTCTTTTCTCTCATATTCATGCACTTTAAGTCCTTCTATTCCAATAATACGTTTCATCTAGGTCTTGTTGTCGACTATGATGGACATTAATGGTGAACCGCGTCATCTCGCGGCACGGCGAGGTTTGGGGGTTATATGTAACACTATCTGTATGGTGAACTCCGTGCCGATATATTGCGGATAATTACATGTAATCAGAGATAGGTCCATTGTGATGTTTGGTTAGAGATTCGTGTCGTATGACTGAAATAAAATCATCTGTACCTCAGGTGAGCAAGGTGCTTTTAGGTCTTTAGAATGTTTTTGTTTAGGGCAGATGTCTGTGGGAATTAAGTTTAATGGTGTGGCTTTGTGATCTTTTTGTGGTTTTGAACTTATATTTCAATCTGTACGTAAAATTGAATGAAGTTTTTAAGGTTCTCCCATATTTTTATTGTTTGTCGTCATTGTAAGCATTTTCTGCACAGTATTTTTCTTTGTAAATGTATAAAAATCACATATCCTTCATGACTTTCCACTGATTTGACTTCTGGGCATTTTGAATGTCAAATACATAGATCCGCACCTGCCATAAGTCATTTCGTCCGTAATCAAACACTTAAACCCCCCCTTTTAGGTAAATTTCGTATTATATGACAGATGAATCACAGGCTGTAAACTTTATACCCATCTTTGTTACCTTGATTTATGGGTGATGTGGTTTTCTATGGGTATTTGAGATATATCACATTATGGACTGGGTAAAGGACGAGGGGGTACGAGAGTCATATTTTGTGTGTGGCTAGCAGATCAAAATAAAACAATTTTATCAGATAAACTTTTTTTCAATTATAAGATGAAAATCGACTCTCTGTTCTGAAAATGATGAGTGAAGTTTTAATCTAAGACAGAATTTGCTCGTTTCGTAGTAAATTGTATTTTATTAAATAAATATTTGTGCATCTTCTCTGCAAATAGCTTCCCTTTTTCAATTTTATCCGTGTGCTTTTGAATCAAATGAAATTGTCATGGATTCCTGAAATAACTAAATAATCATCTCTCTTATATAATCAGGATCTATTTTCCCTTTTTTTAAATATCAGACAAGTGAAAAACATCACAATTCAGTTCAGTTCATATCACCCAGACCAAACTATTGGTACATCGGGTACACGTGCATTAATAACATATATTTACGTTATATACAATATTTACAGTCAGGTCAAAGATACATACGTACATATACAATATAGAAATCATGACAGAAGATTAAGGACAAAATGAGTGGGGAAAATATATAAAGAAGGACAGACAGTAGCATAATTTTTTTTGGATAAACATACAAAGTTTTCTTCAGCATTTTTGCCTTTGAAGTTGACATTATTTCCATGAATTTAATAACATTCGGTCTGTGAGAATAATAATTATAGCTAGAAAACCTAAATATAGACTTCAAAAAACCGAGCATCCTAACGAATTAATCTGCATCTGAACCAATCAAAAGACCTTTATTGTACAGCTGTCTCTCTGTGACATATGACATGGCGTTGTTATTACAATTTATTACATATCGATCCCGACCCAGCTTTGATATTAAACATTTACACGATTTCGACAAGATTAAAGGGGATTTACTGGGTAAATAAGAGCAAACCTTTGTCCAGCTTAGGACAAACTAAATCAATTCTAAATAAATACACCTATTGTGGGGCTATTTGTGGTCTTTATGGCGTCCACACTTGACTGTGTTTAGCATGGTAAACATGGCGCTGGACGCTAATTGATTTAGAGACAATTCGATTGAGACTTTTTGCCTTCCGGCTCTTCTTTCTTTATTGAGGTGGCCATGTTTTTAATGGCGCTTAATTAAAGGTTACGAGGAGTATTGGATGGATTTTCAGTTGACAAAATGTTGCGGTTAACAGACTTGTTAGGAATTCCATGCATGCACATTGTATTTTAAGTCCTTACTTTGAGAAAAAATGGACAGCTTCGACTGCTGTAACTGCAAGTTATCAATTTGTTTCTGAAGAAACGTGTGATGAAAAATGCTGTACCTGAAAAACTGATGATTGCAATGTAAACTTTGTAATAAATGACTCAAACCAAAAGGTCTTTACTACATGTATGCGCTTCACGCTATAGCTAGGAAATTTCTACTCGTGAAAATACAGCGTCATGAAAACAAATGGACAGAGAAACGAGGAATGTGTTTAATTGGAATTTAACGAACCCTGGAACTTCTCCGTGTGCGGATATCGTTATCATGTCGTCTGTGCATTACTGTGGCGATCCAAAAGACAAATTATCTGAGAGATTTTACGCTTTTCCGTAGTCGGCGAGATATTCGTCCATTTTCACCGAACTTCTCCGGGGCTCGGGAAGTGATTTTTCTTCCGCAACAGACGGACATCAGACATCTGCTTCACAGCTGTTTCATCCATTAGAGAAGCCAGTCACGTGTGGATCTATCGTCTGCTTCTGTGAATGTTCACTCACGCTGAAACAATGATCTGTCATAATTAATTTTCGATTGGAAATTTATCTCCCGATTTGTTATGCTTTTATCGTAATTATGCCTTCATCTTGATCCTAACGCCCTTTGTATCAGGGGGATTCAGACCTCACCAAGTTCATATTGGTAATGCTCTCTGACAATGGGAATCCTATGATACATACACTACCTTTACTTAGATTGGTTATACACCAGTGAATGTACATATATTTTGTTTACCCTGGAATATCCTAATCCAAGGTAACAATTAATTTGGATTCTTAATAATTCTTTTCCCCGAAAACTTAATTCATTTCATTTAGATAGTTTTTCGTCCATATTATATTTTATTTAATTCAATAATTCCTATTTGCTACTGATTTTGATCTTATATATGCATATGAGTTTTTTTTTTTTTACAAACTGCACTTTTGACATATTAAGTGTAGTGATCATTTATTTGTTTTTCCTCCATTTTTCACACTTTCACTTGACATTTATTTGATGATGCAACACTCAATACAAATAAGAAGAATTTTACTTTGGCTACAAAATAATCTCCCAAGCCGTAAAAAACACTCTTTTTTGTAGAAAATAGGAACAAAAACACTTTACACAAGTTCACTTGTATGTGACAATGTTGTGATAAAAACGAAAACAAAAGGGGTTCCGAGTAGTGTGTTCATACGCACAATACAACACCGGATTACCTCGGTATTATCCCGCCCTTTTGTGTTGACAAGGGGATTAACTCCGATCAACAGGTAAACAGCAGGCTAACTGTTTGTGTAAACAGCGATAAACACGAGGGAAAAGTGATATGACATTTCTGGGACACTTTTAAACTAGTTTTGGACATGATTAGAGTTCAGAGTTCACATACATATGCGAAGTAAGGATTTTTTGTTCTTTTTCTAAAAAAAAAATCTTTTCAATGGTAAATAAGCTTTTGCTTGGTAGGCTTTGTGGTACTGATAAAGAGTGAATGTAAAATTATTGTTTATTTCCATATACATACATGCAACTAATGTATGAAAAGCTGTGTATAGTTTTGTAAACTTGAATTCAATTTTTAAAAAAATCATCGGCCACAATTTTTGACAAGTATGTTGGGAAATATAACTGCATGGGCACCAGTAACTTGGTGGTAAAAAAGAAAAATATGTCCAAATTAGGTGTATTATTGTGATCGTGTGCTTGTGCACTTATCGTGGTGTTGTGTTATGATAGCAGGGGTAGTCTTTTTGGTATATTGAGTGGGGAAATACACAAGAACACCCCCCCCCCCCCCCAAAAAAAAAATAATGGAAGATCAATAGATAATTTAAATTGATGTTTAATTCTGTTTGTTTTTATTTTCCAGGCACCGAAAAGACGGATCTCCAGCATAAATATATACAGTGATATATAGAGGTAAATAAATGCATACAATTTTCAAAAATACCCCACCTTTCATAAAAAAAAATTGCTAAAATTAATATCTAACAGAATATATGAGGATACAGGTTAATGTTATATAAGTTCATAAAGTTTATAAATGAATCTAATAATTTCAGTTTTGATATTTACATATCTTTTCATAATCAATTTTGATGATTTTTTCTAAAAAGATGGTACATGTAAGTAAAAATTCTTTTTATTAAAAATTCTCTTTCTAAATTTTATGTACGTTTGAGATTTTTGGTGGATAAATATAGCTAATGAATGTAAATTGAAAAAAAGCAAATAAAAGGAAATGGCGGTAACATCATTTCTTCAGTAAGTGGAACATAAACATGATAAAATATTATGCTTGGGGATGTGAAGCATTAAATTGGAGTTTTACACAAAATCGCTCACCTGATCATAATGATTAAACCGTCAAAGTAAAGAGAAATGGAGAAAAGTTTTAGGGTACCTGGTACGAATGTAGATATAAAATTTTTATGGCGCAAAATTTGACAAAAAATTCGATACATTATAAATATAACCACAATCGCACATTATGGCTGTTAAATTACCATTGTCAATGTCTCACGAATGTTTCATTTGGTATGTGTTATCTCCAAGATCAGTAAAGCGTATCATTGACCCCAAGAATCAAACTTGGTTATACAGGTAAAAATCGTCCGATTCAACGGAATTTTAATGGCAGATGTAAAGGTGAAAGAAGACCTCATTAATTCAGCGTTATCACACGTGTATTAGCAAAATCTTGACATAGCGATAGAAAAACGGTCCCCTTTCTTTTTCTCTCGGCTCGTGTAGACATAAATTTTACAGATAGTCTAGCTCTTTACCCATCATATGTGCTATGTGAATTATGGAAGAAAGGAAAATTATGCCTTCACTTTGGAATTAACTTTATCAGAGAGAAGGGATTTTGTTTTTGTAATTGGAGCTTTTTGTTTGGCCTTGCTTCTTCGATTGCCCGTCAACATTCAACAGAGGTTCAGGCTAAATATTCCAGAATCTGACGGTACATATGTCGGACATATTCTCTCTTATTCCGGAGTAAATGGATTGTTGGTTTAAACATTATAGTTTGTTTAGGGTGTGGACTTTATCGTATTGAGAAAACATCGCAACAGGTTTGTAATTTCATGTTTTTTTTGGTGGAAAATCAGGATTTTTCATTCAGTAATGTTCACAATATACCCCATGTTTTTATATTTGCATAAAAGGTTTCAATTCATTGGCGAAAATAGCAAGAATATGCTGATGGTTTTGGTCTTCAAAAGTTCCATTTGAATCGTACATAATTTTTGGGTTAGGAAGCGCGATGCTATAGGAAACTTTAAATGTTGACTCTTGATTGTAAAGATTCAATCGTTTATTGATGCCATATGTCAAAATGCAGACATTTTTGATATTTTTTAGGCTATTTTTTAGTCGCTCTGAATGTGATTTATTTAAAATATATTTTAATGAAAATTAATATGCATTATTCGGCATAAAATTCTGCGAATGCAAAACAAAAAGTTTATTGCCTCAAGTTAGTACGTATACAACACAGGACTTCATTCGTATTTGTTAATCTCCCATGTTTTTTCTTAATTAATATTAATACAGACAAATTAATATTCGAGAATAAAGTTATAAAAACGTCGACTCCCAATAAGAGAAAAATGAAAACCTGAATCCATTACCCCAATCTGTTGACGAAGTTTTAGGATCAGCTACTTAATTATGTATACAGCCGGTCTTTGTAAATTTTTGTGCTGGATTGAATAATAATGTCTTTTATGTGGCCTGTGTACGGAGATTCGCTAGATAATTTGTCGTTTATATGCGTGAAGGGATGTTCGGAGGAATAAAGCGAATCTGGCCATGCTTATCGAGGAGTTAGTGGTTTTTCTGTCATTGGTTGTATATATTAGGTAAATAATGGCCGGTGTTTCATCATGAAGTAGGCAACCATTCCCTGTGATCTGTTGTGTTTGACTTCTTGTTCCTTCATGCCCTCCATCTTCTCAATTTTTATTTGAAACTTTTTCCCCGAAGTTTGTTCATATACCAATGGCGAAATTAGAGCGGGCCCAGGGGGTCGTCTCCCTCCCCCTTAGTGTCCAAAGATACATATGATTAAATATATCAATGGGGGATGGTTGTGTGCTCCGATCCCATATTTATCCGGTCCACATTTTCAAGATTCCTGGATCCGCCACTGTATACTTTTGAGAACCATTTTCTGATTTACTTTTTCATTTTTATTTTCTTTGTTCATTTCCTTCTTCTGTATATGTAAAAAAGAAATTACCCCCAAGTTTAAACAGTTAAACTATACTATAATAAATATACTTGTACATATATTTTTATGTCATATTTCATTTCAGTAAAGGGTAAAGAACTTGTCATGAGCATGTACTTTTTTCAGAAAAAAAGGTATTGTCACAGTTTCCTTCAGAACATGCCTACTCTGTAAAAGATTTATTCGTAATTTTATGCTTAAATAAATTTGTTAACTTCTTACAAGCAAAATATGTATCAGCAGACAAACCTCTCATTATTACCACTTTCTAATGTAGTTTTCTTATCTATATGTATATATAGGAGCCGAGAGCTCTATAAAGATGTGTATTCAGCAAACGTGCTAATACAAACAACCCCCACGTACACAGGTAAATAAATCCAGGTATCTACCCCACGACATTCGTGTCCACCACGGGTCGTGTCTTATCAGGTGGATATAGGGACTCTTCTAACCGTAAACATTGTCATTAGGGGTCATTAAATACTATATAGTAAAGTTGTTTTTCAAACTTAACGAATTTTGTCCCATGCAAATTGAATTTCCTCTCTCCAACATAATAATATGACCTTACAAAATACGAAATACAGTGTACTAGTAATGTACAACTCCATATTTTTTTCTTTTTCTGTGTGTATGTGTGTATGCACGGGGGGGGGGGGGGGGGTGAATTAAAAATATGACATACAGCATAAGAATAGGCCTATATCAATGTTTGTTTCTGGGGAAAGTACACGTATGTATATACGCTTTACTTGTTATGAATTGGAGAAATAACATAACCGAGAATATTCAAATCTATTCATGTGACTTTTTTTTTCATATAAAGCCTATAGTTATTACATTTCAGAATGTGCCCTACACAGTCATATTTAAATATTTCGCTAACATCCGTTTAGATCCGCCACTTCCAATGATTACCGTCTTTCTTGGAAGACGGTATTGTATACCGTAAATCTGGAAATTTTTACGTCGATTTATTTTTGCGAATTAGGGTCAAAAAGCTATTGATTAATTTTTACGCTTCAAATTTTTGCGAATTGTCAATGGTGCTAAAAATAAAAATCACTGAAGATTTTCATATCAGGTTATGTTTGCCAGTTAGAATACCACCAATATACTCGCAACGTGGCAAAAAATTGCAAAATCGCTCCGAAACAATTTTGATAAAAATCCAAAAGGATTTGCACTGAAAATAATTTATAAATCAATTATAACAAACATTTTAGAGGTTGTGTATGCCTTTTAACCTAAAATATAATCCAAATAAAAAAAAAAACTTATTATCTCAACGTTTGTTTTTTACTCACCTAAATTTTACACGCCGCGTGTACATTTGGAACTTTCTAGTAAATGCACTGAGTTTGAGTTATCGCTCGTGTTGATACACGGTTAGATAAAATGACAGTTCTCTCTTTAAAATTAATTGATGAAAATAATTAATAAAAGGGGGCATACCGCCTAGTGCTGGTCAAATCATTATTGCATATAATGAGGGCAATTTACACGCACGGGTAATTAACTTGTAGTTATATAGCAGACTAGTGTAAACAGGTTTCTTTTAAAAATGACCAGTGCTTACCGACACCTTTTCACGGAGTTAAAAAAAAAAGACACGAGTTCTCAGAAAAAAAAATTCTTCACATGTTGATTTATTTTTAAGAAATATATTTTTGCGAATGCAATGCACGCGCAAATTTGCTAAAAATTTATCTACAATAAAAATTTCCAGATTTACGGTAGTTGAAGTTTTTTACAGTCTTCGGACTATGCACTTCCTCTCTTTTGTGATTGGTAGAAATTGCATGATGAGAAAATTTTCAATTATTTCATTGGTTGAAATGCTGTTCAAGGCATGTATATACGCTTTACTTGTTATGAATTGGAGAAATAAAAAAATGACAAAACGAACAACAAAATCAGCAGTAATTATTTCTTATAACATGATATTTTTTATAGCAATATCCATTCACGTGACATTTTTTTTTTCATGATATGAAGCCTATAGTTATTACATTTCAGAATATGCCCTATACAGTCATATTTAAATATTTCGCTAACATCCCTTTAGATCCGCCACTTCCAATGATAAATGCAAACTGTAGTTGATTGCGTTGACCCTTCAGAACAGAGTTCTTGTTGGACAATATGTTCATTTCTGCTATAAACGTCAGTGCTTCTTGTATAAAAGGAAGGCATTGCTTGTCCCTGTGACCTAACACATAAAAAATCCATGTTGTCATGGCAACAGATCATGTCTGCATTTCCCCCAGAAATCTCGATATTAGAAGCCGATTTCTGTCTTTCTCTCCTGGTGACAATTGAGGGATTTTTCGATTGGTTCGACTAGTTGTGGAACGGGAGGATAGGGAATATTCTAATTCAGGGATTGTGGTAAATCATATATTTTATTGCAAAGTTGATTGCTGTTCGTGTGTCACAGTATCTTTATAACGAGAAAAGAAAAACGTGCTTTCTTTTAAAAAATGCTCATTATGTTTTGACTTGAAGGCTTTGTTTTGAGCAGAGAAAACCGGTATATATGATTTTTTTAAAAATCAGGTTTTGTTTTTTCATTGTGAATATAAAACAGTAATTTTACATAGTGATTAATTTGTAATATTTGATTTGATGCTTGTTGAATACAAGCATGTTGTTATTTGCAAATGTTCATAGATGGTCTGGTTTTTACTAACTGAAAGTATTCAGAAAATTTTGTCATGATTTCCTTGAATAATAATGCAATCAAAATTATACTAATGTAGAAAAATTGCTAGCCATTAAATATTTATTTATTTGTTTTGACATGAGATCCCGACATTTAAGTTGCTACGATACAATTTTTTACAAATTTGATGCATTATTTTAAGTAGTTCAAAATAACAGCTTATTTATAGTTAAGTAGACTTGTCAAAAATGCCAGTTATTTTTTTAAACGATCCTTTTAATACTTTACACGCTTCAGTGATAATGTGGAAAATGCTACAGTTCTACACATTGTTAGAGGCGATCATTGCATGCAAGATAAAATCTGACATTGTGCTAACTAACCGTACAATGTTATAGCAACAAGATCTCGGCATGCATCGCACTGGGAAAGGACAAAATAGATTAACGAATCTATGATTTGCATAATACATATCTTAATACGATTTCAAGTTCGAGAGCGGTGACAACAATATAAAATTTTTATTTTCTTTTTCATAAATCTATCAGTCAATTCTCTTGAAAAATCATATTCCTCTATATTTCTTGAATTATAAAATAATATATTTAATACATTAAATGAATACTGTACTTATATTATTATTAATTATGGACATACCATTTCCAACATTTTTTTTTTTTTGAAAAAAAGTCTATGTTCTGATCATTTAATTATTTCAAGGGTTACTTTACTATCACACTTTTAGGTTTTTTGATATTGTTTAATCAATGAAAAAATATACCAAGTGTAAGGTGCTCTGAGACCGATTTTAATTAATTTTGTAGACAAGGATTTTCTCAAAAATACATTTAATTCCCGAGAATTCTTGTATCAAAATAGCACTACTACTTGTAGTTCAGTCTAATAAAATTGAAGTCTTGTTAATAAGTCTTATTTTGTTTGATGTATATATACATCAAACAAATTAAGAAAATTATCCTCCTTACCTCTTACTTGAAAAAAAATGCATTGAAAGCAATTTATTTCGTGAAATTACATTCACATGTCTTATTATACCCTGTCATATTCTTTGTGTATTTTTAGTCCGGTGACAGACAGACCTTGTAAACATAAATAACCCCGTGATAGATGGATCGTCTGACCTGGAACAATTGACCATCACCTGTCCCCGCCAGCCATGCATATCACCAATGGACACGGTCCATTAAATTATCAGTCACACATGGACTAATAAGTTTTTTTTATTAGTCTGTGAAAAGCATGTTGTTTTCTTTTGTATTTTGGGGGACAGAGTGTTAGGAACATATATGGACAGAGTACAGCAAATTATTAGGACATTTTAAGGTGATTTTTCTATAGTACATGTGTATTTCTTAATTTTTTTCAACTGCATGGTTTTCCTATAGTTAGCAGAGGAACTTCTTGTAAATAGTTACATGTAGTACAATTTCATGGACTGGATCATGTACTGTACTTATTATTTACAAAGTTTTAATTTAAATTAATAGCGATACCTGACATAAAAGGAAGATGCATCTGAATTTGATTTGGGTATTCGTCATTTATATTAATGGCATATTTATTGATAATGTCCATTCATGTTGGTAGGGGGTAAAACGTGGTTATCTTGTCTTCGGCGACTATATAAAAATAATACTGAGCTTGCATGCGAGTCTTTAAATCATCTTTGATAATATATTTGGAATTAACCTATATTTAGATTCATATATTGTTCAGAAGTATTTTTAAGTGAGGATTGTGCAAACAAATAAGTGAAATATTCATGAAATTTTTCTGTAAAATCCTATCTTAGAATATTATCTACCAACGACGAGGTAGATTTAGTTACACGCAACGTCTTTTTTATCCCTAAATTTAATCGTTTACAACAATAAAAGATATTATTTCTGTCATTGTATAAAATCCTACCTCCTAATTCGTATTATGAAACGCATTGAACAGTTGTCAATTCGATTGACGCAAAACCTTTAATAATCATTTAGATGTCTTGCTACAATGTATAAATCCCTTACTAAAATAGATCCTTTGTGTAACATTAAATAAAACAGGGGCGATAAATAGCTATATAAGGGGGAGATAACTATCAATTACTTCACGTCAGTACCCTGTCACGTATTGTATTGGTGAATAATTCCGGATTACTCCGAATATTCTTAAACTTTCACTGCTAGTGTTTGTGTGGGAAAAAACTCATATATAATCGGATAATAGGTACTATAGGCATCTATCTGAAACACTGCTTAAGTCTTTTAACAATTAATTCGTCCTTTTAATAAGGGATTGTCATAGATTAATGTTTCACAGAAAGAATAAAAACCCATATACCTTTAATCCAATATAGAAAAGTATTTTTATCGGGTACAGTCATTTTAAAAATATTTCCGATTTTATTTCAGAACACTGATCAACAACAAAGACCAACGGACGACGAGCATATGAAGACTAGAGAGTAAAACAAGCAGTTCCGGTAAAAAGATGGAGATGCTACGCGAGATTCTCGTTATGTGTACAGTATTTGCCGTGATGACCTCCGCGGAACAATGCGTCATCAAAGGTCAAGTGAACACGAGGCTGCCGTGGTACGGATACATGCTACAGAAAACATTTCAGGGAAAGGACGCTAAAGTGGAGTATCAGATCACCTATCCGGAAAAGGAATGCTGTGCTAATCTGTTGATTTATTATGACGACCAGATTTCTCAGCTGACCGACTCCATGACGTGCCAGGAACGTGTGGACGTACTTCCAAAGCATAATTATCAGGTCATCCCGTTGTCCACTCGGAATGCTACTAAAGGCTGCATTGTCTACCCTGACAGCGAGGGGACGAATTTGTATGTCTGCACGGGTGACCGGACTTTCAAATCCGACGGTCCCCGCACGTGGTATTTCGCTATTAGTAGATGTGGTGCCTCGTCAAGTACAAGGATGCTGAATATGAATTATTATTTCAATGTGACCGGATATTACGGGAAATGTGAAGCAGATCCGCTTTCTAAAACGATTTACCCGGAAATCATTAAAAGTGATCCGGATGTCGTGGTTGTAGTCATTCTGGGAGTGTTGTGTGGAATTTCTACCATCGCCGCCATTGTTTTTGGAGTATTGTTCTTTTTCGGTAGAATCAGGCGAAAGAACAAGAAGAAGAAAGGTGGATCAGTGACGTCATCTCAAGCAACGATGACACAAGATATTTTTTACGTTAACCCTTCGTTGTCCGACAGAGAACATTCGGACTCTCAATATAGTCATAGTCAATCTAGCGGATCAGAGAACTATTATGAGGTGATTCCGGACAGACGCAGCTACGAGAGTATCAATACTCAGCTTGTCATGCATGGACATAACGTACGAGGAGTTTCGATGAACCCTAATCATCTCCGAGAACACAGAACGCCCAACATTCCACCGTATATCCTCGAGAATTACCCACCTCCCCCATATCAACCACCAACAGGACAGCAAAATGGTGGTCTGCACCATCGATCTCACGCAGTTGGACATCATGGCAATAACAATGGCAGTCAGCCACTTTCACAGCAGACTCCAAACGGAAATATTCCGAATGGGCGTCCAATGCAAATGCATCCTTCTGGACATCCTCCACCTTCTTCGAATATCATCCATCAGCAGCATCATTCCATGTCCGGACTGCAAACCGGAGAAAATTCGGAACCGACGTCAAACAGTCATCCGGTACACATCAGCGGGAACCGTTCCGGAAGTGCTCCCGTTCACTTTGATAATGTTGGTGCGATTGCTCGACCCACTCCTATTTATCCCAGTCCTAATGGGATTCTATTCGGAACGCATCCATCTCGATCATCTCAACCCACCTCTCCATCTTCTCATGGAGTACCAAACGGAAACATTCCGAATGGACATCTTAATAATAATAACATTATTCACAAAAATCAAGCTTTCAAAAGACAGCTTTCTGCTGGTCCAAAACTAAATAGTGTTCCGAACGGCCAGCCTTTACAGCTTCAAACATACCAAGGTCACGATAAGACTTTGGGTGAAACACAGACTCTGAACGGAAGAACTCAACTTCCGAATGGAAATATTCCAAACGGTCGCACGAATGTTCCGAATGGAAATGTTGCCAAACTTTTGCACGACGCTTATAGAATTCAGCAGTTTGAGACGACGGCCTGACTAGCCGACAGCAAACAGACGTGGAATGAGATAGCTGTGTAATGAAAAGCGTGCAATTGACAAAGCAAAATAAAAAGCGTGCGAATGACAAAGCAAAATGAAAGGTGCGCAACTGACAAAGTCTCACAGAAACGATCCTCTTGATCGAAATAATACACCTCATTTTACTTTCTGTAATTATGTTCTGGAGGGAGGATTTGGACCGTCAGAAACATGCTAAAGGTCTGGACAAGTGCATTACAACTCTTGAAGGAAAATGCGTTTCAGACGGTGCTAAAACTGGGGAATTCAGTTGTGATCGATTCCACAGAGATCGTAATTAGGAACGTAAATTTGACATCAGCAATAAATTGCTTCGAAGAAAAATGCAGTTTAAAACTGTAATTATTAGCAGAAACTAACAACTGTGTTACATTCACCATGTTCATGTAATTTATAGTCAGTTCTTATATACTTGTTATAGTGCTATTACTATTTCTTTTTATCCCACGTCTATAGAGATATGATGGAAAACGTTTACAATTAACACATTTATGAGTGATGTTTTCTATAGAACGAACTCATGTTTCGTTGATGTCACCCATGTTTCTATGATCATGGCTACAAGCAATATGTATATAGTCTCCAAAGACAGTGTTCTTTGGTGACATTGAAGACATTGGTGTAAACTACATGTAGCTATTATACTGTTTTGGGGAGAAGAGAGAAAAGAACTGTTGCCAAATTATAGTCCATGGACAATGATTTTTTTTATTTATGTTCCATTCAATTCAAATGTTGGAAAATTAGTCCAACAAATATTAATCTGTACTAAATATACAGATACATGTAATACATGTTCGTACAACGTTGTCTTCCAAACTGCTATTTCCACATTCATATCCCAGATTGGCATAAAATGGGGTAGGGGGGTTACAGTGTAAATGACTAGATATACACTTGCTCTGTTAGTGTATTCAGTATTCAGATGTCTTGTGATTTTGATGACACCAATATACATGTATGTTATCAGGAAATCTCTTTAGTTTAAAAATATATTTATTCATAGAAATGGATTGAACAGCAGGCATAAAAAATGCCTATGATTGTTCTCTCCATAAATCTCTTTTCACTAGATCTTGTGTCATGTCTTCCATATGAAATAATGAAAACCTCTGATTAGAAATTTTTGGACATTTTTACAATATTTATATTAAAACGAACGAAAAATTAACCGAGCATTGTAAGTAATTTTTTATGATTATGTGTGTATGTGATTGTCATTTGGGGGTGGAGTGGGGTTGTTGACTAATCAAATAAGCTGCTTTCATACATAACTGCAGAAGCCTACAGTTTTTTTGTCGATATTTTTCTCATTAATTGAAAAAAACATTACAGAATTGTAAAATTGTGTCAGTTTGGTCCACATTCCTATGTTCACATCATTTTAAAAATTAATTTTGTATACGAATGCATTGTATGTAACCTTCCAAGATAAAATTGCAATCGTACATGCACATGCACAACAACATTCATTGAACGTCTTTTTCCATTGTTCTGGTACATGACAATCTGCAATAAAAATAGACTCATTATGCAAACATTCCCTGAATATAAAATAAATCAACTGATCAAAACCATCAACAGATATTTTAATAACGTTGACAACTTGTTTTTCAGTAAACCATAAGTTGTTATCTTTTCTTGTTTTTGTAATTCTCCGCCGGGGGCGCGATAGATACAATGATAAATGTACATCCGCTCTGACATATTTTATGTGTTTGAATGTCCCTTTGGTAGTTTTACAAATGTCTTTGTATTATTATTGATTATTATAACCTAATGATATTCAATAATAAAAATTTACATAATAAGAAATTATGTTTTTTATTGAAAAATTGATCACAACAAAAGGTTCATTAAGATGACTGAACTGACCGAGAAAAAAATATTGCTGAGACAACATTAATATTGCAAAAGTTGAAGCCTTGGGGTCTATAAAGCTTTGACTATAGTGTATTGATGAACAGAAACATTTCTGAAGGATTTTTTTTCATACACCCTTTATGTAGACTGTCTCTTTTTAAAGCAATTTTGATTTTCGACATGCAATATTGGTAGAACAAACGTCAGATCTGAAGATGAGGATTTTCAAACTGAAGCCCTAGCTTACCAATTTATCAAGGGTTTGAAACTAATAATTACTTTACAAATAAATAATTACTTTACAAACTAATAATTACTCTACAAATAAATAATTACTTTTATTATCTCATTTATTGCACAGTTATTTAAAAAAAATCACGAATTATAAAATAAATGATACGTATGTTTTAAAAATCTGAAATATCGTACATGTACATATATGTGGGTCACATTGTAATTTCACGTGTTTTCCACTAGTACACAATTTATTTCTCAATTCATAGACCTGATTTAAAAACATATAAATACATGTACACTTTTTTAACCAGCATAAAATGACTTTTTTCCGTATTTTTAATGGCAAACGTTATAAATATTGATTTGTACTAGTATGTTGCTGTGCAATCTCGTTGAATTTCGCATCAGCTCAACTGAGTACGAGTGCCGGTAGCCTTCTACACAGAATATTGAGGATAATATATATAGGGCCGTCAACCAGACAATCTATTAGGTATTCCACTTCTTTGTGTAACGTTTGACTGGTCTCCGACAATATATCCACGTTATCTTATTTCTCAATCACTCTGTCGTGTAAATGAACCTCTTTTTTGGCAAAGGAAGGACAGACCTATTTAAAAGTATGTTTTGGTGAATATATATTATCTGTAACATCTTAATCTATCAAATGTGGTAGAAGAAGCTTTATGTGTATTTTCTTACAATTGCTTAGATAGTTTTCCACATCAAAAAATGTCTTGTGAAAAGTTGGCAGACTGGTACCATGAAGCATGTACGCAAAATAAGCATCCAGAACAAGTGGACAGTTGTAAAATCAAATGAAGTAAAAATACATTTTTAAACTTAAAAAAATCGTGTCTTTTAAACTTAGCAAAAATATAGAAAATGGATTAAAAATGCAGGGCGTACAAAGTCACAGAAAAAAAAGACGGCACGGAGGAGTCCAAGATGATGAAAAGTGAAGGTAAATGAAAGAAATATTTATATAGATCACCAGCCATCACGTCCCACTTTTTTTAGTGAGAAATACGAAGCCCACAAATAAGCATACTACGGTTACCGTAGATGATTCATCACCAAACACCGACTTCCTTTGGCCTGTGACAGTTCCCTGGTTTTCCTAGGTAAATAGATACCCCATTAAAACACAATTTATGTATCTCTCTCTGTTATCAGCGGGGATAAGTAAAATACTGTTAAATTTCAGATGCCTTGAAATCTTTTCAGTAAGCACGAAGGAAAATCCGTGGGGCCGAGGTTTTTCTTTTATCATTGAGGTGTTTGTCTCACGGTGTCTTCTTACATACCTTACAAACGCTGAGATGACAGAGTGCAGAGGAAACAGGGCACGAACTGAGGGGTGTTAAGGAAATAAATTTCTTTTTTCAGTTTTTGTTTTTGACGCTTTTTTTTCCTTTTGTGTCAGTGGATCTTATTTCAAAGATTTTTTGTTTATTTTTGCCCTCGAACAGTTCGGTGTTATTTGCTGGCTTGAGAAAAAAAGATATATCCTATTTTCCTGTAAAACCTGTTTTGATAAGGATACCTTGTTAAGACAGAAGAAATACATGCACATCTTAAGTGTCATTAATTAGAAAGACACGCAATTCTGTGAGCAAAAACTTTTTATCATACACGTGAACTCAAATACAATTTTAACGAGAAATTTTTAAGAATTAAGAGACCAATCTTTCCTTACCTTTCCTATTCGATGAAAAAAAAAACTTAGAAATTTACATTCTTCTAGAACTAGCTACTGACTCAGTTTCAGCCCTTGTTCTAAATGTATTCCTGGTTAAAATAGGGGAAGGGGTCGTCAGGAAGATCCTAGGTCAACCTATGAAATAGGAGTACATAATTATACTCCTGGAAAATCCCTATCTTTACCCAGAGTTATCGTTCCACTGTAGCGGAGCAAATTGTATGCGAGTGCCCTTACTTTTAAATCACCAATATATAAATATATGTAATATGTTTTTACCTCACTTGACCTGAATGATATACATGTGTTGATTATTTCAGATTTTTCTTTCACAAAAATATTAACAAGATTTATAATACATCTCCTCCAGAAACAAATCCATTTTCTCATATCCTTAATTTAACCACAGCTAAATTTACATTACAATATTGCACTACTTTACACTACTTTATTTGTTGCATCGCTTCGTCTGATTAATGAAAAACCGCGAATTTTGCCCCACTAGCAAATTGAAAAATATTGCGCAGCTTTTCCTAATAATATTACTACACTGAGCACATGGTTGGCATGTGGATATATCTGCTGTAGATAGATGCGTTTATTACCATGATCATATTTAATTTTTCGTGGAACAAGTCTTGATAATTTGTTGGTTTCTTTAAAACTCAAGAAAAAAGATAAAAAATGCCCTAAACATATGTGTTTACGTCGGGTCTTTTTTTCTGTGGCGATAGAAGTTATTTTGAAATGGGGCACTGCAAGGAGGATGCTTAGCATTTAATTTGAAAATGTTAAACAATATGCGGTGCATGAAAAACAAATTGCAATTACATGTCTTACATTCGATTGGTATATATGTCTATTTTGTTTACAAAATAGGCAGTTATTTTCTGTACCTCACATAAATAGCTTGATTGTTTGCATTGCATTATGTTGACTACGTTGTAAAATGAACATACGAAGCTTGATGAAATATATTGAGTTGTTTCTTTGAAATTTAGTAGCAATCACAATGTTTGCAAACAAAGGTCCCATTGTATATGCTATGTCTACCATCGCAAAAAATGAGAAACTCCCCCCCCCCCCTCCTCTCCCTTCCGAAAATCCTATGTTCTTTTTTCAAAATAGTGCCAAAGATTAAAAATTTTGCATTACTAAGTATGTGATGAAACATGTACTAGCCTTATAAGACCATTTGTTATAAAATTATTTGGTTGCCCTCTCCCGATTTACTGCCTAGAAATGGCCCGACTCAATTTTATTTTTAATCCAATTACAGGATATATTTTTTTTCTTCCGTCAACAAATTTGTTTAAATTTTAATGAATTTTTTCTTCTCACCTATAAATACGGACCGGCACCCAATAATTTTCCCTGAGTTGGGAGGTCCACCAAACGTCATTTTAAAGATGGTATAAAATATTTTATTTTGTTGATTTTTTTTCTTTACCCTGTAAAATTGTAATTTTGACAAAATGGGCAAATAAAAAAAAATTATTCATTAAATCTCCTAACCCACTTTGAATGATTTTATGCCTTTTCAAATGTTTCTCCGCAGTAATGAAAATTGTAAAAGTTTATTTGACAGAGTATATACGGGGGGGGGGGGGGTGATCAAAAGTAAACGATATCTTAGGTATTTGATAGTTATATTATTGTTGAAATAATCAAGTATTTTTCAAAGTGTAAATTGGAGATCTTTGATAGCATATTGCTTTATTAAAAACAAACCCATTTTCAAACTTGCTTTCACCGGGCAACATAACAAGTATTATATTCAACCATCTGCCTTCCTTCACTAAAACGATCTATCCAATCATAGATTGAATTATTAGGAAGTCATTTGTCTTAATAAACTATGAACAAATTCTTATACGTTACTTCAGAGGCATTTTTAAGATATACCATAAATATTTTAGTCGTTTGTTGAATGAGTTCCACTGAGACAACCATTTTTCGTTGCATAATGACTTCATTTTCACATTGTGAGCAAAACTTTATTCAGAATATGCTATTTATAGAACTTGAGAGTGCACCAAATTTGTTTCTATTAAATTTTGGTTTTGTAGATATAGAGATAGTTCGAGATTTTTGATCACCCCTGGTACTAATAGATACTAACGCAAGGTTTTTCATATAGATTTTATGTGTTTAATTTCTTTGTGTTTCATTGTTGATAATTAATCTTTTGATAGATATTATAAGTTATCTGTGGCAAACTTACACAAGTTAGTTATCTTTGATCACTACACAAGGAGTTTATTTCAATACGCACTATTTAACAACTGTTCGATAATACATGTAATACTAAATAAATTACTTCAAGCCACACTATAACACAATTCCTCTTTTAAAAGCGTTAAATATTATTTGAAATATTTTGCAACTGTAATTCTCTTCTACATTTAAAGATTGTTATGTCCCTCCATAGATTTGAAAACAAAATTCTGTGCTAAAAATAGACCACGTGCTGCTATCAATGTATTTGTTCTTTAAGCCCCCTAAAATTATCTAAAAGTAAAATAAGAGAGAGAACAAATTGTTTTTTTTGGATTTTTTAAGGCCTGCCCCCCCCCCCCCCATTCAATTATGTATATTTATTGTATCCATAAAGACTTAAAATTTGATAAAAATATAATTTACTTTAGCCCCCCCCCCCCCCCCTTAACCACAGCTAAATTTACATTACAATTTGCAATTTTTACAATTTTGCATAAATTTGAAACAATATTGCGTTTAAATTGCATTTATAATTACAATTCTGTCACTGCCATTGCCATTTACGTGCAATGAAATAGAAAAAACAAGAGCCATAGACTAAAAAAAATTGCAAAAATCAATATTATAACAACTTGAAAAAAAATAAGATAAAAAAGTAGTATTTTATATCGCGCCCTATCTTATGTGAACTCTAAAGCGCTTAACATAGATAATTATAACAATCTACAAAATAAAAGAAAGACTAAAACAATCTTACACATATAAAAAAGTAAGAAATTCAGAAAATACAGTCACATGTTAAAACAGTCCATACGTACATGCACTTTTCATTTCAAATTTTAAAATTAAGTCCCCCTTTAAAAAGATATGTAAAACAGTTTCATGCATGATGTCAGTTAAATCAGTATCCGATTTTGATTTTAAAAGACATGTTTGTAGGAACACCCCCGGTTATTTTGCCGATTATATAGATACTGATTACTTCTAAAATAGAAAACATAGGTAAAGACATTTTAAAAGTCGTATTGGGACCAATCTTATTCCGGAAACTGTATGTGCAGATTCGTGAATTAGTTTTCGTGAATGACTTCCTACTTGATTTCGTTATTCTAAGGGGCGTTCTGTGTGGAAAATATTAAACATTTCCTTCTGAATTCTAACAATGGTAAGCATTTCTGGGCAAATTGTTGATATTTTTTTGGTTTAAAAGATTACTTTCGGAAAGTCTTTTCCGCACAAAAATAATGTCTCCGTGCTAAATTATTTCGTGTTCATTTGTTCAAAGAAGGTAAACATGGTATAAACGCTTTTTCATTGAAGTGAAAGTAAACATTTGTTTATAACATACACATTCATGCAACAAAGATGAGTATTTTATTAAATAAAATCATTTTCACAATTAGCTGATGAATTTTAGCGTACCATTTAATCTTATTTGTAGAAATTCCGATTTTGCGGAGACCTGGATTGCCCAGACTGGGTTCTGGCTGAAATCAGTATTCTGTCAAAAATGGTAAGAAACTCAGTGAAGATTGTGTAAAGATTAAAAAAATGATGTTTTGAAAATATTTTATTGACAATATGTCAAAAGGATTGGGAGCAAGTTTCAAAAACTTAGATAGGCCTCTCCCATAAAAAATCACAGGTACTTGTGACCCCCCCCCCCCCCCCCCCCCCATATTCAACCCCGGGGCTAATTGGACATTTTTTTCACAAATTATATTTATTACACTTATTCATCATGTGTACAATATGAAAAAATTGTCAAAACCCCAAAACAATCACTAAACAAAAAAAAATACCCACTTATACATCATAAAGGAGAAAGGTATGCCACTCCGGTTTGTTTACGTTGAAATTTCCCTAAGTAAAAGCAACGGAAGTGCATTGAAAATGTATGATAACACCGAGAGAGATTATTACGTCAGGCAAAAACTCTCTCGGACGTTATCCTAATAAGTGAAACATTCTCTATGCACTTTTGTGATTACCTAAGGAAATTTCAAAGTTCTGACTGGAATACTGTTTAAGGAGATATTGTGGGATTCTTACGAGATGCGGAGTTAATCGGATAGCATGGATGAAGACAGAAATATATGTAGAGACGGTGTGAATCGACATTTTAGGTTGAAATTAAATAAATACATGTTTTTAAACTCAGAAAGACCAGTGGGGGTACAACGTATACAAACCAGAGTTGCATACCTTTCTTCCTTATAATGTATAAGTGGGCATATTTTTTTTTTTTGTGGAGCGATTGTTTTGGGGTTTCGACAATTTTTTTATATTGTACACGTGGTAAATAAGTGTAATAAATATAATTTGTAATTCCCCGTTATATATTTGCATCTGCCAGTACACAGGAATAGGTTTTTTTATAGTTTCTTTACATTTGGCCATTAAAAAGCAAAAGCACACTGGTCATCCCCCCCAACAAGTTAATTAAATCAATATATTATAAAATTCATTGATTGTAAGAAATTGCATCTATCGTTTTCCCCCTTTTGTTTTATTTAACTTTTCATCTGCCAATATTCTATTGAAAATTGTACGCAATCTTGCTGATCAAAAAGTGTGTTATTACATGTACGTTTTGCGTTCTTGCCTTTTGCTTAATCTCAACGCAAAATGTAACAACACAAAATGCAATAATCAAAAAATCGTGTTATTACATTTTGTAATACATCGTGTTATTACATTTTCCACACAGTTTATAAGCAAAATATATAGAGGATATCTATATTGTGTGATTTGATATTGGCTTTATCCAACGAGTTGAAATGGTGTATATATTCGCGAGGCTTGCCGAGCGAATATACACCATTTCAACGAGTTGGATAAAGCCAATATCAAATCACACAATTATAGATGTTCTATTTATCTCATACGACTTTCGTTTTAACAAAATTTTGAGACTTCCCCTGCGAAACTACATGAATGACTGCCAAAATCAAATTGATGACGTATAACTTGATGACGTAGCACCGTTGATGTTTACATGCGTCGAGAGAAAGTAGATCGAGTTCAAAATTTAGAATATTTGCTATCTGTGTCTTTGAAAACATCATGTGAAAATTGCTGGAGCTTTACATCGAACGAACTTCTGACTGAAAGTTGTTAGGACTATGGGGATCGTGAAAATCAACTCTTTTTACGATGGCAGTAGAAATCATGCTAGGCAAGGCTAGGGGCCTAGACTTTGTCTAGATTGTTTGCTGATCCATGGTAAGTTACACCTACATTACTAGGTAGGCATACGTAGTATAATATAAGAAAGCATTGTTAAAGATGTCAAAGGAGTCTTATAACAACAACTTAACTGGTATATGTAGGCTTTACTTTCTCCGAAAACGATCTAAGAGGGGGGGGGAGTAACATCTGTCTTCAAATAGCCAACGGGTTCCTTGATAAAATAAGACACTTCTTTGACATCTTGCTTTTAACGATATTGCTACCCTTTATCATTCATTTTATAAGGGCAACAATTTTCACAAATAAAAGTTTCAATAAAATAAAATCTTGAAGCGAGGGTTCGTGTCAAAACCGGAAGTGCTATTGATAAAGCATCTACCCGTTGATAAAGCATAAGTTTATCCAACGGCCTGTATCACCAACACGTATGAGATAAATTAAATATATGAGTAAATATTTCTACTGATTTATATTAATGATGTATGGTATTTTGTCACAGAGAAACTTCACATTTTGTGTTCAGTAAAATAAAATAAAAACTTAGATTTAAGGAAAGGTTCAATGTATATTCAGTCACACAATATATATACCGTAGATCTGATGTTAACAAACTTTTCTTTTTCAGACTTCAATAAAGATGAAGTTACTGTGTGTACAAGTTATCAAAGACATGCTATCAGAGGGCATCGATGTAAGTTTGTTGTGATTAAAGAAAATTAAGACTATTATTCAAAAAATATGTAAATTATTTATATATGTCAACCTGCTGTGTTTGAATGTTCACTTTTTTTATGTAACATGAGTCAACTGCATATGAAGAAACATATATAACTATAATTTTCATTTTGGAAATCCATTAATTTTTGGAAAGTAAAAAAAATTATGTATCCTTTTAAAAAAAATTAATATTTGAATAATCATGATAATTGTGTACACCTAGTTATATGCATTCAAATCACACAGTTTTTTTCTTTCATTTCAGTATGAAAAGGTTTATAAAATAACACACGATGCCAAATTTGGTAAGTAGATAGTTTTCACTTATTTTATAATCATTCAGGAGAGTATTGTATAATTTCCATCTTTCAATACTGAGAAAAACACAATAAAAAGTACAGTTCTTTACACTTTAGAATTTACTTGAATCTTAGTTGGAGAAACTTTCTGTGTTTTATTTTATGGTGCAAGTGTGGGAGTTATTTACTCAGTGAATCTCTATTTTATTGACATTTTTTACCTGACCTCCAAAAATGTAGTTATGCAAGACATAAATCGATCCAAAAATATACAAAATATTGTTTATTATTCATTTATGTCAACATCATAAGTTGAATTCATCTGCCATGTAAACTGACCTTGATCAATTTTATTTTGGGACAGCCAATGAGAATTCAGGATCTATAGGAGCAGATCTTTTACAAATTTCCTTATCCCTGTTTATGAAAAAATAGCACATGGAATGGTTTTTTTTGTTGATGTTTAGTGATACCAGTCAACGCAATCATTGATAAACACCAACATTTGCTCTATTAAGTTATTCTAAATTTTAAGTGAAAGTCTCAGTACATCACACAAGAACTGTCATGGCTTCCAGGGGCTGACAAATAGATTTTTAAGGCACTAGTCCAAGGGCAAGTACATGGTCAAAATTGACTTGCCCTACCTGAATTTTTGCTTGCCCTACCATAAACTAATTCTATATTTATAGATATTTCAAAAAAGAGGAAGACAAATGCTGAGCAAGCCCCCATGCCCAGCTTTAAATTTATGGCCTACAAATAAATTCTACTTTTGATAAGTCACTTGCCCGCGGGCAAGTGGTTGATAAAATTTCACTTGCCCACCCCTAAAATTCACTAGCCCCGAGCGTCGGGCATTGGGATTTGTCATCCCCTGGCTTCTGAGGAGAGTGACTGCATGGTAAACACACAGATTTATTTTACATGGTTTTGCATTTAATTGGCTATGTTGTTGACAGTGACATTTTTTAAAATTAATGTATTAGACGTACCAGAAAGTTGAATGTAAAAACAATTTATTTTCCCTGCAGTCACCCGTATTTGAAAAATACACAATGTATATTTGCACCATAAAGGAAATGCTGTGGAATTGTAGTCCTCTCCAGAAAATATTACGGTAGATTAAAAAAAAATCAGAAAAATCTACATAATTGCAGCCGCAAAAAGATATGGTTTAAAAACGTGGATAGAAATATAGACTCATATTAAAACTTCCATTTTTAAGTTTACATTTATGTTGATATTAATATATTCAAATATTGTCATTAATAGTCTCATTAATTTATTAATATATACCCCCCCCCCCCCAGAAAAAAAGGGTTTAGTGTGCATTTTTTGTTACAGAGACTGGAGATGTAAAGGCTTCCATAGCTGCCTTGACTTTTATATTGTCAAGTGCTGCTAAATATAGCTGTGATGGAGAGACATTGTCCAACGAACTTCAGCAACTGGGGCTCCCCAAAGGTAGGTAGTTCTGATTAACTTCAATAGCCAGAGATCCCCAAAGGTGAGCGATTCCAATAAACTTCAATAGTTGGGGCTCCCCCAGAGGTAGAGGGTAAGATACCAGAGGCATAACATCAGCTTTGGAACTAACTAAAACTCAAATTCAGAATTACAACCCAAAAAATATATGTTTAGTTGTAATTGCCATGAGTTATTATCGCAACTTGTACTTGACCTTTTGTGCTTAGGTTTCAGTGTCTCAATAATTGATAAATAGGAAGTTTTTTTAATCTGATTTACAGAACACGCCACCTCCCTGTGTAAATCGTACAGTGACAGCTCAGACAAACTTCAAACACACCTCAGGAAAACAAGTCTAAGATGTAAGTATAAAACAAGTCTTACATGTAAATGTAAGTTTAAAACAAGTCTAAGATGTAGGTATAAAACAAGTCTTAGGTGTAAGTATAAAACAAGTCTTAGGTGTAAGTATAAAACAAGTCTTAGATGTAAGTATAAAACAAGTCATAAATGTAAGTATGAAACAAGTCTTAGATGTAAGTGTAGAAGAAGATTTAGATGTAAGTATAAAACAAGTCTTAGATGTAAGTATAAAACAAGCCTTAGATGTAAGTATAAAACAAGTCATAAATGTAAGTATAAAACAAGTCTTAAATGTAAGTATAAAACAAGTCTTAGATGTAAGTATAAAACAAGCCTTAGATGTAAGTATAAAACAAGTCATAAATGTAAGTATAAAACAAGTCTTAAATGTAAGTATAAAACAAGTCTTAGATGTAAGTATAAATCAAGTCATAGATGTAAGTATAAAACAAGTCATAAATGTAAGTATAAAACAAGTCATAGATGTAAGTATAAAACAAGTCATAAATGTAAGTATAAAACAAGTCTTAGATGTAACTACAAAACAAGTCTTAAATGTAAAGTACAAAACAAGTCAGAGGTGTAAGTACAAAACAAGTCTTAGATGTAACTACAAAACAAGTCATAATTGTACGTACAAAACAAGTCTTAGATGTAAGTTCAAAACAAATTTTAGATGTAAGTTCAAAACAAATTTTAGATGTACGTAGGTGTAAAACAAGTCTTAGATGTAGGTATAAATCAAGTCTTACATGTAAGTATAAAAACAAGTCATAGGTGTAAGTGATTTGGAAGCTCAGGGTAATAAATTTTTAGCAGTATGTTTGCCCATACACATTTCCATATTTACATTACTTTTGGTGGAGATCTAACAAATAACTTGAGATATGATTCCATCACCCTAGTTTTTTTGGTTTTTTAATCTTTTAATTATCAATCAAAATAAGAAAATAAATTTCATTTTTCTGTAATACATATAATTCTACAATTGTTTACATTATGGAAATTATGCTGAATCTTTATTGGTTTTAGATGTTATATTTTAGTATCACACCTAGAGAAGACGGAGTGGAGAGTGGACTATATCCTCAGTTCCAGTGAACTTAAGGTCAGAGGAATCTGAGCATTGTGTTTATTGTGAATTTTGGGTTATTCATGTGCGGTCTCATCTGAAGGACCAGTCTTTATTTCTCACACTGGGATTTGAACTCACAGTATAAACTTAAAAGATCAACTCCTTACTATGCGACTGTAGCGCAATTGCTCTAAGCGCTGTGCCATACAGATTGTATAGATCTGAAATGATGAGCTGAAGGAGACAGGGTAGGAAGAGGAGAAATCAGTCAGATATACATGTATAGAGCGGGTAGGATAGGGAGGGAATATATTTGGGTTTTGATAGGAAGTAAGGACAAAAATCTTAGACAAGAGGGTTAAATTTGTTTGGGATAAAAGAAAGGGAAGCTTTGCAGAATGTCAAAAAATTATCTAAAAGTGTTTGGGCTGCATGAAGGGCAGTATATTAGATAGAAAAATTAAAGGGAAATTGAAAAGCTATGTAGATACCTTAATCTGTATTAAAATTAATTTTAAAAAAAAATTGATCATGTACATGAATGATCATATGAATTTTTTTATCAGGAAGTGAACAAACCATGTGTTCAGATGAGATTACAGGTACGGAACCCTGACACAGGGGCAACAACTTCTGTCTCCTTCACAGTAGATATGGATAAATTCAGAGTACTTCTAAGTGGTAAGAACAATTTTAACATAACAAAAACATTTTTAAACACAGAAAATACAAATAAATTTGTCAAAATATTGAAAATACGGTAACAATTTGAGTCATGTATACATCTGTAAATTGAACTGTATTGTATACAGGGTTAATTTTATCCTTTATTACTTTTTGCCCTTTTACACTTGCTAACAATTTTCCCCAATTTTAAATTCGCCAATTCACAGTTCTGTTTAAGAAATTATACATCTCCCATTTTAAATTCGCCCAAATGAGACAAGGGCGAATGGGGGCAAAATTTCCCTGTATACAGTATGTTGTTTAAACGCGTAGATTTTCTAAATTCTCTTTCAAAGTTTCACAATATTTGCATTTTCGGTGACAAAAAATTGTACTAGATTAACAAGGGTGGTTTTAGGCATAAAGGCGGAAACTTTAACATTGTAGAAAGTTTACAATTTCTTGAAATTTTACAAATATTTTATTCTTATCATTTACAACCAAATAAGTCAACATATATACCAATCCAGGCATCCACTTTTTGAGATAATATTTACCAAGAAATGAATTTTTGTGATAGATGGAAATTTGTCTAAATTCTTGATTGTAATTTTTTGCAGTTTAAGAACGAATTTTTAAATTGGAATGATTTTTCTTAATTAAAATATTTTATAAGAAGTGTATTTTCTTTTATCTCAACAGAACTTAAACAAGCAGAGACAGTCATGGCAAATTTAACGTGACATCACCCCCAGGAATATATAGATAAAAACTTTTTTATTAAGAAAAATTGTGCAATGTACTAGATATGTGTATTTTATACTTATTATTGTAATAAATGATTTGACAAAATAGAAATATTGTTGTGCATTAATGAATCTTCAAAATATGATTCCAGAAAATTCAGAGTATAAATGGGGGAAAGCAAAACAAACTCACCAGTATTGTCAGTACGTGTTCCCTGATGCGTGCAAAGTTTAACAAAATAAACACACTTGGAAAACATAATTTGGTTTTGTTAACAAGGCACGAGCTCTGTTATTGTTAATACTTACTGTTCACCGGGTGTGTTCAATTTATTTGTTATACTCTGCAGACATTACTGAGCATGGACTGACAATAAACATTAAATTCAAAAGATACATGTATCCAATAAGTTGTCACTTGTTTCGCCCTTTATGCAAATTAATCGAAGTTTTAACTAACTCATGCTTCAGAACTGAATTCAGATGTGTGACCAAAGGGCTATTTTATAAAAATAATCAATTTCATAATTTGTGTATTAATTGAGTCAGTAACCTTCCTGTTTCTGAAAAAAATTGATGGTAAGATAATCTAAAGTCTTAAAGATGAGATAGGTGTCCAAATGTACAAGCATGTCTGAAATTTTATGTACGTAACTTGGTGTCTACAGTGACTGTTTTTTAAATCAATAAGCTGTTCTTCTCTGGTGAATCCTTTTTGAAGTATCTAAACACTAGTTTGCATGTTTTATTGCATGACTTATTTCTGCCTTATTCTATTATAATCAGAAAATATATCCAAGATTACCAATGGACACCGTTAATTACATAAGCACTAAGCAAGTAACATATTACTAGAGATTAACAAGTTAAAATATGAAAATAATGTAATCAATAAGGTATGATGAAGTCATGTTTAATATTATATTTAATGGAATTTATTTAAAAAGTCACAATTTTTATTTCTAGTTTCAAAACAGGAGAAATTATGTAAGTAACATGTAACATGGAACTCTCGAATCAGGCTTTAAAAAAACGAAAAAAAAAAAACAAGACAATCAAACACTTGTCTTTGATACTTTTACTATTTCATTTCGAAGCTTAGTAATAGACCAGCTTCCAAAGAGAATTAATGCAGATAAGTAAATTGTCAAATGCATTGCTAAATATCCTATGTCTTCTATTTTGAGTCTTGTGGATCTTTGTGTCATTGTTACGAACATAATTCAGTCATTTCTTGTAAATCTGAAAGAAAAAAAAGAGATATAAAACAAAATACACAATGATGTAATCAATACATATGCTGTTTATATTTATTATATATCCTTGAAAAAACGAGAAACTAGGCAATTAAAGCACAAATTATGTCACTACTTCAAGTTTTCGTGTCTCCTTTACGAACGTAATTGTGTAAACGATATGGCAATATTAAAAAAAATATTCAATAAGTATTCATCCTTTGATAAGAACAGAACAAAACTAACAAATGTGGAATAATAACATTCACTCAAATTGATACAATATGAATATATTAATACCAAATCTATTATGTACGTAGCCTCTTTTTTCCAAATGGACACGATGAGTATCGCCATGTTTTCTAGCAGACAGCTGCGCCACCTTTTACTTTCGTTTTTAATTTATGATTATACCACTGCTACGGACTTCCTGAGCCAAACTTATGATTCATTGCAATTGGCTGTTATTTTAGCAATCATACTGAAAGCTTTTATGTTTGTAACGGTCAATGCAAGTCACCAAACATTTTACAATCAGAGATCATTTAAATACTTGCAAAAAGAACTGAAGCATATTGTTAAAAATAATATATCACAAATACTAATTAATTAAACACAAAAATTGAACTTGACAAATTATTTAGTGTTTGTAGAGAGGTGTCAAAAACTTCAATGCATATACAATCGTTACGAACATAAACCATATATTTTTAAGTTCTAATTAGGATAATTTTAGCATGTTTGACAAAATAAATATATTATTTCGTTTACGAGGGTTGTCCCAGAAAATCGTGGACAAAGCGTTTTTCTCGAAAAGTAATGGGCGCACTAAGCTGAAATTATCAGTAAATGTTTATTCATCATATTTAAGTGAGTCATAATGTTTTTGATAATATATATTCAAAAATAAAGATTTTATTCTGCTTGAATGTGCACAAGGTACGGTTCGGCGCACGGTAAAAATAGCAAGGTTATATTAGAGAAGACATAAGAATTAATTCATAATAAAAGTTTTCAATACATAAGATTAGGATGAAAATTATCCTAATTCCATTCCTTAATCAATTGTATCGTCTATTTAAAAATTTCAAGGCATTTGGTTAATTTTTGGCAGTTTCCCGAGCATTTGAAATGGGAAAGTAATAAACACAATACACGAAAAATGGCGACTTTTTATGACGTTACGGCGCACCGGAGAGCAGATCAGATAGATAAGGATGATGTAATGACGCCTTAAGAGACTTTAAATGAATACAGAAGAAAGAAAATATGAAAAATATCACCAGATCTTTAGTATATAAATGAAATGAAAGTTTTCTTAGTGAAGTCTTCGTGGTCGAGTCCCCAGATAGCACAAAACATATGGACAGACTGCCATTTGTAACAGCAAAGGACGCTGTCACTTTCAACCGTCGATCTGAGATTCTCTTTTAGTTGAATGATGGTGAGAATACTGTCTGTAATTTGCTAATAAATATTCAGAAGATTGCTTGAGTGTGCCACATTGGTTTCTGAACTGGTTATAGATACTCACATATGTAAATCAAATAAAATGTCTAAATTTAAGTGGGGTTTATCCAACTTTAAGTTTAGCAAAGATGAAACGTGACGCTGTTTTAGACACTATGACGTTATCATCCGTGCGCCGTAGGGCGATACAGTACATAACATAAAATATCATAATTTGTTTACCTATGCATATATCTATTTGAAATTTGCTATGTATATTCATAATTTATCTACTAAAAAGTGGTGAAAATTTCAGAACGCAGTGATGATTATTTTTCAAACTAGACAACTTGTCCACGATTTTACGGGACAACCCTCGTATATGCTAAGACAATGTACACATACAAGGGTTGTCCAAAAAGTTTGTGGACAATAACGTTTTTGTGAAAATAAATGGTCCTATATAAATCTTTTGTATATCAAAATATTTCTTATGAAAAAACAAATCAGGATGATATAAATTTTATTGATGGGAAGTAATATTTTTGTAAAAATCGGGGTCTTTACAGGTCGCGGATAGTGCGCACGGACCAAAGTTAAAATGACATTAACTCTGATATCAAGTGTTCAGATTAAAATGATTATTTTCTATATAAGACAAGTCAAAAATTAATAAAAATTTTATGTGGCACAAATAAAGAGGTTATAATCATTTTATGATATCTTAAGTATCGCTTACTATATAGACAGTACAAATACTAAACAAAAACCCTACCAAATATGTGTCAAAACTCGACAAAAAAAAGTGACGTCAGCCCTTCGCACGGGGCAGCGTCCGATCAAATAATAAGTTTTTATACGGTTGAAACGACTTGGAGACAAAACATTTGTTAAAACAATTCAATATTATTGAAATATATTTAGTGTATCAATTTTAGATCGGTATATACGATTTTTCAATGTGTGTACAAATTCGAAGACAATACAAGAATTTAAAAAACACTTGTTATTTACTGAAAATGAAGATTTCTATTCATGACGTTGTAATAAATCTAGAGCAGCGTCGGACTTGGGTGTGCAGTTTGTGTATACAAACTGTTTATTTAGACGACGCTCGTAAGTTTTTGTGCATTGTTTTGAATTTTGAAAATTAAATTAACTATAATCTATACTTGAAGATTATTGCTAGCATTTGGAAGTTCATTGCGCCATAAAAAAAAGAAATGAAGTGTGTGTCCTTGAACATGTGTTAAGTCAAAATCCAAATGTTTGACGTTAAAATAAAATTAGCATAACGTCAGACTGGTCCGTGCGCACTATCCGCGACCTTTAAAGACCCCGATTGTTACAAAAATATTACGTTCCGTCAATAAAAATTAAATCATTCTGATTAGTTTTTTCATAAGAAATATTTTGATATACAAAAGATTCATATTGAACCATTTGTTTTAACATAAACGCCATGGTCCACAAACTTTTTGGACAACCCTCGTATATCATCACAAATGATTTTTTTTAATGATACAATATATTTATGCCTATTCGAAAATAATGTCACATTTTCTGTGATTGAAATCCCCTAAATGCAATACAACAATGACCAATATTTTTTTTATTCCTCAACTCACATTCATAAAACTATTTATACTTTATCCTTACACAAATATCAAATCGTATTAATATCAATCTATCTGCTTACACTTTAATTATTGGAAAATAAAGGAGAAAAGAAATACATTTTAAAAATTCACCATTATTGAAGAATGAGTTAACTACATGTATTGGTAATGCCCTGGTATACCCACACACACAGAACAGTGATTCCTAGAATATACACCTTATCACTGGTGAATGAATTTATTATGTCTTTATGAAGTCTTATGAATTCTCACAAGAATTCATTATTACTCGTAGTATGTCTTTAATGTACAAAGAATAATCTTTTTACATGGAATTGTTTAAGGTACTCTGAATTCGTGAGTTGAAAATGGGAGTGTAGGGAAAACACCAAGAATAATACCCTTAAAGTTTACAGTTATTCCCAGGCCCTGATGACTTTGAGAGTCTTCACATACGTACTGTAACATGCTCTTTCTACAAAATTTAGTACCTAGCTCCTAAATTTGCCCAAGTTTGTAAAAATCTAGAGCCCATTTTGCAAAAGATCTTTCGACTAAGTAAAGAAAAATTCTTCTGTTTTTTTGTTTTTTTTACATTGAATTGAAAATAGTTTTTCAAAATCTTTCAAAAAGAAAGTAGAAAGATCAAATCACCGTAGCAATTTTAAACAGAATAATAAATTTTGCAGAATGTTAAGATCAACTTATTTTGGGTATTAGTTGTAAGAACTTTTTTGAAACTGATCACTGATTTTTACTAGAAAATTTTTTTTTATTGAAACAATAGAAATTAAAATTACCGCAAAATTGAGAAAACAAGATTGTTTTTTGGAGAAAAGACAATTTTCTGAAACTATATACATGTAATTAGCTTTTATTTGTACTGGTAAAATAACCCATGGTATAGTACACCGGTATCAGATTTTCACATTTTTTATATCACAATTTAGACAACATTTGGATATCACAATAAAAAAGCGATGTATCGAATTTCACCATTACTGAAAACATTTCGATTTCACTCATTTACTCGGTAAACTTATTTTCCAAAACGTTAGCTGCTTCCTGGCAAGAGCTGTTAATCAGTTGTTCAGTTATCATGGAACAATGTGAGATTTAATTCTGAATGAAAAAATCCTTTTAGTAATTATAGTTTAAAATCTGTAAATTCAGATCTATGTAAATCTAAACAGAAAATCCTTTTGAACCAAAATCAAAGAAAACTTTACAATTCCTCTCCAACAACAGACACCCCAAAAAATCATAACAAACAAAATGTGTGTGATTCAAAAGTTGGCCTTTTAAAAAAAGGTCTACATTTTGTAAATTTAAATGTTTGTCACATTTTACCGAAGTTAGATGAATTAATTTTATTTTTACAGGATCAACAAAATGTTGACATTTTTTCTCTATGTGAAACTTTTCTTGACGAAAATATTAGTGATTGTATTATAAATGTAAATGGGTATACTTTTGAAAGAAAAGATAGAAAAGGAAAGGCGGGTGGTGGACTCATATATTTCAAATGATTTGAAATATAAACGGCGAACTGATTTAGAAATTAGTAATTTAGAAACATTGTGGCTTGAAATTAATCTTAAGAATTCTAAACCTATACTTTATTGTTCAGTTTACCACCATCTGCCCCCTCCTGCTGGGTAGACGATTTTGTTAAAGGTTCAGTGCGCTACCTGCTGTGACGATCAGGAAGTGATTATTACAGGTGATTTCAATATAGATATGCTCAAAGACCCCCCGCAAGTTGGTCATCTGCAATTGTAGATTTGGGAAACACAATTAATTAACACCCCAACAAGAAATTACCAATAGCTCTAAAACTCTCATTGACCATTTCTACACTACGCACCCTGCTAACATATGTGAAATATCAGTACCCCCTGTAGCAATGTCTGACCATTATCCAATATGTGCTACCCGAAGATCTAACAGCATGCAACGCAAAGGCAGACACACTGAAATACAATACCGTGACTTTAAAACCTTTAATGATGATTTTTTGCATGATTTAAATAATGCAAATTTTGATGAATTAATTCTCCTGCATGATCCTGATGAAATTTTAACATATTTTTATGCAATTTTCAATTCTGTACTTAATAAGCATAAAGTTAAAACAAAGCGTGTGAAATCAGCGCACAAATGGTTAACTCCAGAAATAAATGAGGCTAATTAAAAGAGATCAATTTAAACAGGGAGACATGGGCAATTTTAGATTTTGGAGAAACAAGGTCACCTCTCTAATTAATGATGCAAAATCTACATATTATAAGACAGTAATTGAAAATAGTTCTACATCAAAAGAAATGTGGGGTCATTTAAATCAGCTTTCCTCAAAATCAGATAAATATTCTCTTCCAATATAACTTATAATGGATTAGAATTTGATAATTTAAAAGACATTTCAAATGCTTTTATAGCATTTTGCACATATTCCAAGAAAATTGTTAAATAATCTTTCATTGACTAGTTTTGATTCAGAAAAATTGAAAAGATACACGGAAACAAAACTTGGAGATCAAGACTTTTTTGAAATTCCATTGATCAATCAAAAGTTTTGATATGTTAAATAGGCTTGACATAAACAAATCTGCTGTAGACTTTCTCTTAAAATTTCAGCTAGTGTAATATCCAAACCTCTAACACACTTAATAAATTCCAGCATAATATACAGTTAAAAATAGCAAAAGTAACTCCTCTTTTTAAAAAGGGTGATAAATCAGACCCAGGAAATTATAGACCAATCTCAATCTTACCAACTATTTCGAAAGTCTTAGAGAAGCATGTAGCAGAAAATATACGAATCTTTACTTCTCACTATGATTTATTAATGAAAGCACAATCTGGATTTAGTTTCACTCTTGCCAGACAGCTCTCACAAAACTAACTGATAATTGGCTACATGCAATAGATGAAGGAAATTTCGCATTACATTGTTTTAGCAAAGCATTTGATCTTAAATCATGATATACTTATTACTAAACTTAAATGCTACAACGTTGTCCTATATCATCAATGGTTTGATTATCGTTGTCAAGTGTTACAATTGGTGCGTACACATCTGAATCACTGCCTGTCACAGCAGGTGTGCCACAGGGAGAGAGGTCCTTTGTTATTCCTGTTATATATTAATGATTTACCATTATCTGTTGAACATTGTAATATTGATATGTTTGCTGATGACACTACAATGCATTTTCATGGTAACAATATTTCATATATTGAAGCAGCTCTGAATCAAGACCTTTTTCAAATACAAAACTGGTGTCAACAAAATCAGATGATTTTGAATACAAAATCGAGTATGTTACATAACACATCATAAATCAAAATTAGAAAACGCTAATCTTCATTTACAACTTTCCAACCCCTTGAAAATGTTACAACAGGAAATTATTAGGTGTTCACATTGATCATAATCTTCAATTTACTAACATGTAGATGCAGTTTGCAAAACTCTTGCATATAAATTATTTACTCTACAAAAATTTTCCTTCCATTGCATACTAGAAAGCTTTTTATAACGCATTTATTTTACCATCAATTTTATATTGTCTATCTATTTGGGGTAACTACATTCACATCGATAGAATATACAAACTTCAAAAACGAGCAGCTAGGATTATTTTAAATGAAAAATACGATGCACCTTCAATGCCCTTGTTTAACATATTAGGCTGGTTAACAGTTCATGAACTTCTATATTTACAGAAAAGCATTCTGATGTTCAAAACATTCCATGGTATGTCTCCTGATTATATGCATGATTTTTTTGAATTTCAAAGTTGTGGATCATACACGCTACGCTCACAGACAAATTCAGAACTTCGTTTACCAAAATTTAAAACTAATTTATTTAAAAATTCTTTGCAATATTCAGGGGTTATTATAAATGGAATGAGTTGATTACGGAATTCCCAATCCCTTTCAATATTTAAAAGTAGGGTAGAACATTTTTTACTTATGTCATCTTCATGAAGAAAAAAAAAAATTCATTCCTCTGAACTTATAATGAAACGAAAGTGTTTAATTTATTTAGTGTAACAAAATGTGTGTTTATATCTTATTGTTCCATGTTTGTGATTATTGTCTTTATTATTGTATAAAACATTGTATATGTGTTTTTAAGAAGGCCCCGATAAGACTAGTGCTTAATTTACCTTCTATAAATAAAGTATTATTATTATTATTATTATTATTATTAATATCTGAAGCAAAAAATCCTTTTAGTCAATGTTTTCCTTTATTGTAAGCTCCTGATCTGCCATTCCAGGCTGCTTCGTGTTCTTGAGATAAACAATCCAGAGAAGTAAAGCACAAATAAAACCGCGGTTTCTCCAAACAAAAGGTAACTGAACCACATCGGAGTGAAGGTCTCCAATGACGATGATTTATCATAAATCCCACCGATGCCGCCACGAGAAAAAGTGAGGCTATTTTGCCCGTAACTTTTAAAAATTTCTGTTCTGTCCACATAAAAACGGTTGGAAAAATTACAGACATAGAAAGCCCTGCTAAAACAGAAAATATCCATACACCATATATGACGTCATATTGTGACGTAAGAAGAAAGCCAAGTAATGATAACAAAAGCGCACAGTTGTAGGTAAAGATCATTTTCGCGGGGCTGAACCATCTGACGAGGAAAATTCCAAAAACGTCCAACAGCAAATGAAGACCAATAGGCGGAAGTGATGTAGCTTCCATCTGCATTTGACCAGTGTAATTGTGACGTCACAAATGTTGTCAGGAAACCTGCAAAACTGTTCTCTACGGCTACGTATACAGCTATATAAACTACCATATTTATGAATCCTACAATTCGTAAGCGTCGATGAGACTTTCTATCATTTTCTTCGTCTTCTGTTTTCTCTTTTTCAAGTCTCTTCTGCAGTGATATACAGCAAAAGACAATAAACGGAAGTGACGTCAAAAAACAAACCCCCGTAGTAATAGTATAAAAATGTAAATCAGTTGTTTGCACCTAGCCGACTGCGCACTTGTGGATAAATTGCTTACATTGTACAAGTTTTCAATTATTCCTGTACTATTTATAGAATTTGAGTTAAACGTTGTCCTGTTCATCACGTGATTATCGTTGTCAAGTGACATAACATACGGTGCCGTTGCTAAGGGAGAGAGTCCAACAGCAAACGCGAAATGTAAAGCGTTGAAGTAAGCATCGCCTTCATTTCCCCAGGTCACAACCATACCTGCATTTCCGCCTATTAAAAACAAAATCGAGTTACATATACATATATGTTTTTCTCCTACGATTTCCTATTAGTCCGCGTAAGGATAAGCTACATGTATACAATTAAGATTCAACATTTAATATTTACATTTCCAATAAATTTTCCCTATAATTCTTTACAAAATAAAATGCAGTATATTTTCTCATGAACTACATTAGGTATGTATCACAAATAAGCATGAATATCACCATTGTTACGTCATAATACCGCTCTTGACGTCAAAAAGTCAAAAAATATAGTGCACAGTGTTTTGTTTTAAAAATACCAGTTGAACGGCGCAAAGTTATGGCAAGTCATCAGAAAAATAATGTAAATATAAGAAATGAATTTAATTTTTGAAGATTCATGAGGTTATGAACTACGACGCTTCACGCCGGCATATTTATCATGAAGCGCTAACTCATGAATCTTCAAAAAATTAAATTCATTTCTTAAATATACCCGATACTTCGTGTGTACTTACATGTGTCCAAACCGCCACCAAAAGCCCCCTTAACAATATGAATAATGACCATGACCTCGTACAACCCACACCACGGAATAATGGCTACAATGACGCCGTATCCTGCGGTGGCAATAAACATGAGCAGGTTTCTGTCTAAGACTCGCTTGTCAAAGAGAAAGCCTGTCAACAAAGAGCCCAGGAGGTATCCAACGGTCCCCATGGTAAAGAACAGAGACCCCTCCTCGAGTGTAGCGTGGGAAATAAGTCTTAGGTCTGGAAAGGTAGGTCCAAACTGGCCTTCCACCCAGCCCTGAAAGACAGAAGTTAAAAAGTTGATTATTATAAAATTCGATCGCTACTCTTGACTTTCATCTACATGCTGTAAGTTTTATTGTATTACATGTATTCATATTTTATTGTACGAGAAGCCGCGCGTGCTTCATGAAAAGTATGGAGATAAAGAACAGTTATTCAAGATCAGAATCATAAAACAATATAAAATAGGAGTAGAACAAACACGGACCTTCAAAACACATCAGAGGTGGAATCAGGTGACCTGGAGGAGTGAGCATCCCATGTCGACTGGCCACATCCGCCTTGTGCTCCGTGTCATGATCGGGAAATTACGGATAAATCCGTCATTTATTTAGTGTATAAATAATTTCACTAACAATTAGTACGAAATGCGTCATTCATCATTTGACTCAATGTTAAATTGTATTTTTTTTTGACAAGATCATTGTACCTATAATAGAACTTACTAAATGATGACTTTAAACGAGACTGCTGATATGCTTGTTTCATCATCAAACCTGAGAAATTTGCTTAATATTTTTATATTATGAGGTAAGATACCTTGAATAGCAAAACCAAACAGAATAGATTTTGTGGGTTTGCTAAGACATAGAAGAAAATGAATCCTTTGAGAAGTCTAGCTAGTCTTACCAATGTCACAAAGGAAGCAATATACGCCATGGTCATCATGTACTTCTTTCTGAAGAGTTGATCTTTCTTCAATTTATTCCACAGTGATCCACCATCTTTGTCGACATTTACATTTTTCTCTCCCTTGAAAACCGTGTTCTCAGTAATTAGCCCTTGCTCTGCTGAGTATTTCTGGTCTTGCTCATTACAAGTTAGACCATTTATGGTGGTATTCTCTTCCAATAGCTTATCGTCTGCTTCAGTTCTCACGATTCCAGAGGCAGCCATCTTTAATGTTCTAGCGAAAAAGGGTGAAAATAACTCAGGGTGATCAATTAATAAAAATTTCAGACAAGCTAAATCTGTGAACTTGGTAAAAAATCAGCGGTAATATAAATTGCAGAGGAATAAGCATCCCCATCGACCGATTTAAAAATACACATTCTGCTAGATTTCATAAAAAGGCCTTTAGACAATCTGGAATATGGTACATGTGTACATTAGTTATTGTAAAAATAGTGCAACACTTGTAATTTGCTCTTGTTGTCAGGCATTTATCACATTTTCTCCATTACTGCTATACTTTCATTATACTCGTTTTGTTAATCTTTCTGTATTCAATTTTTCTGTATTCTAACTGGTTACTTAAAATACGTCAATACGGGTTTGTGGGTGTTTCTTGCAGCAATTATGTATCTCAGACAGATTTGAAAAACTAAAGTAGAGGGCGAAAAGTTCCCTCAGAGATCTAGAGTGCTTGTTAGTCACCGATTTCTCTCCAAATCTTGATCTTTTTTGTTTTAAAATGTCAAAGAGAGCTTGTATAATATATGTGATTTGTTACTTTAAAAAATAGCCTTTTTTAGAGTAATTAAGCACAGATTATCGAATTCTATTTTTCCCCCAATTCTTTCATCCAGAAACAATGTTTTGCGAACAAGAAATAATAAACAGGATATATCGATTGTTTTGATATGTTATGATAAAAGAAATAGATGTACGGGACTTTATTGTTTACGTGCAATGTTTGCATGGTCCTAGCTGCAGATCTGTAGCGTTAAGGTTTTATATATATTGTCTTTGACCATAACGTTATGGTCAAAGACAAATATATAAAACCATAACGCTACAGATCTGCAGCTAGCATGGTCCACGCTTCTCTATAACGTTCCCTAATCTTGATGAAACTTACAAGTTACCCTAAGATTTTCTTTCAAGTAATATTATTAAAGCGTATCATGTTTACTTAATACATTCGCCGTTAACAAATCTTTTTATCATCTTGTACACAAAATGTAACTAAGAACATAATCAATTGATTTTGTTTTTGTAAATAAATGTGTCTACTTTTTGAATTATACCATTAATATTTGTACTATTTAGACTTTAATTAAATCTTAAATAATATCTAAGAATGTACCTGTAATATCTTATTCAACGCTCATCATTACGAAGTCTGTCTGGTATTTGGTACGACGTTTATTTATTTATTTTTTTGACCGTGGTGTGAACCCCCCTCCATCCCCCCGTAGAAAAAAAAAACCTGGATCCACGCCTGAAAACGTTATAACATATGAACATACATGTATTTCATTTATTTCACCAAAATCATAAGGTAGTATTTACCTTTCCCCCTCACAATAGATTTTTTATATTTCAATTGAGAAAACAATTTTTGACATTTTTTGAATTTTAATTGTAGAATCCCCCCCCCCCCAAAAAAAAACGAATGTGAGGGAAATGTTTATACTAGTTTATGCTTTTTGTTTAAAAAAAATGACCTTTGGGCATGTTTAAATTTTTTTCAGATTTATCACGTTTTGACACTTAACAGGAAAAACGTTAATATTTTTATCATATGGATATTATTAAAATAAATGGACTTCCATACATGATAAAACAACTCGAGATATAAAGTCACGTTACTATCGATTGATAAACATTTAAAATAAATAAGCTTACCTTTAAAGCAAGAAGGGAGTTTCCTATTGAGTAATATTGTAGTTTTATGAATACATCATACAATATCTATAACAAATGAATATATTTTCATTATTGCACGTGTCTATGCAATAATAAAGTTTACAACAGAGTTACTGTTCCTACATCGTCCATCTTTCTTATCGTGTATGACAGCGTATTCGTGTCATTTTGAACCAAATGAAAGAAAAATTCAGGCACACAATCAATTATATTTTTTTTTCTTTGGTACATTAATAGTGAGTATCATACATGGAAGAAAAAATCTTTACTTATTCTTCACTTTTTTTTCATTTTGAGCACGGCTGAATATTATGGTCATCTTTTCATATAATTGATTATATAGACGATTTACAGGTAATTTTGTATTCACTTGTATTTTTCTGAACAAATGATTCTGTAATTACATTCGTTATTTAAATGGAAGCAATTTAAAAAAAAATATATTAAATTTAAGTTATTTTTTACTTTATTTTTATAAAAAAATATTAAATGTTAATGACTTTTTACTAATTTTAAAGTCTTTTTACTAGCTGACATGACCATTCTTGGTTTCAAAGAAAAACCATGATATCTTATGTAAATAATAAAGTACGTATTCTGAAATTAAAGAGGATTTTTATAAGCTCTTAACAGGGTGTATGTTTGTTTCCTGCAGTGTATGCCGTTAAACACCTGCTGTGGATACGTTATAATATCGGTTTATGCCGACAGATACCCGCTGTGGTTACAGGTATCGGTTTATGCCGACAGATACCTATTGTTGATAAAGTATAACGGTGTATGTTATTCTCCCATGACTTGTAGTTTGATATGAATTTCAAGTTATCTAACATGTCTAACGAGTTGTATTTTTATAAAAACACTTAACGAGTTGGATAAAAATCTCATCTAACCACAAATCATTCTTTTCATTCTTTGACTTTTACAACACTTTCAATATTTTTCACAGTTTTATACATGAATCCTCTTTATCTTACTTCCGCGAGATAAAGCAATAAGTTACATGAGTGAAGTGGTGTCCCAGATAGCATGACTATGTTGGGCCAACATTTGTTAAAGGTTGTATGGTTGGCGTTGGGGGAACAACGCTGGGCCAACGTTGGGCCAATGTTACCAAGTCAACCTTCTCGACCATGACGGAATTCCTATGTTGGCCCATCGTTGGTCCAACTTAAGCAACTTCCATTCACTTTAGTTTCCAAAGAAGGAAGGATTATGGCGTTGGCAATACGTTGGACCAATGTTTATAATACACCCTTAAAGAATGTATATTTACAAGCTGGTAGTAGTATGTTGGCCCAACGTTGGCCCATTGTTTGTAATACACCCTTAAAGAAAGTGCCTTATCAAGTTTGTAGTAGTATGTTGGCCCAACGTTGGCACAATGTTTGTAATACATCCTTAAAGAAAGTGCCTTATCAAGTTGGTAGAATTATGTTGGCCCAACGTAAACCCATTGTTTCTAATACACCCGTACAGAACGAGTCTTATCAAGTTGGTAGTAGAATGTTGGCCCAACGTTGGCACAATGTTTGTAATACATCCTTAAAGAAAGTGCCTTATCAAGTTGGTAGTATTATGTTGGCCCAACGTTGACCCATTGTTTGTAATACACCCTTAAAGAACGTGTCCTATCAAGTTGGTAGTAGTATGTTGGCCCAACGTTGGCCCATTGTTTGTAATGCACCCTTAAAGAACGTGTCCTATCAAGTTGGTACTAGTATGTTGGCCCAACGTTGGCCCAATGTTTGTAATACACACAAGTGTTATTTTGTTTAGGTCTTCAAAGATGGGATATTTATATTGGGCCAACGTTGGCCCAATTATTATACTGCCAACTAATTGATGGTGTCAATTTTATAATTAGCTGCTGAGCTTTACGTTGGGACAACGTTGGTACATTCTGAAATAATCAAGAGGACTTTCTATGTCCATGCTTATCATTGGATGACTACTTTTGTTTAGATATGATATTTTCAATATTTTAACTTTGCACTTAAGTGATCAAGCACCAAAGAGTGTTTTATTCTATTTTTTTGAATTGTGTATATGCTTATTTATTTGTAATAACCCAGATAGCAGAAAACCGTTGGCCAAATCTTACATTATGGTTGTATTATCTATGTTGGGTTACATTGATTGGGCCAACAATGGCCCAACATGGAATATTGATAGCTGGTTATGTATAATAGTGCGCTAATGTTGGGCTTACTGTTGGCAAGATATCATAAAACTATTATCATATATTTGTTTGGGGATTGGCATCGGCCCTACGTTGGCCCAATATACCATGAATCTGGCTGAGCATCATGGGTAGACAACATCCGGGCTACTTGTAATTTCCGCGCCATTTTAAATCTGACACGAGCGTAATGAGACTGATGCCTTGCATATCTGCATCCACTCTGTAAGTATTTATAATATGTTTGCTTCGACACAGCTTAAGGTAGGATTCTTCTCATATTTCTAATATTTAAAAATTCATGAAATTTTCTCAGAATCAAGAAGACAATATCAGTAAGTGATAGTATCAGTGAAATTAAATTTGACCGTTTTATATTAGAGGCAAGGTCAGGTCAAGGTCATTATCTTTTTCCTTCACATTTAGAATAAAAGAATACTGTTCCCAATCATGTAATACCTACTTCTATTTCAAAAGTTTAATGATTGTTCTTTTTGCATAAAAACATATTACTATATCGGGTCTATAGCACGATATTACCAAATTTACATAAATAATTTAACTTAACTGGATATTGGCTAATCCGAATTTTCTCTGTTTTTCTTAATTTTTTAGGATATATTAGTTATTTTCATATGCTTCCTATATTTAACTTTTTCTTATTTTCACTATTAAAAAGTAGTCTTATAAATGTACAAAATGATACAAAAACAAAAAGTTTTGATCGTTTAATAAGAGAGAAAAAATACTTTTAATGGATTTTTGGCTCAAATCTGCACTTTGATAGGAAGCGTTTAAAAGCTAACAAAGTTCTAGTTTGTTTGAAAAATCATATTTGTTTGATATATTTTGAAAGTTCAGTCCCTCATTATTAATTTAACTTACATTTGAAAATCTCTCCAAGTCTTCGATTGTGTAAAAATTATAGCTAAATTCATTGTTTTATTATAATTTTGAGAGGCAGAAAAGAACATATTTTCATACGCCACCATTCCGCCAAAAATATAGTCCCTGCTAGTTTTCAAACGCAGTTTACCATTTCTATTTAAAGTTGTACATTTCTGATGAGGAAAGAAAAATATGGTCTTTTAAATTCCTTACACCTCAATATATAAGACATATAAGCAAATATACTTTGAATGTTTCATCTAGTCAGAAACCAGAGAAGAATCCTACCTTAATTAACGTTTATAGTTTAAACGATATCGTGTACAAATCTGTGTAAATCAGTGCAGAGGCCAGGTGCTGTTGAGTCATCACTGTCCCAGATAGCAACATTGGGCCAACGTTGGGCCAGTGTTATCAGTTACATTGGGCCAATGTTGGCAAATGACATTGGCCCAGTGTGAGTTTGCTTATCGGCTCAATGTTGGCCCGATATGTTGTGCCAACGTTTGCCCAATGTAGAGTGTTAATGCTACAGATATTGGCCTAACGTTGCGACAACATTGTCCAATTGAATGCGACATTGGGCTAATCTTGGCCCAACGTCAACAAGAACACTGGGCCGATGTTGGCAAATGACGTTGGCCCAGTGTCATTTTGCTCATTGGCCCAATGTTGGCCAGATAAATTGGACCAACATTGAGCCAATGTGTATAAACATTTAATTGTTACAAATCTGTATATAAACAAATCCGATAGTCTCTAAAATCAGAAATAAATCTAACACCAATCCTTCTTGAAAATACAAGCTAGCTAAAATAAATTTACAAGGCTTGTTAAAATTCTTAAAATTTATCAAAACAAAATAAATTATCAGTGATTAAATTTATTGTTTCTATACAAGAAAAATAAATGAAAGTATAAAATAACAAATGTGTTTTGATACAGTTAAAACAATAGATAATTTGCCCCTTATTTAGATTGAAATTTGTTTTTAGTAGAATAAATTCCCGAAGTCTACCACTCATTTTACGTATATACACTTAAAGTCGAACACATGATCAAACATGTTGAAAATGTTGAACATGTTGAAGTTAAAACAAAATTTATTCAGTATTAAAACATATATTGGGTCTTTCATGTAAAATGTTTTCAGTGTACCACTGTACCGACAAATTTTCTAAACATGTATTTTACTTTGAATAATAAATTATATGGGGCAACATTGAATCAGTGTGATGATGATGATCTAGCGTAGAAATTTTATGCATAAATGCCTTCATCACGCAAGCTAATCGCTTAATCACACCATGAAACAAAAAAGACGGTTTTTCCTCAATTGACAGCTTAAAAATACACGTGTATAGTGAAATACTTGTAAATTTAATCGTATGTTTACTCTTTACTGAGAAAAGTAACACATGTATTAAGTACTAAATACTACAATTTTAGTGCTACTGGAGATTCTAAATAGACATTGAGAACACAATCAAAGAATGACTAAGGTATGCCAAGGACAGGGATAAGGGAGGAAGAAACGGACAGAAAAGAAAAGAAGGGGGGAGGAGACTCCGGAGAGAGAAGAGGAGACTTAGGAGAGGGATCAGATTGAACGTGGCAGTGCCTAGTAACTTTTTTCTGTTATATACTGTGCAATACCTGTAGTTCTCTCCTTTTCTGTGCCTGTTTGTCGGTAACAAACACGATGCAAATGCCAGAAACATTTTTTTGTGTAAGTAAAAAAAATTGCGGGATTCATTTTAGTATTATTTTGAGAACAGGATGACTTTGTTTATTTTTTAGACGTGCTTATTGATGTATGCAATTTACTGAACTTGTGTATAAATTTACATCAAAGAGGGAGTATACAGTTATGTAACCCTACATGTTTCGAATCAAGTGAGCATCAACTTTCTGTTCTTTATTAATGTTTTCTTCATGCACTGAGCAATAAAATATTAGTATTTTATAATACTATTTTATATTCTGATTTCTTTTTCCTCATTATTTTAATTAATGTAGAGCTACTTACAGGGCAATACTTGTTGATGGTAATTTTATGAGATATTGTGAATATTTATTGAACTATTAATCTAACATATATAGTATTGAAGGTCTTTTACCATAACACTGTACTACAAAACTACTATAACCTTGATATATATAGTTTATTATTCAATTTTGAGGACAAATGGCCAACCTGTGAAGAAAAATGAGTTGTCCTGATGGAGAGCTAATAAGATACAAAGCAACGTTGGCCAAAACGATGTAATTTGCCTAATATTGAAAGAATAAGTGGCCCAACAATGGCTCAATGATATCCGTTCGTTGGTCCAATAATAAGCCAACAAGTTGGTTTGATTAAGGGCCGATGAGCAAATTACCGTTGGCCCAACATTATTTGCTTACAATGGCCCAACTGTACAAAAATGACGTTTGCCCAACATTGAAAGAATACATTGGCCCAACAGTGGCCCAATATTACCTGTTACATTGGCCCAACTATAAGCCAACAAGTTGGTTTGATTAAGGCCGATGAGCAAATTACCGTTGGCCCAACATTAATTGCTTACAATGGCCCAATTGTACAAAAATGACCTTTGTCCAATATTGAAAGAATACATTGGCCCAACAGTGGCCCAATATTAACTGTTACATTGGCCCAACTAGAAGCCAACAAGTTGGTTTGATTAAGGGCCGATGAGCAAATTACCGATGGCCCAATGTTAAATGCAAACGGTGGCCCAACATAAGGAGCATTGTTGGCCCAACAAAGGTCCAATAACATCCTGCTATCTGGGCGTATACCAATACCGGTAGAAACCGGTTGTGCACAATTTGCAGTGTAGGAAGAGGACAAATAATAATAGTGTCCACAAAAACAATTTGACTACGGTACAGTTTGCTAAGATAGAAACACATGAGTATTCCATATTTACAAAATGTATTGCTTCTCAGTATTATACCTGTATATATTGCTAATAAGAAATATTACTTTGACCGTTCCTTAGAAGATCTCAATTACATCTGTAACTAATTAAAAAACATATTTCTTTGCTTTTGTCATAGAATTAATTTGTAATTGATTAGAATCTTTTGATGAATGTTCAAATCACTGTTATCCATGGCGTGACTTTTATTCGTTTAAAACAACGAGCTCCTTATCCGCCACATTAGAACGTTTTGTTGTTATTCTCTTAGAGATCAACAATCCTGAGAAATAAAGAACGAGTAAAAGTACCGTTTCACTGAACAACAGGTAGCTAAACCACATAGGGGTATAGTTCTCCATCAAAGCGCTCATAATCGGTGGATTCACCATAAATCCCACCGAAGCCGCCACGAGAAAAAAGGAGGCTACTTTCCCCGTGACCTTTAGGAATTTCTGTTCTGTCCACATAAAAACGGTGGGAAAAATTACTGATAAAGAGAATCCGGTTAGTGAAGTAAAGATCCATATGCCATATATAGCGTCATGTTGTGACGTAAGAAGAAAGCCTAGAAGAGACAGCAAAAGCGCACAATTATAGGTAAAGATCATTTTCGCTGGGCTGAACCATCTAACTAGGAAAATTCCCAGAAAACGTCCGGCAGCAAACGATGCCCAGTAGACAGAGGTGATGTAACTTCCATCAGCATTTGACCGATGTAATTGTGACGTCACGAACGTTGTCAGAAAACCAGCAAAACTATCCTCCACAGCAACATATACAGTCATAAATATAACCATGTTGATGAATCCCAGTATTCTAAGCCTTTGGTGAGGTTTTCTTTTATTTTGTACCTCCTCCATTGTTGTATCTTTTTCAAGTGCTTTCTCTAAGGATATACAGAAAAATACAATAAATGGAAGGGATGTTAGTAGACATAGTCCTGTGGTCATAGTGTATGGAATATAGATTAACGATTCTTGAAAGTCATTTGATGCTTGCGCTGAAGAATTATTGGTCGTGTTATATATGTTTGTAACTTCAAATAAACCATGGGTAGAGTTGGTAGAGTTTGGGAAGATCATTTGGGGACCATTTTCGTCAGGTGACAGAACATAAGGTGATGCTGCCAAAGGGGACAGAATTCCACCAACAGCAAATGCAAAATGTAAAGCACTGAAATAGGCATCACCCTCGTCACCCCACGTCTTAACAAGTCCCGCGTTTCCACCTTGGTAAAAAAACAGAATTTTATATGATTTTAAAGAAACCATATCAAACAGATCCCTTTCTATGACTGAAGGTGTTTTTTTATACAAGTTACACAGGCAAAAGTGGCTCCTATAAATTTCATGTGAATTCTTTGCACGAAAAAGACACAAAAAACGAGACATGTGAAATTTTTATGTAAACTTTCGGTGATTTTGACATACATTTCATATGAGTTTTACATGAGCATATCACATAAATATCATGCAAAGAAAACCGAAGAAAAGGAAGTTAAAAAAGGATTTTTGTGAATATCATTTAGACTTTTATTCACATAATATTTACAGGAAAATATATTCATGTAATTTTCATTTGATTTTCACATAATTTTCAAATAAAAAGATAACCACATGAATATCACATAAGCCACTTTTCCTTGTGAACTTATCAATAAGTTGGCATTTAATTTATTTAGAAAATTACTACTTACTTAATTCTAAATTCATCAGTGAAATATCTTTTAAAAGAGAAATACACCCATTCTGGCCTTTTTCATAGTCGTCATCAATATTCGAAATTACCTTTCCTAAACATAGCTTCTCCATATCAGTGAAATATTCTGAAGAGGGACGTTAAACAGTATACATTCAATCAATCTCCCTATAAATTTGTATTTTGCTTCACAATCACAATTATAATGTTAAAATTGAGTTCTACAAACAGATTCTTACTGAAATAACACTTTCATACAATATTGGTGAACCATGAACTTACAAGTGTCCAATCCGCCTCCAAAAGCACCTTTGAAAATATGTATAATAACCATGACCTCAAACATCCCACACCAAGGTATAACTGCAACAATGACACCGTATCCGGCGGTGGCAATAAACATCAGCAGGTTTCTGTCTAAGACTCGCTTGTCGAAGAGATAGCCTGTTAACAATGAGCCAAAGAGGTAGCCAACGGTCCCCATGGTAAAGAATAGAGATCCTTTCTCCAGGGTTGTCTTGGCAAGAAGTCTGAGGTCTGGAAAGGTAGGTCCCATCTGACCCTCTACCCATCCCTAACAAATATTGGTGGAAAATATTTGACGAATACCCCGTAATGTAATTGATAAGTGTGGAGTCAGTTTCTAACTGTTGAGATATTCCATTAAACTCTGTTCTTTTATCATCGAAATATTTGACTTATCACGTATTTTACATTACATTCATTTTTTTTAAATAAAAGAACACATTTCATCGTTTGTTTCATTAATACTCACAAGTGCCAGAAAAGAAGCAATGTATGCCACTGTCAGTATGTATTTCTTCCTAAAAAGTTGGTCTTTCTTCAACATAATCCGGATTTTACCTCTTATTTTCTGTTCAGTTTGCGTCCCTTCTTCATCGTTTGATCTCTTCTGGTCATCGAAGTCTTGATCTTGGTGATTTTCTTGAAGTCCTTTCTTCTCAGATGTATCTTTCATTGTTTATTACTATTATTAATTTGCTTTTAATTAGAATGTTCGAACACTCTTCTTTTTCAACGAGCAACTGTGTCCCTCATTTGCTGTAGAATTTTCGAAGAATCTGCTGTCTCTCTTTTGTTGTAGAACGTTCAACAATTCTTCTTTTTCAAGACGTAGCTGCCCCTCATATACTCTAAAATCTTGTAAGAATTTTTTGAAAGAATCAACTGCTTCTCAGTGCTCTGGAGTGTTCGCAGTATCTTCTTTTTAAGAAGCAAATAGAGAATGTTCGAAGGGAGGCAGGCGTTTAGAAAAAATATTTTATCATTTTCGTACTGAAATCTACCAATCTTTAAGCAAATTGATTACAAAATACTCCAAAAAATGAAAAAAAAATTAATATCGTTTATTTTTCTTCCACATTTTTGAATATTTCAACATATTTCTAATTTTACTTTTTCGTGTCGTTTATACAAGTCATAAAGATAATATCATACAGCTAGTATCGCAACTGATTTCTTTTTTAGAATTGAAAAATAAAAAAAAACCATTATAGTAATATGCACCACCTAGATTCTATTCCATATCTACATATAGATAATTTTTGATAATTGGATAGAAATATGGAATTCTCAGAAAAGACAAAAAAAAAAGCTTTTAAAAATTATTGAACTTTGAAGGAGAATTATAAATAATCAGTATACACGTGTTTTTATTAATTAATGATTATTCAATTTCACAAATACCTGTCTGCCAATGTTAAACCTGTAGGAGATAAACAGAATAAATAACTCCAGTTCTTGATCCCTGTTTCAGATCTCGGTCAAACTGTTCTGGAAATACAGTTCCACCAGTTATATCACATATGGAGGACCCTAGATATTATTTATCTAAATAGACACACATGTTACTTTAGCTTTAAATGCCTGTTTATCTTATGATACAAAATTCGAGGATTAATCCAAGTTATTGTCAAAACTTCGCTACTAGTCGACATAAAACAACAAAAGTATACATGCTCGAAACTATATTACTTTCAAGTCAGAGCAGAAAAATTCAAATTCAACTATTCATACCTTTTCAAAATTAAAAATTAAATTAAAAATACAACGTGTAATTATAGTAGTTGCCGCACCTAAATAACGTCGATCATATGACTATTACGCGCTGTCATACACTTAAACGCTTGCCATTCATTGCATTATGTCAATATTTCACATTTACGAACACATACACATATTTCACTTTATTAATTATTTAAAACCACAGTACAATCATTCTTTTTCTTTAATTTAGTCCTCTGTCGAAATTCTATTATCAGTACCATAACACAAAGTTTCTCATATCACACTAAGCTTGGCACGCCTACTTTTTTGATAACGTCACCATTGAACGTTTCCGTCCAACCTCCCTTCGTATGGTCTTCCTATCCTTTGCTGATCATTTAATGACCCATGGCCCTCCCCAAATCGCTGCAAATCTATAAAAAGTCTCATTTACATTTTTTTCCTCTGTGAGTCTGATTAATCATCGTAACTGTCCCTACTGGCGATTTCCCCATTTTGAAGCTAAAAATTCATTAGGCTGATTGCAGTGTTTTTCCCATTTCCACATTTCCTTTGTTGTTTATGATAAAAAAAATAGCCATATCGTCACTTAATTGTCAACTGGAAAATAAAAAATGTCGTGCATTTTGTCAACCTGAAATAGTGCAATTATTTTTTAATCATCCAGGAATTCAAACTTGAATTCAAGAAAAAAAAAACCTTTCACAGCAAATATGCTTAACATGTCAAATATTATGTTTAATTAGGCGGGTATTGTAAAATAGGGTTTACTCCTTAAGAGCTATGGCATTTGATACCTTTGGATCCACCCATGTATCTTTGTGACCTTATTTCTGACCTAGCAGGTTCTTAATCGTGATCTGAAAGGCAAGATAGAGGTTAAATTCGTCAACGGAAAGGATTCCATTTAATTTTATCACATAGAAATAAGGTAAATCCAAGTATTTGCCATAATGTCGTCAATATTTATGTGGTTTTTTTTTCAAATTCAAGCATAATCATGTATCATGCAGTTATTCTATAATTTATTTTTGTTACTCTTCATGTATTTTAATGATAATTGTGGAAAAAACTAGCATTTGTAATATTAATTTTATACATATTTTCATAAAAAAAACCTATAAATTAAGATTTCTTTGTGTCCTTTACAAAAAATACATGTGTATTCCATAATGCTTTTGTAAAAATCAACATTCCTTAAGCAAATATTTATCATCTTTCGTAAATAATAGAAATAAACAAAACCTTTATAGAAATGTAAAATTAAAATAAAGCACGTTACATGTCTTTTGTGTAGTGAGCTTTTTTACGTTCAGACAGGGCACGAAGATGGCAGGAATGAGAAAAATATAAGTGAAAATTGAGGCAGAATAATTTCAACAAGGAACTCATATGTGGCTAGTTTAATGAAATGAATAAACCTGGTTCAGACAATGAGGGTCAGGGTGATTTAGTGCAGGAGCTAACAACCGAGGACCTGCTGAAAGAGACAAAGAAAAATGGCAGGAACTTCTGGTTTAAATTGAAAACGGACCAACATTTCCGAAGTAAATTCCTACTGACAATAGCATACATTGCCTCTTTTCTTACATTAGTAAGTTATGAAATGAACTTATAACTTTTTATTTTTGTGCATGTAAAGTATAACAAAAATAACGTGCTTTTAACTTGAAAATAATTCAATTGTTGAAGAAACCAGAACATATAGCATTTTAAGTTGACTTGTGGGGTGTGTAATTAGGTCTGAATATGTATATCAAGCACGACAAGTGCGTTAAAAAAAGTTACACGTAAACCTTTTACTATGATGATGTACGTACTCTGAACATTCTCTGCATGTCTTTATTTGCTTGTCTTTTATGAGTAGGCATATTTTATGTATTGTTATAAAGCAGAAAGAGGAATATTTCGCGGGGGGTGGGGTGGGGGTTAAAATGATTCGTTTGAAACTATTTTCGGGATGCATGCATTAGTATACTACTGTAGATCACTAAATTTTAGCGACATCTTATTTTCGCGAGATAGTCATTGACTCTTTATTAGCGAGACAAAATTTTCGCGAATTGTGGTCATTGCTCTATATAATCTTAAGGAATTCTATAATACGCGAGAATGAAATTTTCGCGAGCATTCCGTCTCGCGTAATTACGCGAAAATAAAGTTCTCGCGAATAAAAAGTGATTTACAGTATTTCAGTGTATAGATATACATGTAACTAAATATTTTACTCAATATCTAAAACATCAAGAAAAGCATTTTTTTTTTCATAGGAATTCTTTGATGAGAAAGCATATTCCAAATTGACAATTGTCAATTTGGAATATATTTTCTCATCAAAGAATTCTTATGAAAAAAAAATGCTTTTCTTGAATTTATTATGTTTTGTTCTGAAGATCAAAACTATATGGTAATGCTGATGTATATCGTTAATTGGTCCGTTTCACGTCTGTAATTATTTTGAAGGGATGGGGCGAGGGACAGTTCGGACCAACATTTCCAGATCTGCTACATATCACCAACACAAAACTGGAGAAAGGTTCCCTATTCTTTACCATGAATACAGTAGGGTACCTCCTGGGGTCAATTGTGAATGGTTTCCTGTTTGACAAGCGTCTCCTGGATAGAAACCTTTTGATGTTTCTGATCATCGCCGGATATGGCGTCATCCTTGCTGTCATACCGTGGTGTGAAATATATACAGTTATGGTCATCGTATTCATTATAAAAGGGTCCTTTGCTGGGGGCCTGGATACATGTAAGCAATCCTGATTTCAATTATCATAGAAAATGTCATATTATTAATACCTACTGTACTTTTATTTTCAAATTAGAGGGTTAAATGTATACAGATATCTTACTTACGTGCTGCAATTAAATAGCGAGTTCATATGCAAAATTTTTCAGAACATTCAAATATGATTACTAAATGTATCAAATACATTTAAATTGCATATTTCTCTTCCATTCTAAATAGGCGGTAATGAGTTTTTCTTTTACAGGAAACTGGGCTTTATAAATGGAATTAAACTAATATTTAAAGTTATTTCAAATTGAGGTCATACACACTAGTATGCTGCTAAAAACATTGGTTTTGAATACCTTTGGTTTTGGTTTTGAAGTGATCTGTTATATAATTTGCAACATTCAAATATGATTACTAAATGTATCAATACATTTAAATTGCATATTTCTCTTCCATTCTAAATAGGCGGTAATGCAGGACTACTAACTACATGGGGCAATGAAGGAAATATCTACTTTAGTGCATTACATTTTGCATTTGCTGTTGGTGGAATCCTATCTCCTTTGATAACTGCTCCTTACGTTATGCCGCCCAGTGATAACGTTCCCGTAATGAATCTCACAACAAGCACTGTCAATTCTTCAGACATTTCAAATTTTACCATTGGAAGGAATGGAAGTAGTTACAACGTAACTAAACTGATGGAAACTTCTGAATCAATGATTTATATACCATATACTGTGACTGCAGGACTTTGTGTTATGACCTCACTTCCGTTTTTAATTTTTTGTGGTATCTCTCTCCAGAAAAGACTTGACAGGGACACCTCGAAAGAACAAGAAGGAAAGATTAAAAAGAAATCAGCTCGACGTCTCCGAATCACTGGTCTCATAATTATTCTTTTTTACATAGCCGTGTATGTAGCTATTGATAAATCATTTACAGGATTCTTGACGTCATTTGTTACGTCACAGTTGAACTGGACAAATGCTGACGGAAGTTATCTCACTTCTGGATACTGGACTTCATTTTCTGTTGGACGCTTCCTTGGGATTTTCCTAGTGCAATGCGTTCGCCCGGCGAAAATGCTATTTTCATTCAATTTGATGCTACTGATATCTCTTCTTGGCTTTCTACTGACGTCACTATATGACGTCATTTATGGTGTATGGCTATTTACTCTACTTATTGGTTTTTCTTTGTCCATCACTTTCCCAGTGGTGGTTATGTGGACGGAACAAAAATTTCTTCGGGTCAATGGAAAAGTGGCTTCTATGTTTCTGGTGGCTGCGTCCATTGGTTTTATTGTGAACCCTCCATTCCTTGGGGGTTTAATGGAGACTTACACCTCAATGTGGTATTGTTATCTGTTATTGGGGGAATCAGTTTGCCTATATGTCCTTTACTGCACAGATGTTTATATTTCACGAAAGATCGCATCAAGACAAACCCCCGCAGCAGACCAGGAACTTTCTGTTTTACCGGGAACGTAATTCAGCTATTTTCCTTGTTTCTAGATGTTAAGAAAAAGTCCGTGTGGGAAAAGTAGGTTTTATCGGCAAAGGAAATGGAAACCACGCAGCAATCTTAACATATGGCATACATTTACAAATATTCATGTTTCGCTATGTTCCACACAAAAACGTTCTAATTTGCTGCTTGTTAAATGGAGACATTTCAATGATATTATTACAATCTAGTGTTTTTTGAAAAAATATATATTTGCACATTAAGTTATTAGTAAGTAGTTAACTAATTAAAAAGGTTAACCACAGGAAATCAAACTACATGTACACATCTTTCGTTTGGCATCCTTACAATCATCAATACATGGTAATAAAAGTTGTGCAACTGAGAAAGAAGTACTGAATTAAAATGTGTATTAAAATATGTATGACTCTTTAAAAGTGAAATGGTTTTCATTGTACGATAAAAAGTTTGTTTTGGATGTATTGTGTTTGAAATGATATTAAAAATGTGTGATCTCCTAATTTATAAATAAATTAATTAACTACGCGATTGCAAAGATTAATTAATGAAGCAGAAACGATACCAGAACTCATAACAACTTACTGTATGATACATTGACACAACATACTCTTACGTATACTGTCCACATCATAGAAATATGACGTTACCTTCTCCCCGCAAGCACATTCTAGCGCGGTACGAGTTTCTTTAAAGGTTTGTATTAATAATTTTAACGCAATACGTGTATTTTAATAAGATTAAAACGTTCCTTTTTTGTAAAATTATGTACAATTCAAGGGAATTTCCATTTAATTAATGATTAAATGTACTTTTGAAAGTGCGTGGAAAATGCAGGATTGCAAGGAAGCGGTATATGCATGATTTTGTGTTAGAAATAGGAAAAGGTATATACATGTTTATGCATTGTAATACGTGACTGTGGGGAAGGTAGTTAAATAAAGAGTATTGGCTTTCGGTTTTGTGATAGCGAGGGGACATTGAATCTCGTTCTTCTGTCCATCCGTCAGTTTGTGTGTCTGTCTGTCTGTCATAAACACTTTTACCTTGTTCATATCTTTCGAATAAGAAAAGAAAGGAATTTCAAAGGTGTATTACCTATGATAATCAAGACCTTTCTAAATAAACTATGATTTTTAGCCCATTAGTGACCTTGAAGCTTTACCTTCTTTTCAAAAATTTAAAAATTATATTTAATTGGTCATAACGTTTTAATGAGAAGAGATCGGGTTTCATATTAATATTTGTATTTCCTGTGACAAGACCTTTCTAAATACCATATGATTTGTGACCCCATGACTTTGCATCTTGATGATTTACCTATTTTTTAGATAAATGTTATTTTGAATAGGAAGAGATAGGGCTTTCATATTCAACATGTGCATTGCCTGTGATAAGATATATCCGAGTTTGATGTGATTTATGACCCCTTGACCTTCACGATTGACCAAATTTTCAAAGAATCAACTTCGGTGATATATTCTCAATTGCATACGATAGGGCGTTCATATATGACACAATATGCCATAAATAAAGACATCTCTCCCACAAAGACATCAAAAGCGGGGAACCACAATTCTTTGAAATTGCTTGTTAACTTCCAAGAAATAATAATTATTCTATGCATTCCGGAGAATAGATTTTGGAACTACAACATTGATTTTGAAATTGTCTTTAAAAATTCTTACTTACATGTACCTACCGATTTACTTTTTATCTAGAATCGGGAGAGAGCAAACAAACATTATTTAAAAATTGTCCTTATAGATAAAGTCAATAAATTCATGAATGTAGAAATAGACAATTATAGTTTTAAAAATGTTATTTTCAAATTGAAACAACCCCAAACAAAACGAACAAAATATAGCCAGTACTGATCAAAATCAATAATGCAAAGGATTGCCTATCGTATGCAAGTTTCTCTTTCCGTGAGATTGTTATATATTTCTATTTAAAACACAAAGTAATTAGACTCTTGAGCAAGGGTAATAAAATTGTTATTATTAATAAAAAAAATAAGCATACGCTCTTGGAATTTAAAACATACCAATTTAAGAATATCTCCAATGTTTTTATTATGTTTTTATATAAATCACTTGTGCCCGTTATATTTTGTAGTACTATATAAAAACAGGATAATTCGCTAATTTTTTGCATTTTGAGATGCCCCCTCTGGTAACAAGGCGGTATAATTTTGTGTTTCTTACATATAATGTACAATATAGTATTACTCATCATATATTCTAGTTTTAACACAGGGTCTATGGTAGTTTTTGTATAATATGCTTTAAAGTGCTAAAAAGTGGCACTTTCCCATATAATCCTGTAGTAAATGTACCTGTATTTTGAGACGACCACTTAAAAATACCTGGACGGTAGATTTTTCCCAGACTTGGCATGTGCGCTGAAGTTAATGTGAGTTATATATGGTATAAATGTGAAGAGTTTCGCTATTGTAGTTTTCAAACAATAAAACCCCAGTCGGCCACTTTAAATGTTTCACTCACTCTTTTCATCATGAAGGATATGGAAATAACGAACAGTGTTCAATCTCAACGTCCAATAAACAATATACAAAATAAGAGCAGAGCAAACACGGACCTCCGAAACATCAGAGGTGGGATCAGGTGCCATGGAGGAGTGAGCATCCCCTGCCGACCGGTCACACCCGCCGTGTGCTCGTTGTCATGATCAGGAAATAACGGAAAAAATCCGTCGTCAATTCAGTGTTTAAATAAGGGACTAACAATTGGTATCAAAAACGTCAGTCAGCATTTGACTCAATGATAAATTGTATTTGCTGACAAGGTTTATGTTTTATCATGTTTTATCATGTTTTATAAATATTAAATTTCATGCATATATTAATGTCAAATTATAATATATAGCTCTTCATTTGTAGATTACACAAATTTTAGATTTTCTCTAAAAATTCAAATAAAATCCTAGATATTGAAATCAATAAGATGTTTCGAAATTACTCTCTTTTTGACAATGCTAGTGCTGGAATGTAGAGAGTAAAGGGGATGAAAAAATTATGACAATTATTTTCCTTGGAAATTTGTTTTTTATTTCTAATGCAATAATACGGAGGCTATAAATTTGTAAATCCCACCTCTGATATTTCAGGGGTCCGTGTTTGCTCTACTTTTATTTTATATTGTTTTTTGGAAATTGAAGCTTGAATTGTTCATTGTCTCCATGTATTGTAGAGTAGGAACTATATTACTTTCAGTGTCATAA